>NW_016804493.1:7403833-7411730 GCF_001698545.2 Rhinopithecus bieti
TCCCCCCCACCCCTAGGCAATACTGCAATAGCCATGGCTGTAGCGGAACAGCAATAACAGTGACAGACAGGTAGACACTAAAAACTGGAGAAGGAGACCTCTTTTCTCTGATCAATGGAGCTCAATCCCAATAACATGGGACAAGTCACTCTCCTTTCTCTTCTCTATCCACCCATTGATTGATAAGAGAGAATTCACCAAAAACAACAACAACAAATCCTCATTGTGAATGTATGTAACAATAGAGCTAAAATACATAAAACAAAAATAGATATAAAAGGAAAAATAAACAAATACCGAATTATAGTTAGAAGACTTCGGCCGGGCGCGGTGGCTCAAGCCTGTAATCCCAGCACTTTGGGAGGCCGAGACGGGCGGATCACGAGGTCAGGAGATCGAGACCATCCTGGCTAACACGGTGAAACCCCGTCTCTACTAAAAAATACAAAAAACTAGCCGGGCGAGGTGGCGGCGCCTGTAGTCCCAGCTACTTGGGAGGCTGAGGCAGGAGAATGGCGTAAACCCGGGAGGCGGAGCTTGCAGTGAGCTGAGATCCGGCCACTGCACTCCAGCCTGGGCGACAGAGCGAGACTCTGTCTCAAAAAAAAAAAAAAAAAAAGAAGACTTCAACATGCCTCCCTCTATAATTGACAGAACTAGTAGACAGAGTATCAGCAAGAATACGAAGACCTGAAGACCAGCACCAACTAAATGTATCTAACATTAACTAACAAAACTATCATTTGTAGAATACCGCAACCAACAAGAACAGAACACGGCCAGGAACAGCGGCTCATGTCTGTAACCCTAGTACTTTGGGAGGCCAAGGTGGGCAGATCTCTTGAGTTCAGGAGTTCAAGACCAGCCTAGGCAACAAGGCAAAATTCAGTCTCTACCAAAAACACAAAAATTAGGCCAGGCACAGTGGGTCATGCCTGTAATCCCAGCAGTTTGGAAGACCGAGGCGGGCAGACTTCTTGAGGCCAAGGGTTCGAGACCAGCCTGGCCAACACGGTAAAACCCTGTCTCTACTAAAAATACAAAAATTAGCCAGGCCTGGTGGCGCATGCCTGCAGTCCCAGCTACTTAGGAAGTGAGGTATGAGAACTGCTTGAATCACTTGAACCCATGAGGTGGAGGATGCAGTAAGCCGAGATGCACTCCAGCCTGGGCAACAGAACAAGACTCTGTCTCAAAAATAAATAAATTTTAAAAACACAAAAATTAGAGGCCGGGCGCAGTGGCTCATGCCTGTAATCCCAGCACTTTGGGAGGCCAAGGCAGATGGATCACCCGAGGTCAGGAGTTTGAGACCAGCCTGGCCAACACGGTGAAACCCTGTCTCTACTAAAAATACAAAACTTAGCCGGGCATGGTGGCAGGCGTCTATTAATCCCAGCTACTCGGGAGGCTGAGGCAGGAGAATCGCTTGGATCCTGTGGGCGGAAGTTGCAGTGAGCCGAGATCGTGCCACTTCTTTCTAGCCTGGGTGAAAGAGCAAGACAACATCACAAAAGAAAAAAAAGAAAAGAAAGAAAAAGAAAAGATACCCAACTATATTAGGCATTAGAAAAATGCAAATTAATATCACAATAAGAATCTCTTGACACCTATTAGATTGGCTAAATATCAAATGTTGGGAGGATGCAGAGCAACTGGAACTCTCAAACATTTCCTGGTGTGGATGCAAAATGATAATGCCACCCTAGAAGACTGTTTGGCAGCTGATTATGGACTAAAACATACATGTAGCATATGTCCCAGCAATCAGAAGTTACCCTAGAGAAATGAAAGTTTATGTTCACACAAACTGTACATAAACTGTTTAGAGAAGTTCTGTTCATAATTGCCAAAAACTGTAACAAAATGTGGTAAATCTATAAAATGGAATACTATGTAGCAATAAAAAGGAGTAAACTATTACCACACACCATAACATACACAGTTCTAAGCATTATGCTGAAATAAAGTCTCAAATGGTTATGTATTGAGTGATTCCATTTATATGATATTCTTGAAAAGATAAAATTACAGCAATGGAGAACAGATCAGTGGTTGCCAGTAGTTAGGGTTAGGGGATGGCTGAAAAGGGGCAGTAAGAATTTTTCTGAGACAATAAACTATATCCTAACTGTGGTGATGATTACATAAATCTATACATGAATTAAAACTCACAGAACCAGGCAGATGTGATGGCTCATGACTGTAATCCCAGCACTTTGGGAGCCCAAGGTGGGCAGATTGCTTGAGCCCAGGAGTTCAAGATCATTTTGGGCAACATAGCAAAATGCTGTCTCTACAAAAAGTACAAAACTTAGCTGGGCGTGGCGGCACACACCTGTAGTCTCAGCTACTTGGGATACTGAAGCAGGAGGACTGCCTGAGCCTGGAAGGCAAGATTGCAGTGAGCCAAGATCACACCACTGCAATCCAGCCTGGGCAACAGAGCAAGAGCAAGACTGTCTCAGAGAAACAAAAAACAAAAAAAAATTAACAAAAAAACAAAAACAAAATCCTCAGAGAACTGTAAAACAGCAAACCAGAAGAGTCAATTTTACCATATGTTAACTTTAAAGAGTTTATTTTAAAGTAAACAAAAAAGGCCTTGAGCTAAACAATTAAGACCTATTTGATCAGTTATAGAATATATGAGCCGGGCGCGGTGGCTCAAGCCTGTAATTCCAGCACTTTGGGAGGCCGAGATGGGCGGATCACGAGGTCAGGAGATCGAGACCATCCTGGCTAACACGGTGAAACCCCGTCTCTACTAAAAAAAAAAATACAAAAAGCTAGCCAGGCGAGGGGGCGGGCGCCTGTAGTCCTAGCTACTTGGGAGGCTGAGGCAGGAGAATGGTGTGAACCCAGAAGACGGAGCTTGCAGTGAGCTGAGATCCGGCCACTGCACTCCAGCCTGGGCGATAGAGCAAGACTTCGTCTCAAAAAATAATAATAAAAAAATTAAAAAAAAAATAGAATATATGCCTGAGAAAATGACTAATTGTTCTAACCTGCTTAAAGGCATATTTAACCACTCAAGTAACAAAACATTATTGTAAAATCTTGTGAAGAATGTTGTATATAGTCTGAGCAACATAGGGAAACTCTGTCTCTACAAATAATAAAAAAAAGTTAGCCGAACATAGTGGCACACGACTACTGTCCCAGCCACTTGGGAGACTGAGGCAGGAGGATAGCCTGAGCCCTGGAGGTTGAGGCTGCAGTAAGTTGTGACACTGCATCCTGGGTGATAGAGTGAGACCCTGTCTCAAAAAAAAAAAAAAAAAAGTTGTGTATAATGGATGTATTAAAATATGGTCATACGGCTGGGCCTATAAAAGCTAACACTGAACTCTTTTTTTTTTTTTTTTTTTTTTGACAGAGTTTCACTCGTTGCCCAGGCTGGAGTGCAATGGCGCGATCTCGCTCACTGCAACCTCCATCTCCTGGGTTCAAGCACTTCTCCTGCCTCAGCCTCCCGAGTAGCTGGTATTACAGGCATGTGCCACCATCCTTGGCTAATTTTTGTATTTTTAGTAGAGAGGGGATTTCACCATGTTACATGGTCAGGTTGGTCTCGAACTCCTGACCTCCGGTGATCCACCCGCCTTGGCCTCTCAAAAGTGCTGGGATTACAGGTGTGAGCCACCACGCCAGGCCAACACTAAACTCTTATACAAGGGATGGCTGAAGGTAGTCTCCCTCAAAGATGAAGTCATTTTCGAAGTCAGTAAACTAGAGACGGGAACTATGGGGCATGGAAGGCTAGAAAAGGTTCTATTAATCTGAACCATAAAGGTGTCAAGATGTCTAGACAGGAGTTTCTGTATGGTAGGTTGAAAGACGGCGCCCTCCAAACACAGGCAGGTCAAAAAAGCCACCTGTTAAGCTATGTCCCTTTTGGCATTCTAAACTGGTAAAATCAAACCGAAAGAGAAGACAATGCTTCACATATGTGGAGAAGGGCAAGGACAAATCTTCAGGAACTTTTCCTTATTTCTACCCCTAGATATATAAGTAAGTCTATTCTGAAAATCTCAGCCTTTTCCAACCCTGAAAAACAAAGAAATGTGAGTCCTTATTTTGGCCAAAGCACTGAAAGGAAGGAGGCACACCACAGGAACCAAGCATCGGAAGTAACAGGAAGTTAAAGAATTACAAGTGAGGAGGCCAGGTACGGTGGTTCACACCTGTAATCCTAGCACTTGGGAGCATGGGGCAGGGAGTGGATCACCTGAGGTCAAGAGTTCAAGACCAGCCTGCCCAACATGGCAAAACCCCATCTCTAATAAAGATACAAAAAATAGCCAGGCATGGTGGTGCACGCCTGTGATCCCAGCTACTACAGAGGCTGAGGCAGGATAATCGTTTTAACCAGGGAAGTGGAGATTGCAGTGAGCCAAGATCGCACCACTGCACTCCAGCCAGGGCGACAGAGTGAGACTCTGTCAAAAAAAAAGAAAAAAAAAAAAAAGAAAGAAAGAAAGAAAAAAGAATTACAAGTATTACAAGTGAGACTGGGCACAGTGGCTCACACCTGTAATCACAGCACTTTGGGAGACAGACGCGAGCAGATCGCTTGAGCCCAAGAGTTCAATAATAGCCTGGGCAATATGCTGAAACCCTGTCTCTACAAAACATCAACAAAATGAACCAGGCATGGTGGCATGCATGCACCTGTGGTCCCAGCTACTTGGGAGGCTGAGGTAGGAGGATGACCTGAGCCTAGGAGTGAGGCTGCAGTGAGCTGAGACCGGGCCACTGCACTCCAGCCTGGGCAATGGCACAAGACCCTGCCTCAAAAACAGAAAAAGCAAACAAACAAGAGAAATAACAAACTCTAACCTTTTTTAAAAAAGTGCTGAACACAGTAATGAAACTATACAGAACATAGCTGAGAATCCAAAAACATATTTTTATTATCTCAAGCAGCCAATATAGAGACTGACACATCAACACACTAAAACATCTACTTTACTCCAAATAGAGGTCCTCATTCAGCCTGTTCTGGAACAGAAGCTACAAATCAGAAAACTGTAAGTGAAAGAGGGGAGGAGGGTGGACCCAGGAGATAGAAACTGCTTTAGAAAAGGACACCTATGATAGTTAAAAATGTCACCCAACACCAAGGGAAGAAACAAAAGCAGTAACAAAACAAGCAAATAAATAAAACCTACATACAGCAGAAACAAGCATTTTAAAACAGTCTGGAGCTACTTAGTGTATATCCAAAAAGTAGCCAACTCCCAGTAAGGTCCTAAGAGCACCAATAAATTATAAATAGTACCACAATGTAGTTTTTGTTGTTGTTCTTTGCTTTCTTTTTGAGACAGGGTCTCACTGTGCCATCCAGGCTGGAGTGCAGTGGCAGGATCTCGGTTCACTGCAATCTCTGCCTCCTTGGTTCAAGCGATCCTCCCATCTCAGCTCCCCAAGTAGCTGTGACTACAGGCGCAAGCCACCACACCAGGCTATTTTTTTTATTTTTTGTAGAGATGAGGTTTTATTATGTTACCCAGGCTGGTCTCAAACTCCTGAGCTCAAGTGATCCGCCCCCCTTGGCCTCCCAAAGTCCTGGGATTACAGGCGTGAGCAACCGCACTCGGTCCACAATGTGGTTTTACAAAAAGAACTTGATTCTCCAAGAAGTGGTTAAAATAAGATTAACATTTAACATTCAATGCATAGGGAAAAAACATGAATACAAAATTATATCTGTATTATAACCAAGTTCTAAAAATTTTATAGTTCAGACACCATCTGCCCTTACTAATTTAACTACCTGACCCATCAAAGACTGAGAAAAGTGTGTTAAACTCTACCACTATGATTGTGTTTCTCTCAATTTCTCCATTTATATATAACCACTTACATTTAGTATGCCAATGGTTTCATTCTACCCTTAAGTGTTCCATATTTTATATCATTATGGTTTGTACACTCTAACAAAATAAAGTGTCCCTCTTTGTCCTGTTTTTTTAAACCAAATAATAAAACATCTCTTAAAACAAGGATGGAAAGGGAACACAAAATATTAAAAGTCTGACTTAAGGGACACGGATTATAGATTAATGTGTTTCAGTTTTCATTAACAGTTATATGATAAATAATGATAAAAACAGAGGAAAAAAGGAAACATAAAATTCATTTTAGAAAAATTTCTACCCAAAATGGTTAAGCAAAATTGGGTTTTGAAGCTTAAACTAAATAACATTACTTTACATGCCCAAAGAATCAAAATTATAAACAAACTAAAGGACAAAAAAAAAAATTAAACAGAAGAAGAAAAAATAATGTGTGCGTGTTTCAATTCTCCCCAAAATTTATGGCCAAAATGGGGAAGATGGCTATTTTCCAACATCTCCACAAATCCCTTTAAGGATAAAGATTTTTCTCATACAGCAATACCATTCTCAGGCCATGAGAAGTACCTTTTTTTTTTAACTTTGAAATGTCCATTTTTCCCACTAAATACAAGCTCCCTAAGGCTAGATCCTCATTTGCCTTATTCACTCTTGTATCCTCCTACAAACTTGATAAATACTGTATTTATTAAATCCTAAATGCTAAAATATCTTTTTAAAAAGTTGAATTGTCCTTTCCAAAGCACACAAAATAAAAGTGTACTGGCTGCTCACCAACATCTATGGAAAAAGGCTGTCAGAACTCAACCCAGTTCTCTCTTCTACCCTGCCCAGATAACATTCTCCCTGTTTCAGAACTCACACTGCTCACTGTGCACTTTTAGCTACTGATAGCCAACCGTCAAGGACACAACCAAAAAATTGGAGCTCCTGCAGCTATGTGGTCTGTCTTCCCCTAACAGATCTCAGGTTATTTGAGCTCTAAATCTAAAAACAAAATTCTAAAACTTAATTTTTCACCATGAAAATCAACTATTTTCCTAACCAACAAAGACTGTACTTGAAGAAGTCTTTCTGGCTAAACAATGAGAAAAGACTCAAGCAAATAAATGAGACTTCAATTAACTTCACCACTGACTACTGTGTCAGTAACAGACTTTAAGTATGGCTGAGAATGTTCAAGGGATATAAGTTAACATCAGGCAAAACCCTCCAAAGAAGTTACCATGCTTTCCCTCTTGCATTCTCCAGATGGCCTGTATTTTTATATTACGTGCCATACAGAACCCCTATTTCAGATTTTTATTTCATATGTATATCTGAGTTGCTTTAACGCATTTACAACTTGCAAAATACTATGACTAGAATGTGACACTAGGAAAGCTTAAACCAAATCAACTGATTGTATTATGCTTCAATCAGACTTTTACTTTACAATACATCTTAGATATTCTGGCTATGATTACACTGGTCTAGCCTAGCTGGTTTTCTCACTGCCTGTGTTTTTGCGCTTTTCTTTCTTTTGAGGGGAGGGGTGCACACCTATTTCCCCTATATGAAGAAATGTGTTCACAGAAGGGAAATGGTCTACAGAGTGAATAAACAGAAAAGACCAGAGTTAGAACTTCACTGTTTGAACAGGAGAGATTAAATCTGGGGACAGGCCAGATTACAGGCGTGGTGGCTCACGCCTGTAATCCCAGCACTTTGGGAAGCTGAGGCAGGTAGACTGCTCAAGTCCAGGAGTTCAAGACTGGCCTGAGCAACACGGCAACACCCAGTCTCCACTAAAAATACAAAAATTAGTTGGGCGTGGTGGTGCATGCGTCTGTAGTCCCAGCTATTCGGGAGGCTGATGTGGGAGGATCACTTGAGCCCAGGGGACAGGGGTTGCAGTGAGCTGAGATCGAGTCACTGCACTCCAGCCGGGGTTGCAGAGTGAGATCGTCTCAAAAATAATAATAATAAAATGAAATAAATCTGGGGATAAGTACTCTGGTCATTAGAGAGGCAAACACCACTGTAAGACAAGCATA
>NW_016804493.1:7411930-7419461 GCF_001698545.2 Rhinopithecus bieti
GGAGTCTGGCTCTGCCGCCCAGGCTGGAGTGCAGTGGCCGGCTCTCAGCTCCCTGCAAACACCCCCTCCCGGGTTTAGTCCATTCTCCTGTGTCAGCCTCCCGAGTAGCTGGGACTACAGGCGCCCGCCTCGTCGCCCGGCTAGTTTTTTGTATTTTTTAGTAGAGACGGGGTTTCACCGTATTAGCCAGGATGGTCTCGATCTCCTGACCTCGTGATCCGCCCGTCTCGGCCTCCCAAAGTGCTGGGATTACAGGCTTGAGCCACCGCGCCCGGCCCAAGCATAATTCTTTAATCAGGTTTCACCATGGCCTAAAATGATGAAACACTCAAGACCAACTTTATATGCTCTGATTTTAGGCTCACAGTGCAACTTTCTGATTATTAAATGCTTCCTTAAGCGCCTCAACTCCCAAGTACTTCCATATAAGGAATAGGGTCCTGTGGAATGCAGACACAGGTAATTCAGGAGAAAAGCATATCCCCTCCTTGTGAATTACAATACTACAGTATTATTATAACTTACAAATCAGTGTGTTTGATTGGTCTCAATCAACCCTAGGAGATGAACTACTAAAATGGAATTTCTGGATCTTCAAGGCTAAAGAATAGGCTGTGGAACGTATGATCACATTGAGCTATCACTCCACCCTGTCTAGGCAGCCAGCTGGCATCCCTCTAAGAGGACTTAAGTTCAATTCTCCCTAAATTGTCACAGTAATCACAGAAATCTTTTATGCTTAATTATCCATAACCAGAATTCACCAGAACTGAGATCTAAAAAGCAAATGCCTGTAAATGCAAACATGCCTACTAACAATTCAACAGCACTGAGATGCATAAAAAGCAGACTGGGCGCAGTGGCTCAGACCTGTAATCCCAGCACCCTGGGAGGCCAAGGAGGGCAGATTGCTTGAGCCCAGGAGTTCAAGACCAGCCTAGGCAACACAGCAAGACCCTGACTCTTAAAAAACTTTACATATATATACGTATATATGCATGAAAAGCAATAAAGGCCAGTAAACAATGATAGCTAAACAAAACAAACATCTAATCTGACACTAATGAAATTTTAAAAAATTTCACTCTCCCAACCGTAATCTTATTAGCAAAACCATGCTAAAGTACTCTCAATTCAAGAAGTATCTTCAAACTCTCAAAACAAAATTTGGCTTAAAACATCACCCAAAGGGTATAATTAATGTTGAAGGATGTTATCTGATGTAAATATAGATGCCTTTTTAACTTCTATATAGTCTGCTATCTTTCAAGTAATGAGCATGTAAAACTTGGAATAAAACTTGCTTTGAAAAGAATCAAACAAATTAACAAAAATGTATAAATAAAGCAACTGTAAACTTTCAAAGTTAGTAAGGTGTCATTCATTCCAGAAAAATGTATCTAAGGGTACTCTTCCCTAGGATAACAAGCAGAAATATTAGAAAGTTATTTAATATAGCCAGGTGAGGTGGCTCACCCCTGTAATCCCAGCACTTTGGGAGGCTGAGGCGGGCAGATCACGAGGTCAGGAGTTCAAGATCAGGCTGACCAGCCTAGTGAAACCCCATCTCTACTAAAGATACAAAAATTAGCCAGGCGTGGTGGCGTGCGCCTGTGACCCCAGTTACTCAGGAGGCTGAGGCAGGAGAATCACTTGAACCCGAGAGCCAGGGGTTGCAGTGAGCTGAGATCGTGCCACTGTACTCCAGCCTGGGTGACAGAGCAAGACTCCATCTCAAAAAAAAAAAAAAGTTACTTAATATAATACTAAGATGACAAATTTTCCCTAGCATATTCTTCATGAATCCAAGTTCTATTAATTCTGGATATACAAGGAGAGTGGGGGAGTTGTCCACAGAAAATTAAAGATGGTATAATATTTACTTTTAATTGATGTATCTGATATTAACTAGTTAGAAATTAAGGATAAACAGTCCCATTGACAATAGTGTCAAAATAAAATACATAGGAATAAATTTAGTAAGAAAGGTATAGGAACTATATGAAAAAAATATAAAATCTATAAAGTATTTGTTGAAAGACCTAAAATAAACTTGAACAAATAGACACACACAAAATTATCATCAAAAACTGTTAAGGCCGGGTGCGGTGGCTCACGCCAGTAGTCCCAACACTTTAGAGGCCAAGGTGGAAGGATCACTTAAGGCCATGAGTTAGAAACCAGCCTGGGCAATACAGTGAGACCGTGTCTACAAGAAAATAAACAATTTTTTTTGAGACGGTCTTGCTCTGTCCCACTGGCTGGAATGCAGTGGGGCAATCTCAGTTCACTTCACTGCCTCCCAAATTCAAGCAATTCTCCTGCCTTAGGCTCCCGGTGGCGCGTGCCACCACGCTCAGCTTATTTTTTTGTATTTTAAGTAGAGACAGGGTTTCACTGTGTTAGCCAGGATGATCTCAATCTCCTAACCTCGTGATCCGCCAGCCTCGGCCTCCCAAAGTGCTGGCATTAGAGGCATGAGCCACTGCACCCAGCTGGAATGGACTCTTCTAAGACAGTTTCAGAAACCAAAGAGGAAAAGAGGAATATATATAATTACCTGAAAATGTCTGTGAAACAAATAAGGTTAAAAGATAAATGAGGGCAGGTACAGTGGCTCCCGCCTGTAATCCCAGCACTTTGGAAGGCCAAGGCGGGCAGATCACTTAAGGAGTTTGAGACCAGCCTGGCCAACATGGCAAAACTCCATCTCTACTAAAAGTACAAAAATTAGCCGGGTATGGTGGCGAGCGCCTGTAATCTTAGCTACCCAGGAGGCTCAGGCAGGAGAATCGCTTGAACCCAGGAGGCGGAGGTTGCAGTGAGCTGAGACCACTCCAGCCTGGGTGACAAGGGCAAAACTCCATCTCTCAGAAAAAAAAAAAAAAAGGATAAATGAAAGACAAGAAAAATACACATGCCATATAACAAAGAATTAATATTCCATAAGTGCTCCTACAGGAAGAAAAAAGAAAGAAAGAAAAATGAACCAAGGACATGAGCAGACAATTCTGAATAAAGGAAATCCAATGGCCATTACACATATCAAATAAGGCTAGCCCCAGTAACAGGGAAGTTAAAATTAAGACAAACTGCATGAACCATTTATCATCTAGCAGACTAGTAAAAATTAAACTATGTATTTACACCCAGTGGTTTGATGACATGGAGAAGTCACTGCTACTTGGGATGAAAATTATGATAAACTATTTAGAGAGTAATCTAGCAATAAAAATGTTTAAAATATATTTCTCTGTTAACCCAGAATTCCCACTTTGGAGACTCTACAGAAACAAAAGCATCAGCAAATAAAGTGGCATGTACAAGGATATTTATTGTAGCACTTTGTTAAGTGGCAAAAATCTAGAAATGATCTAAATGTTCACAGGAAAATAACAATAAATTACGGTACATCTATGCTACAAGACACAATAGGACTGTTTAAAAGAACAAGATAGAATTATATTTACTGTGGGCTTAGTGCAGTGGCTCACATCTGTAATCTCAGCACTTTGGGAGGCCATGGCAGGCAGACTGCTCAAGTCCAGGAGTTCGAGACCAGCCTGAGCAATACAGCAATATCTCATCTCTTCTTAAAAAAAATAATGGCCGGGCGCGGTGGCTCACGCCTGTAATCCCAGCACTTTGGGAGGCCGAGACGGGCGGATCACGAGGTCAGGAGATCGAGACCATCCTGGCTAACATGGTGAAACCCCGTCTCTACTAAAAAATACAAAAAACTAGCCGGGCGAGGTGGCGGGCGCCTGTAGTCCCAGCTACTCGGGAGGCTGAGGCAGGAGAATGGTGTGAACCTGGGAGGCGGAGCTTGCAGTGAGCTGAGATCTGGCCACTGCACTCCAGCCTGGGCGACAGAGCAAGACTCCGTCTCAAAAAAAAAAAAAAAAAAAAAAAATAGGCCGCGTGCAGCAGCTCATGCCCATAATACCAGCACTTTGGGAGGCCGAGGCAGGCGGATCATGAGGCTAACATGGTGAAACCCCGTCTCCACTAAAAGTGCAAAAAATTAGCCAGGTGTGGTGGCAGGTGCCTATAGTCCCAGCTACTCGGGAGGCTGATGCAGGAGAATGGCGTGAACCCGGGAGGTGGAGTATGCAGTGAGCCGAGATCACGCCACTGCACTCCAGCCTGGGCAAAAGAGCGAAGTTCCATCTTAAAACAACAACAGCAATAATAATAATAATAATAAAGAATTATAGTGGCTGGGTGCAGTAGCTCACGCCTGTAATCTCAACACTTTGGGAGGCCGATGCAGGAAGACTGGTCGAGCCCAGGAGTTTAAGACCAGCCTGAGCAACACAGCAAAATCTCATCTCTTATTTAAAAAAATAGTAAGAAAGATTATATTGGCCAGGTGCAGTGGCTCACGCCTGTAATCCCAGCACTTTGGGAGGCCAAGGCAGGTGGATCATGTGAGGTCAGGAGTTCAAGACCAACCTGACCAACATGGACAAACCATGTCTCTACTAAAAATACAAAATTAGCAGGGCATGGTGGCACATGACTGTAATCCCAACTACTAGGGAGACTGAGGCAGTAGAATCACTTCAACCTGGGAGGCGGAGGTTGTGGTGAGCTGAGATCATGCCATTGCACTCCAGCCTGGGCAACAAGAGCAAAACTCTGTCTCAAAAAAAACAAAACAAAACAAAAAAGAATTATATTGGCTGGGCGTGATAGCTCATGCCTGTAATCCCAGCACTTTGGGAGGCCAAAGCAGGCAGATCACTTGAGGTCAGGAGTTTGAGACCAGCCTGGCCAACATGGCAAAACCTCACCTCTACTAAAAATACAAAAACTATCTGGGTGCGGTGGCAGGTGCCTGTAATCCCAGTTACTCTGAAGGCTGAGGCAGGAGAATCGCTAAACCCAGGAGGTGGAGGTTGCCTCCACCTGGGCGACAGGGTAAGACTCCGTCTCAAAAAACAAAACAAAACAAAGAAAAAGAATTATATTTACCGATCATGACATATTTCAAAAAAAAAAAAAAGCATGTTATAGAGTAATATAAATAATAGGATCTCTCTTTAGTAAAAACAAAAAAATCCTACATATGTACATTTACATGAGTATATACAGTACTTAACTAAGCACTGAGAGAAACACTGAAGCATATTCGTTGATAATCTGTTAAAATTTTGGGTAATTACGACTGTCATAGAATAGATGATGTAACACTATAGGGTAAACATCCCTAATCCAAAATCTGAAATACTCCAAAACCTGACATTTTTTGATTGTTGACACGATGCTTGAAGAAATGCTCTTCAAGGCCGGACGCAGTGGCTCACGCCTGTAATTGCAGCACTTTGGGAGGCCGAGACGGGCGGATCACGAGGTCAGGAGATCGCGACCATCCTGGCTAACACGGTGAAACCCCGTCTCTACTGAAAATACAAAAAATTAGCCAGGCGTGGTGGCGGGCGCCTGTAGTGCCAGCTACTCGGGAGGCTGAGGCAGGAGAATGGCATGAACCCGGGAGGCGGAGCTTGCAGTGAGCCGAGATCGTGCCACCGCACTCTAGCCTGGGCAACAGGGTGAGACTCCGTCTCAAAAAAAAAAAAAAAAAAGAAATGCTCTTCAAGTGTTCCAGATTTTGGATTTTAGGATTAAGGATGTACAACTGGTGTAATGCAAAATTCCAAAATCCAAAAAATTCCAAAACATGAAACACTTCTGGTCTCAAGCATTTCAGATAAGGGATACTCAATGTGTATTTGGTTGAAAGAGCTAACTTATATAAATGATTATACAGTTGTACAACACAAAGTAAAAGGAGGTCCATTAGTATTTTTACAACTCAAGTTAGTGAACCTATTTAACTAAACCTCACTGTTGAGAAATTGTTCAGTCATAAAAGGAAGCAAAAGAAGTGTTTTTTACTTTTTTTTTTTTTTTTTTTTTGAGACAGTCTATCTCTGTCACCCACGCTGGAATGCAGTGGCACAGTTCTAGCTCATTGCAGCCCTGAACTCCTGGGTTCAAGTGATCCTCCTGCCTCAGCCTCCCAAGCAGCTAAGGCTACTGGCAAAGACACCACATCCAGCTACTTTAAAAAATTTTGGGCCAGGCACGGTGGCTCATGCCTGTAATCCCGGCACTTTGGGAGGCCAAGGAGGGTGGATCACCCGAGGTCAGGAGTTCAAGACCAGCCTGGCCAATATGGTGAAACCCCATCTCTACTAAAAGTACAAAAATTAGCTGGGCATGGCGGCGGGCACCTGTAATCCTAGCTACTTCGAAGGCTGAGGCAGGAGAATCGCTTGAACCCAGGAGGCGGAGGTTGAGGTGAGCCGAGATCGCACCACTGCACTCCAGCCTGGGTGACCGAGGGAGATTCTGTCTCAAGAAAAAAAAAAAAAAAATTCATAGAGCCAGGGTTCCACTGTGTTTCCCAGGCTGGTTTCGAACTCCTGTCCTCAAGTGATCCTTCCGACTTGGCCTCCCAAAGTGCTGGGATTACAGACATGAGACACCAGGCCTGGCCAGCGAAGTTTATTTTTAGGTTTAGAAAACGTGTAACATCTTTACATAGCTTTGAAATATTTAAAATATTTCAGCCAGGTTCAGCAGCTCATGCCTATAATCCCAGCACTTTGCGAGGCTGAAGCAAGTGAACCAGGAGTTCGAGACCAGCCTGGCCAATGTGACAAAACCCCGTCTCTACTAAAAATACAAACATTAGCCAGGTGTGGTGGCAGGTGCCTGCAGTCCCAGCTACTAGGGAGGCTGAGGCAGGAGAATTGCAGGAATCCGGGAGGCGGAGCTTGCAGTGAGCCAAGACTGTGCCACTGCACTCCAGCCTGGGTGACACAGTGAGACCCTGTCTCAAAAAAGTAAATAAAAAATAAGATGTTTTAAATCATAAGTTACAAAAATCACATGTATTTTTTCCTCATCTTTTAAAAAACTACTTCTTCCTTCTAAACCTACTTAATTTCTTGCCAACATTTATAATTTACTAATTAAATTTCTCCAATGGTCTGAGTAGGCTTTTTTTAAAAGTAAAATTTCCGAGTACCTAGTGAAAAAATTTTCAATCATCTGATCCTAAACTTTGCACTTTTATGCTAAAGTGTCAATGCTGACTCAACACATTTGGCAGGTGTGTTTTTTTTCTCCCACTTCTGGACCCTTCAAACTTTAACCAGTTTCTCCAGCAACCAAAACTCAGGCCATATTAAGTGTATTGTGTTACTTTGTCAGTGAAGAAAAAAACTTCACATGTATCTTCAAAGTAAAAATGACACCGCATTCACGCCTGTAATCCCAGCACTTTGGGAGGCCGAGGCTGGTGAATCACTTGAGCCCAGGAATTTGAGATCAGCCTGGCCGACAGGGTGAAACTCGTCTCTACTAAAAACACAAAAATTAGCCAGGCATGGTGGTGCGTACCTGTAGTCCCAACTACTCGGGAGGCTGAGGCAGGAAAATTGCTCGAACCCGGGGGCAGAGGTTGCAGTGAGCGGGGATCGCTCCAGTGCACTCCAGCCTGGGTAACAGAGGGGACTCC
>NW_016804493.1:7421329-7426470 GCF_001698545.2 Rhinopithecus bieti
TTAGACAGAGTCTCGCTCTGTCGCCCGGGCTGGGGTGCAGTGGCTGGATCTTAGCTCACTGCAAGCTCCGCCTCCCGGGTTTACCCGTTCTCCTGCCTCCGCCTCCCGAGTAGCTGGGACTACAGGCGCCCGCCACCTCGCCCGGCTAGTTTTTTGTATTTTTTAGTAGAGACGGGGTTTCACCGTGTTAGCCAGGATGGTCTCGATCTCCTGACCTCGTGATTCGCCCGTCTCGGCCTCCCAGAGTGCTGGGATTACAGGCTTGAGCCACCGCGCCTGGCCGAAAATAACAGTTTTTATAAATCATAAAGTTGGTTTTGGTTTGCATACCACTGATTTTAAAACTCCTTTTAAAATAAACACTGGGGTGAAATATCACCAAGGCATGCCTGGCAATTTCTGTACTTTATAGTTTCACTCTAAAATCTGCCCTCAAATCTAGAACTGCTGTCAATGACAGAGGTCAGACCAAAGAACAAGCAACTGCTCCCAAAAGAAGTGGAGGTTTCCTAAACACAAAGCAGACATTCAAATATGCACTGATCAATGGTGCACTAAACAACACTTTGCTAGGAATTTGTTAAGGCAAAAGGGCCCTTTCCCCAGTGAACGCAAACTATCTAAGAATGAATTTTTAAAAGTTTAATATTTTAAAATATTTTGGTAGAGACGGAGTCTCATTATGTTGCCCAGGCTGGCCTCTAACTCCTGGGCTCAAGGGATCCACCTTCCACTTCCCAAAGTGTTGGGATTACAAACATGAGCCACTGAGCACCCGCCTGAATGACATTTAAATACCAATATATTAAAGCATGAAAAACACTGAGTTAACTAACATCTATGTGATAGCTCTGCTAACACCTTACTTGAAAAGTCTAAGGCAGAAATGGCACATTTCAGTAGTAACTGCGAGGGCATACTTAGTAAATGAGCGATCATTACATAGGTGTTCAGTGTTTGACAGTTCCTTTAAACCAAAAGAGAAAATGACATAGCTTCAAGGTAATACAGAACTCACATATCTAATAGTAACTAATAGGTTTTTGAAAAATTTCCTTAAAACAAATAACAAGATCACTATTTACACTGAAAATATTGTTTTCTCCTGAGACACCATATGACCTATACAGGAATTTATCTACAACCTCATTTCAATAATCTGATAAGAATAATGCATCTATATATCCACGTGGCTTAGCAGTATTAAAAAGCTTGACTCAGTTCAAGTTATAAATTTAAATTTCATCCACTAGACTGTGATCTCAAGTAAGTTAACTTCTCTTTTGCAGATGTAAAAACCCAGGCTGAGATGAAATAAGGGTGATTCAATCACACTCGCCTAACTTCAAACGTAGGAAATATATCAGTGAATTACTGTGAAATACTTTTTATTCGCCAGGCGTGGTGGCTCACGCCTGTAATCCTAGCACTTTGGGAAGCCAAGGCGGGCGGATTGCCTGAGCTCAGGAGTTCGAGATCAGCCTGGGCAACATGGTGAAACCCATCTCTACTAAAATACAACAACAAAAAATTAGCCGGGCGTGGCAGCGTGCACCTGTAGTCCCAACTACTTGGGAGGCTGAGGCAGGAGAATTGCTTGAACCCGGGAGGCGTAGGTTGCAGTGAGTCGAAGGTTGCAGTGAGCCGAGACCGTGCCACTGCACTCCAGCCTGGAGACAGAGCCAGACTCCGTCTCAAAAAATAATAATAATAATAATAATCGAAGCAAAGAAATACTTTTTATTCAAGCATGCTAGACTGCAAACATGCTTTTAGAATAAAAGTGACTAGATTACGAGTACTTAGAGGGTTCATATTTTTCAAACTTGAAAGTCAGGCTGTATGACAAGCTACGTATTTGACAAAGTATTCTAGGGAAGGGTGGAAGTGAATATTTAAAATTCAACTATCCCCAGAAAAACCCAATACATGAAGTTATTACAAGTATTTTTTAGAATCAGTCAGCAAAGATCATTACTGTACAAACACCTCAAAGTTAAGGTCACTAAGAAAGCACTAACTCCTCTCCTCGGTTAACGAATCACTGTAAAGCAGCCCAACTCTCCTTTCTACCTACCTCAGATTAGTATTTTTCTCCAGGGACAGATTTCCATGCTCAGGGATATGTAATAGGGGAGGAGAAAAAAAAAAAAAAAAAACACCACACAAGTGTCAGTGAGTACCAAAAAGCTAAGTGTTCAGCACAGGGAGGGAATCCACAAATGAGAAAACATTTGACAGCTCCTGCCTCCCAAAAGCCATTTAATCTGCCTCATAAACATTACTGCTGAAGCACACTCTGAGCGAGTGGTTCGATGCATCTCCTACACCAAGTCTCCTAACCGGGAAACAATCAACCGAATCGTCCCGACTCTTTCAGGCAATCAGGAAGCCCGGGAGAATTATTAGACGCTGACGTCCGCAGGCCCAGGAGCTGAGAAAAGGGTAAACAGTACACTCGCAGGTAGGCTGAAAAAACAAAACAACAACAAACACACACACACGCGCGCGGAAAATTGGGAAAGAAGTTGGTCGGAAGGTTAGGGAGAGGCGAGGCCGATGTCTGGTTCCGAGAGGACGGCACTGCAGGGGCAGGTAGCGATTAAGTGGGCATTTGCAAATGCTGAGAGTTATGTGAGAGACCTGACACGGGTACAAGACACAAGAACGCTGATACGTGGCTCAGAGAAGACACGCGGGGGTGGGGCCCGCCGCGCTAAACCCCAGGCTCCCTGAATGAGCCCTCAAAGATCGCAGCCTGAGAAAGTCAAAGGTTCAAGGAGGCCCGTACCCGCGCGGCAACGCCACTACCCGGAACACCGCTGCGCGCGGAACCTCCCGGTCCGAGGCCTCGAGGTCGGCCCTCCAGAAGTCGGAGCAGCCCCTGGGGCTCCCGGCCCCTCCTGGCCCAGCCTCTCTGTCTTCTCTTCTCAACACCCACAGCCTGGGACCGGACCCCTGAAACTGACAGGAAGCTTCCGGTCGAGCGCCCGCGCCAGCGGCGGGGCAAAAGCAGCAATATGCTCTCAGTGCCGCCAGTGACACTCACCGGCCCGAAACCTCGAATGAAACCAGCAGCTCCGGGGGCGGCGGCAGCAGTGGCAGCAGGAACCGAACATCCAAAATGGCGGCTCCCTCGGCCTCACCACCGCTACTGCAGGCGGAGGGATCCTAAGGAAGGAGAGAGTTTTTAACTAACTTCACACACTATTGAGGAAACTTTGCTCCCTGGCCTACTCGTCTGGTCGCTTCCGTGTCGCCGCACTGCAACTTCTAGTACCTCTCCTCTCGGATTAACCAAGAACTCGGACCCTGCCGAGGACTATTTGCCAAGGAGGAGGCGACTGCTTCTGGCAGAGCGACGCAAAGCGTAGCAAGGGTCGGGGCTGTCACTGATGACGCGAGACGCTGCTGCCGAGTCACCGCTGCGAAGAGTCTGAGCGAGAAAGATCCGGCCGACCCCGGAGCGGACAGACATTGGTTCCGCTTGGCGGGAGACGGGGGAGGGGCTGGGCTACCAGGAAGCGGTGGGGCCACCTGGAGGAGGCGGAGCTAGGTCAGGTAGCCCAGGAAGTGGGAGCAGGCGAGGCAGAGGGGGGCGGAGAAGATAGCAGGGCTGAAATGGTGTTCATCCACGGGCATCCCAAACTCTTTGCTGTCTCCTGTAAGATTTTTGCTTTCTTTTTAATTTAAGGAGCATGCTCCAGGTGGTATTCTATGGTTTTATGGTGTCTTTGCAACATATGAAGAGTTAATAGGATGACTCACAAGAATGGATTCCACGCCCAGTACCGCGGTTCATGCACAGCTCAAGTCACTTAGACTCCAGGGATTCAGTTTCCTCGTATGTAGAAAGAAGACTTGGACTCATGTTAGCTGAAACCCTTACGGAATGGGTTTTCGGTCTATGACTCCATGAATTAACGACCAAGGTCAAAGAAAGTCTAACCAGACAGTTCCTAACCTGATAAATAATTACTAACATATGACGCGAGTCTTTTCCGTGTGAATGTAAAGGGGGCCTGATACCTTGGCCTGTTTAAAGGAAAGGTGACCTACCTAGACTAAAATCCTTCCGCTAGATTGGCAACAAAGTACAATACAACACAGCACCAGGCTGGGTGCCAAAAAGAACAGAACCAACTGCACAATTTTTTTTTTTTTTAGACAGAGTCTCGCTCTGTTGCCCAGGCTGGAGTGCAGAGGCGGCATCCCGGCTCACTGCAACCTTTGCCTCCCGGGGTCAAGCAATTTCTCTTGCTTCAGCCTCCCAAGTAGCTGGGATTACAGGCTCCCGCCACCACAGCCGGCTAATATTTGCATTTTTAATAAAGAGAGCGTTTCGCTCTGTTGGCCGGGCTGGTCTTGAACTCCTGACCTCAGGTGATCCGCCTGCCTCGGCCTCCCAAAGTGTGGAGATGACAGGTGTGAGCCACCAGCCTGCCCAGAACTAACCACAAATCTTGAGTTTAGGACCTGGGTGTCATAGACAGAAGGTTGCACCTTTTTCCTTAGTCATTTTCATGCAGGGATTTCAAAACACTTTACAAAAATTGCTCTAAGTAGGCCGGGCACAGTGGCTCACGCCTGTAATCCCAGCACTTTGGGAGGCTGAGGCGGGCGGATCACCCGAGGTCAGGAGTTCGAGACCAGCCTGGCCAACATGGCGAAACTCCATCTCTACTAAAAATACAAAATTAGCCGGGCATGGTGGCGGGCACCTGTAAACCCAGCTACTTGGAAGGCTGAGGCAGGAGAGTCGCTTGAACCCCGGAGGCAGTGGTTGCAGTTAGCCAAGCCTGGGCGACGGAGTGAGATCCTGTCTCAAAAACACACAAAAAAAGTTGAACCAAGCAGGCCCATCTGTACAATTTTGTCCCTGAACTACTGGGGCATGCCAAGTGGCTAGAAAGAAATGAGGCCATGCGTGCGATAATAATTATCGTTTTTATTATTAAATATTGATATCACATTGTTCATGAGGCACTTTCATGTGTGTAATCTAATCTGACCCTCTGGACAACCTCCTGAGTCAGGCTAGGCAAACGTAAGTAACTTAGCTTTACAAATAAGGAGAAACAGGCTCCAAGAAACTGACTTGGCTAAAAGAGTGCCCTTTTTTTTTTTTTTTTTTTTTTTTT
>NW_016804493.1:7426699-7434602 GCF_001698545.2 Rhinopithecus bieti
TTTTTTGAGGCGGAGTCTCGTTCTGTCGCCCAGGCTGGAGTGCAGTGACTGGATCTCGGCTCACTGCAAGCTCCGCCTCCCGGGTTCCCGCCATTTTCCTGCCTCAGCCTCCGGAATAGCTGGGACTATAGGCGCCGGCCACCGCACCCGACTATTTTTGGGATTTTTAGTAGAGATGGGGTTTCACCATGTTAGCCAAGATGGTCTCGGTCTCCTGACCTCATGATCCGCCCACCTTGGCCTCCCAAAGTGCTGGGATTACAGGCGTGAGCCACCGCGCCCGGCCTTTTTTTTTTTTTTTTGGAGACAGTTTCCTTCTTGTTGCCCAAGCTGGAGTGTAATGATATGATCTCGGCTCACTGTAGCCTCCGCCTCCTGGATTCAAGCGATTGTCCTGCCTCAGCCTTCCAAGTAGCTGGGACTACACAGGCATGCGCCACCATGCCCAGATAATTTTTTGTATTTTTAGTAGAAATGGGGGT
Source organism: Rhinopithecus bieti (assembly GCF_001698545.2). Taxonomy (NCBI): domain Eukaryota; kingdom Metazoa; phylum Chordata; class Mammalia; order Primates; family Cercopithecidae; genus Rhinopithecus; species Rhinopithecus bieti. Next base: position 7,427,182 of record NW_016804493.1, read on the forward strand.
TTCACCATGTTAGCCAGGCTGGTCTCGAACTCCTGACCTCGGGTGATTCGCCCACCTCGGCCTCCCAAAGTGCTGGGATTGCAGGCATGAGCCACCGTGCCAGGTCAGAGTGCCATTTTATAAATTAGCATAGGGTACCACCAACTTCCACCACCCCTACCTACCCACCCACCTACCTACCTACCTACACACACACCTATACTCTCAGGATGGAGTCAGCCACCAACGAGTGGTTTAAAGAACAGAATGTTTACAGAATTCAGATCCCCTGCCACGCTGCTACTGTAGGGTACAACCGTGGACTACAAGGCTAGTAAATAGTGGAATGAAGCCAAAACACAATTTCCTCTGAGGTATGTAGGGAACACAGGCCAAACTTAGTTTGGGGTTTCCACATAAGAAGTTTGCAGGTTTCAAAGCAGAGTTAGCTAAAGTATTCCGTTTGGAACACCACAAAAATTGCTTAGAGGTCAAATTTAAATGTACATCATTGTGAACCACAAAAGAAAAATTAAGCCAGCTAAGGAAAAAAGAGCTTTTTTTCTACCATGCCAAGTGCATAGCATTAAAGAGTTTTAAACATTAAAAATAAACTCGTTTTCAGTATTTTTTTTAACTTACATTTCCCCTTTTTTTGTTGTTTTTGTTTTTGAGATGGAGTCTCGCTCTGTCGCCAGGCTGGAATGCAGTGACGCAATCTCAGCTCACTGCAACCTCCACCTCCTGGGTTCAAGTGATTCTCGTGTATTTTTTTGTATTTTGTGTTTTCAGTAGAGACAGGGTTTCACCATGTTGGCCAGGCTGGTCTTGATCTCTTGACCTCATGACCTACCCACCTCAGCCTCCCAAAGTGCTAGGATTACAGGCGTGAGCCACCGCGCCCAGCCCATTTATCTTAGTACCAAACCCTTCTTCCATGCAACTAAAATTAAAAGCAATTGCCCCGGCTGGGCGCAGTAACTCACGCCTGTAATCCTAGCACTTTGGGAGGCCAAGGTGGGAGGATCACTTTATCCCAGAAGTTTGAGAACAGCCCAGGCCAACATAGTGAGACCCCATATTTTATTTATTTATTTATTTTACTTTTATTTTTGAGACAGAATTTCACTCTTCTCGCCCAAGCTGGAGTGCAATGGCGCAATCTCGGCTCACTGTAGCCTCAGCCTCCCGGGTTTAAGCGATTCTCCTGCCTCAGCCTCCCAAGTAGCTGGGATTACAGGCATGCGCCACTACTCCCTGCTAATTTTGTATTTTTTAGCAGAGATAGGGTTTCTCCATGTTGGCCAGGATGCTCTCGAACTCCTGGCTTCAGGTGATCCACCTGCCTCGGCCTCCCAAAGGGCTGAGATTACAGGCATGAGCTACCACACCCTACCTTTTCATCTTTTAAATGAATGAATAGAATAAATAAATAAAAGCAATTGCCGCAGTATGTAGCATAGTCACATTATCTTGGGATCTTTGGTTTCCATGGCTAGCGATTTAAGTTTAGGAAGGCTTACTCCCCATCTTCTCAAACATAATCCCTAATTCCAGATAAATAAATTACAGCACATCAATAAAAGGGAATACTATGTTACCAATAAAATGAAAACTTTATTATTATAGTATGGCAGACTTTAAAAGGAAATGTTATAAAACAACGTTATAAAATGAGCTTGCAAAAGTGTATATTGAACTACCTCAGGCTCCTGAGTAGCTGGGACTACAGGTGCATACCACCATGCCCACCTAATTTTTAAAAATTTTTTTTGTATTTTTTTTTTTGTAGAGACGGGGTTTTGCTATGTTACCCAAGCTGGTCTGGAATTCTTGGGCTCAAGTGATCCTCCCACCTCACCCTCCCCAAGTGCTGGAATTACAGGCATGAGCCACTGTGCTTGGCCAAATATTATTATTTTTATGGTTTTGTTTACTATGGAGAACTGCTTCAATTTAACAAGAATAGGCCGGGCACAGTGGCTTACACATGTAATCTCATCGTGATTACTTTGGGAGACCGAGGCCGGCAGATCACTTGAAGTCAGGAGTTCAATACCAGCCTTCCCAACATGGCAAAACCCCATCTCTATTAAAAACACAAAAATTAGCCAGGCGTGGTGGCACGCACCTGTAATCCCAGCTACTCGGGAGGCTGGGGCAGGAAAATCACTTGAAAATTACAGAGGTCCCAGTGAACCGAGATCACGCCACTGCACTGCAGCCTGGGCGATAGAGCGAGAGTCCATCTCTAAAATAAATAAATAGCACTAATAACAACAATTTAACAAAGAGCAACAACAAAAAATAAAACTGAAGAAACACTGGCTAGAAGTCAGATCACTTAGATGCCAGTCTTGGCTAGGTTTCATTCACTTTTTGCCCAGAGCAAGGTGTTAAACATCTCTGAGCCTATTTACTCAGTTTGCCAATATTTATTTATGTCTTGCCTGTTACAAAATGGATTTAGAGTGGCTTGTTATCCAGAAGGGATCAGCTACATGAAAGCACTTTGAAAAGCCTAAAGCATCATAAGAATGTAAATATTGAAATTTTTGTGCCGCCTCATAATTCAACTAAAGCATTTACTGACTGCCCTTTATAAATAACAGTAGTACAGTATGTCTTACATTTACAAAAGTATTTTCAGGCTGGGCGCAGTGGCTCATGCCTGTAATCCCAGCACTTTGGGAGGCCAAGGTGGGTGCATCACTTCAGGTCAGGAGTTCGAGATCAGCCTGACCAACATGGTGAAACCTCATCTCTACTAAAAATACAAAAATTAGCCAGGCGTGGTGGCATGCACCTATAATCCCAGCTACTTGGAAGGCTGAGGCAGGAGAATCACTTGAACCCAGGAGGCAGAGGTTGCAGTGAACCAGAGTCGTACCACTGCCCTCCAGCCTGGGCAACAGAGTAAGACTCTGTCTCAAAAAAAAAAAAAGAGTATTTTCATATACATCCATTCATTTGCTCCTCATACACCATGAATTTGTAAACCACACATGCATTATAGCATAGTAGTTAAGAGCGTAAGTTTCTGGGGCTAGACTACCTGGGCTTAAAACCTTGCTCTTCCTTTCTTTACTATGTGACCTGCAACAAGTTACTTAACATCTCTGAACACTTCTGAACCCAGTGCTCCCATCTGAAAAATGAGGCTTATACTAGCATTGGCATCTTAGGGCTGGCGTGATAATTAAATGAGCTGACACACTTAAAGCACTTAGAAAAGCGACTGTCACATAGTAAGGACACAATAAATATTAGCTTACTTAGGATAAATATTATCATCCTTACTTTAGAGGTAAGAAAACAGAGGCTACCTGTAATCTCAGCACTATGGGAGGCCAAGGCAGGAGGATCACTTGAGCCCAGGAGTTTAAGACCAGCCTGGGTAACATAGCAAGACCCTGTCTCTACAAAAAAAGAAAAAGAAAAAAAATTTAATTAGGCCAGGCACGGTGGCTCACGCTTGTAATCCCAGCACTTTGGGAGGCCAAGGCAGGTGGATCACCTGAGGTCAAGAGTTTGAAACCAGCCTGGCTGACATGGTGAAACCTCGTCTCTACTAAAAATACAAACATTAGCCGGGTGTGATGGCATGCACCTGTAATCCCAGCTACTCAGGAGGCTGAGGCAGAAGAACTGCTTGAACCCGTGAGACAGAGGTTGCAGTGAGCCAAGATTGCACCACTGCACTCCATCCTAGGCGACAGAGTGAGACTCTTGTCTCAAAAAAAAAAAAGAAAAAGAAAAAAAATTAATTATTTGGACATTGTGGCATGTGCCTGTAGTCCCAGCTACTCTGGAGGCTAAGGCAGGATTTTTTGACACCAGAAGGTAAGACTGCAGTGAGCCATGATTGCACCACTGCACTCCAGTCTGAGTGACAGAACAGGACTCCGTCTCAAAAAATATATATAAAAAAAAAAGAGAGAGAGAGAGAGAAAGAAAAGGAGAAGGGGAGGGGAGGGGGAGGAAGGGAGGAGAGGGAGGAGAGATTAAATGATCAGTCACACTTTCATGCAGTAGCGACCAGATTCAAATTTAGTGCTTCCAACTCTGGATTCGTCTTCTAACCCATATAGTAATCATTCAAAGAGGCTACCTGATTATTTCCCCTATGCCACACTGTCCTGGGTGCACCAGAATCTTGTAATAGACCTAACAAAAGAGACTGTCCCTACCCTCCAGATAATTACAATCTCATTGAGGAAAACAAGATTTTTTTTTAAATCCACAAATATAAAATAAGCCAGTGATATCATTCAGCAGATAAGTCCTAGTTCAGAAAGAGAAGAAAACGGAGAGGTCGCTGAAGTCCTAGTTCAGAAGGAGCAGAAAAAGGAGAGGTCGCTGGGAGCCAGAGCAGTGAAAGAACGCTTTTGGAATACATGGCATCTGGTGGAATCTGGGGTACTAGAGGGGAACTGTCTTGTTTGGGCTTAGGGATGCAGTGAGTTTCTTTCTTTCTTTCTTTCTTTCTTTCTTTCTTTTTTTTTTTTTTTTTTTTTTGAGACAGGGTCTCACTCTGTCGCCCAGGCTGGAGTACAGTGGCACAGTCTTGGCTCACTGCAAGCTCCGCCTCCCGGATTCAAACAATTCTCCTGCCTCAGCCTCCTGAGTAGCTAGGACTACAGGTGTGCTACTGCGCTCAGCTAAGTTTTGTATTTTTAGTAGAGACGGGTTTCATCATGTTGGCCAGGCTGGTCTCAAACTCCTGACCTCGTGATCCGCCTGCCTCAGCCTCCCAAAGTGCTAGGATTACAGACTTGAGCCACTGCATCCGAAACAGTGAGTTTCTTAAATGATTCGGTCAGTATCAGCAATTGAAGCCCATATGACCTTTAGAGCATATGGGGAAAGCTCTCTCTGAAGAAATGCGGTCAGCATCTTTCACAAGGAACCCTTCCTGCCACTCCACGTGCCAGAGATCTCAACCGAGAAAGGAGAGTGAAGAGGGGCACAGCCGTGTAAGAAACACAGTGACGTGAGTCAAAGAGGCGGCTCCACTGGCCTGTTTTGTTATCCTTTGAGTCACACGAATCTATAAATAAGACTGAAAGTCAGAGAGAAATTAGCCTGTCTGCTGTTTATGTAATGTTTTCACAAAAAGCATTTTCACAATTCTTTTAAAGCACAGTCCCTAATCACAATGTATGCTGGCCTGAGACAAGAGTTTAGGAATTCATCTTTCACCTATGATAAAAGCCAGAAAGGATGTAAAAATTAAAATTCAAGCAGCCAACTCCACACACTCTTTGACCTCTTACCAAGAGCATTAGGAACTCTGCTATAGGTAAAAGAGTAAAGACCAAAGCCCAGAGGACATTAGCTTCTGCCAAGCTGCTACTTTGTTTCAGAAATTTTTTTCAAAAGAGGCAGCCCTAGGCCAGGCGTGGTGGCTCACGTCTGTAATCCCAGCACTTTGGGAAGCCGAGGCAGGTGGATCACCTGAGGGCAGGAGCTCGAGACCAGCCTGGCCCACATCGTGAAACCCTGTCTCTTCTAAAATTACAAAAATCAGCCAGGCATGGTGGCAGGCACCAGTAATCCCAGCTACTCCAGAGGCTGAGCCAGGAGAATTACCTGAACCCGGGAGGTGGAGGTTGCAGTGATCCAAGACTGTATCACTGCACTCCAGCCTGGGCAACAGAGTGAGACTCCATCTTAGATTAAAAAAAAAAAAAAAAAAGGCAGCCCAGAGTGCCACCTGAGATGCTTTATGTCACAATATCTTCTTTTCCTAGAGTAGTTTTCTTGACTTGTAAATTATTCAGTATTATTTTGGTACCTTTGGAGGGAAAAACTTTACCAGGTATGAGACTGCAATCAACTTAAATTGCAAATTGAGGAAATGGTACCATTCTCCCGTGAGGAATGACAAAACTAAGGTCACTAGAAGAGAATGCACCATCTAGAAACAAAGCAGGATTTCTGGTCCATTGTTTTCTACTCAAGTAATTTTATTTCCTTAATATGGATATCACTGAGCCAGGAGCAGTGGCTCATACATGTAGTGCCAGCTACTCAGGAGGATAAGGCAGGAAAAACGCTTGAACCCAGAAGTTTGAGACTAGCTAGGACAGCATAGTGAGACCTCATCTCAAAAATATGTATAAATATGGGCACCATCATTTGTCTAGAAAATCTATAGTAAATTGTTTTTGTTTTCCTTTAATTGCATAGTTTTAAACTCGTTCTTCCAAAATCAGTTATATCAGTTGCTTTAAAATTAGCCTGGGACGTCCAAGAAGTGTAAAGACATCTGCAGTAACTGGGGCAGCCAGTCCCTGGTGCCCAGCTCAGGGAACAACAAACTCCTTCGCCAAGCCGTCCGCACATGCCAGCTGATGGTCCAGGACCCAAGTAGGTGCCAAGAGTGAGGTGTCTTACTTCTAAGGAGAGGCAAGCAGTTTGCTATGCAAGTGGGTCCCTGGCCTGGACCTAAAGATCTCTCTAACTCCATATTCTTTAAATAAATTTGTCTTTTATGAGGAGTGAAAAATCTTAGAATGAAGCATTCAAGACAAAACTGATGTTTTTTGTTTGTTTGTTTGTTTTGAGATGGAGTCTCGCTCTGTCGCCAGGCTGGAGTGCAGAGCAGTGGTGCGATCTCGGCTCACTGCAACCTCCGCCTCCAGGGTTCAAGCTATTCTCCTTTCTCAGCCTCCTGAGTAGCTGGGATTACAGGTGTGCACCACCACACCTGTCTAATGTTTTTGTATTTTTAGTAGAGACAGGGGTTTCACCATGTGGGTCAGGCTGGTCTCCAACTCCTGTCCTCGTGATCCACCTGCCTTGGCCCCCTAAAATGCTGGGATTACAGGCATGACCCACGGCGCCTGCCCCCAAATCGAGTTTTTAAAGAGTCATTGGTTTATAGGTATCACCTCATATGCAAAAGGAGGAATGTATACTCCCGGGATACATAAAAGAGAATTCTGAACTAAAGATTTTGCATAACCAGTAATTACATCTAAAAATTAACTTGGCTTTTGGGTATGAGCCTAAAATGAATCTTAAAAATAAAGTATATTGAAAAGAAAAATGGGGCCGGGCACGGTGGCTCATGCTTGTAATCCCAGCACTTTGGGAGGCCGAGGCAGGCAGATCACCAGGTCAGGAGATCCACACCATCCTGGCTAACACGGTGAAACCCCGTCTCTACTAAAAAATACATAAAATTAGTTGGGCGTGGTGGCAGGTGGCTGTAGTCCCAGCTACTTGGGAGGCCGAGGCAGGAGAATGGTGTGAACCCGGGAGGTGTAACTTGCAGTGAGCGGAGATCACGAGTCATTGCATTCCAGCCTGGGAGACAGAGCGAGATTCCATCTCAGAAAAAAGAAGAAAGAAAGAAAGAGAGAGAGAGAGAGAGACAGGAAGGAAGGAAGGAAGGAAGGAAGGAAGGAAGGAAGGAAGGAAGGGAGGGAGGGAGG
>NW_016804493.1:7435497-7470149 GCF_001698545.2 Rhinopithecus bieti
ATATATATAATTTATTTTTTCTTTTCTTTTTTTCTTGAAAGGGAGTCTCACTTCATTGCCCAGACTGGAATGCAATGCCATAATCATGGCTCACTGCAGCCTCAACCTCCTGGGATCAAGCCATCCTCCCACCTTAACCTCCCAAGTAGCTAGGACTACAGGTGTGCACCACCATGCCCAGCTATTTTTGTTTTTTAATTCTTCTGTAGAGATGGGGTCTCACCATGTTGCCCAGGCTGGTCATGAACTCCTGGACTCAAGCAATTATCTCTCCTTGACCTCCCAAAGTGCGGGGATTATATGCATGAGAAACAGTATGTGGACAAAGTAAATAGTCTTATAACAACTCAAATGTCTTCAATGAGGCCAGGTGCGGTGGCTCACACCTGTAATCCCAGCAATTTGAGAAGCCAGTGTGGGAGGATCACTTGAGGCCAAGAGTTGAGACCAGCCTGGACAACATGCAAAACCCCGTTTCTACTAAAAATACAAAAAATAGCCAGGCGTTGTGGCACACACCTGTAATCCCAGCTACTTGGGAGGCTGAGGTAGGAGAATCGCTTGAACCTGGGAGGTGGAGGTTGCAGTGAACTGAGATCACGATGCCACTGCACTCCAGCCTGGGCAACAGAGCAAGACACCATATCAAAAAAAAAAAGTGTGTGTATATATATATATATCTTCAATTAATACTAAACAACTCCAACTTCTACTAACATTCTCTATAATTACCAGGAACCAATGAAGGAAGGAAATCATTCTTCCAGTCATCATTCTGAAAGAAAAAAGATCACTGGTGGGAGGTTGAGGGGGGCAGATCATCTGAAGTCAGGAATTCCAGACCACCCTGGCCAACATGGTGAAACCCTGTGTCCACTAAAAATACAAAAATTAACTGGGCATGGTGTCACGCACCTGTAATCCCAGCTACTCAGGAGCCAGAGGTTGCAGTAAGCCAAGATTGTGCCACTGCACTCCAGCCTGGGCAACAGAGCAAGACCCTGTCTCAAAGGAAAGGAAAGGAAGGGAAGAGAAGTGGGGGGAGGGGAGGGAAGGGAAAGGATGGGATCACTGGGAAGTAATTGGTTTGAGTTATAAATGCATATTTTGCACATAGTAGGCCTTCAATAAATATCTCTTGAATAGAAATTTAGTTACCCGTTATCACTGTCAAGCTTCCTTCTTGTTTGGGGTGAAGTTTTTTTTTTGTTTCTCGTTTTTTTTTGTTTGTTGTTTTTTTGAGATGGAGTGTCGCTCTGTCGCCCAGGCTGTAGTGCAGTGGCGTGATCTCGGCTCACTGCAAGCTCCGCCTCCCAGGTTCACGCCATTCTCCCGCCTCAGCCTCCCGAGTAGCTGGGACCACAGGCGCCCGCCACCACGCCCAGCTAATTTTGTTTTTGTGTTTTTAGTAGAGACGGGGTTTCACCGTGTTAGCCAGGATGGTCTCAATCTCTTGTCCTCGTGATCCGCCTGCCTCGGCCTCCCAAAGTGCTGGGATTACAGGCGTGAGCCACCGCTCCCACCCTGTTTGGGGTGAAGTTTTTTGTTTTGTTTTGTTTTGTTTTGTTTTTTAGTGCTTTCTAACAATTAGCCTTACAGTGACCATAGGTCTTGCTGCTTCTGTCACCTATAGCCTCATATAAGAACCCAGGAAATGTTTTATCTTTGAGCCTGGAGATGCTGTTTGTGAAAGATGTTTGTTTAATAAAATCAGAGGAGGCCGCCGGGCGCGGTGGCTCAGGCCTGTAATCCTAGCACTTTGGGAGGCTGAGGCGGGCTGATCACCTGAAGTCGGGAGTTTGAGACTAGCCTGACCAACATGGAGAAACTCCGTCTGTACTAAAAATACAAAATTAGCCAGGCCTGGTGGCACATGCCTGTAATCCCAGCTACTCGAGAGGCTGAGGCAGGAGAATCGCTTGAACCCAGAAGGCAGAGGTTACGGTGAGCCAAGATCGCGCCATTGCACTCCAGCCTGGGCAACAAGACCAAAACTCCATCTCAAAAAAAAAAAAAAAAAAATCAGAGGACGCTTTCTCCAATAAATAAATAGAGAGGGAAAACGGAGCAATGGGGTCAAAAGGAAGTGTTAAAGATTAAAAGACCTCAGAGACATAGCAACTAAATACAATATGTGGATCTTTTGTATCTTGCTTTCAACAAAATAACTGCATAATTCATTTTGAGATAGTTGGATAAATTTAATATAGATTAATATTACATGATATTAAAACTTCTTTCCTTTTCTTTATATTTTATTTTATTTATTTATTTCGAGATGGAGTCTCGCTCTTGTCACCCAGGCTGGAGTGCAATGGCATGATCTCGGCTCACTGAAACCTCCACTTCGATTCTCCTGCCCCAGCCTCCTGAGCAGCTGGGATTACAGGCACGCACCACCACGCCCAGCTAATTTTTGTATTTTTAATAGAAACGGGGTTTCACCATGTTGGATAGGCTGGTCTCGAACTCCTGACCTCGTGATCCATCCATCTTGGCCTCCTAAGGTGCTGGGATTACAGGTGTGAGCCACTGTGCCTGGCCAGGACTTCTTTTCATTATAATGAGAATAATGACATTGTTTTATGTTAAACGAAGAATATGTGTTAGAGATATGTAATGAAGTATTTACAGTTGCAATTATATAATTTCTGACATTTGCTTAAATTCTTCCTCTGCTTTCTCCCCCAGAAAAGTTAAGAAGAGATAGATGAAATAAGAGCAGCAGAATATTGATAACTATTGAAACTGAACGATAGGTACATGGGAGTTCATATGTAATTCTCTCTAATTTTGTAAATGCAGTATCTAAAATTTTCCATAATAAGGTTTTCTTTGTTTTATTTTTAAATCAGAGGACTCAAATTTCAAGAATAGAAGCTGAGCAATATACAAGGTGTGGCTGAGACAAATAATTTCAACAAGAAAATCAGACTTAGATTATGTATGAAACATAAAGTCTCAGAAAAAGAGCTTCAGGCTCAGAAATGTCTAGCAAGTAATGAGGAAAATTTTGAAGTAAAACCAAAAAAAAAAAAAGCCTAGCAAAGTAATCAAAGAAGTTATATTTATGCTGAAGCAATAAAAGTAAAGAAAATTAGTGCCCACAGCTCTTTAGTTTTTATTTATTTGACCTCTTCAGATTTATGTATACAAATTTTGTGAGGTTTTCTTTTTTATTGAGATAAAGTCTTGCTCTGTCACAAAGGCTGGAGTGCAGTGACGCGATCATGGCTCACCACAACCTTGACCCCTTGGGTCCAAGGGATCCTCCCACCTCAGAGTCCACAGTAGGTGGGACCACAGGCACACACCATCATGCCCAGCTTATTTGTTTTTATATTTTGTAGAAATGAAGTTTTTCCATGTTGCCCAGGCTGGTCTCAAACTCCTGGGCTCAAATGATTATCTTGCCTTGGCATCCCAAAGTGCTGAGATTATAGGTGTGAGCCACCATACCCACCCAAAGTTTTTAATACTATTTTCTTTCTTTTTTTCTTTTCTTTTCTTTTTTTTTTTTTTTTTTTTGAGACAGTTTTGCTCTTGTTGCCCAGGCTGGAGTGCAATGATGCAATCTCAGCTCAATGCAACCTCCACCTCCTGCCTCAGCCTCCTGAGTAACTGGGATTACAGGTATGTGCCACCATGCCTAATTTTGTATTTTTAGTAGCGATGGGTTCTACCATGTTGACCAGGCTGGTCTTGAACTCCTAACCTCAGGTGATCTGCCCGCCTCTGCCTCCCAAAGTGCTGGGATTACAGGCATGAGCCACTGCGCCCAGACTTAATACTATTTCCAACATAAAAGTAAATTGTTCTCCATATTACATGAATTGAATATATCTAATCTAAAACATGAGTCTAAATCACTGTACATTAAGACTTTCAAATTTGTCCAGCTCATAAAAATGTTCTCTGCAGTCTGTACTGTTTTATTGTTTAGAGGTTGCTGAGAGACTATAGCATTCTTTTCTTATGATATAAGCGTAAAAATACATCGCATATCAACTAAATGATTGCAAATATCCCTCCATCCTTAAAAACATTACAAAGATCAGACCGGGTGCAATGTCTCATGTCTGTAATTCCAGCACTTCAGGAGGCCGAGGTGGGGGGGTGGATCACCTGAGGTCAGGAGTTCAAGACCAGCCTGGCCAATATGGTGAAACCCTGTCTCTACTAAAATACAAAAATTAGCTGGGCGTGCCTGTAGTCTCAGCTGCTCGGGAGGCTGAGGCAGGAGAATTGCTTGAACCCAGAAGGTAGAGGTTGCAGTGAGCAGAGATCGCGCCACTGCACTCCAGCCTGTGTGACAGAGTGAGACTCCGTCTCAAAAAAAAAAAAAGAAATGTATTTTGGGCTGAATGCAGTGGCTCACACTTGTAATCCCAGCACTTTGAGAGGCCAAGGAGGGAGGATCACTTGAGTTCAAGAGTTCAGAGACCAGCCTGGGAAACATAATGAGATCTTATCTCTACAAAAAATTTTTAAATTAGCTGGGCACGGTGGTGTGCACCTGTGGTCCAAGTTACTCAGGAGACTGAGATGAGAGGATTGCCTAAGTCCGAAAGGCAGAGGTTACAGTGAGCCAAGAACATGCAACTGAACTCCAACCTGGGCAACAGAGTAAGACCCTGTCTCAAAAAACAAAAAAGAAGGCGGGCGCGTGGCTTCAAGCCTGTAATCCCAGTACTTTGGGAGGGCTGAGGACGGGCGGATCACGAGTCAGGAGATCGAGACCATCCTGTCCATGGCTAACCCGGTGAAACCCCGTCTCTCTAAAAAAATACAAAAAAACTAGCAGGCGAGGTGGCGGGGCGCCTGTAGTCCCAGCTACTGGGGAGGAGCTGAGGCAGGAGAATGGCGTGAACCCAGGAGACGGAGCTTGCAGTGAGCCAAGATCGGCCACCACACTCCAGCCTGGGCCAACACAAGCAAGACTCCGTCTCAAAAAAGAAAAAAAAAAAAAATTTAAATTAGGCTGGGCACAGGTGGTGTGCACCTGTGTCAAGTTACTCAGGGATGACTGAGATGAGAGGAGTTGCCTAAGTCCGAAGAGGCAGAGGTTACAGTGGCCAAGAACATGCAAACCTGAACTCCAAGCCTGGGCACAGAGTAAGGCACCCTGGTCTCAAAAAAAAAAAAACAAGGCCGGGCGCCGTTGGCTCAAGCCTGTTAATTCCAGCCTTTGGGAGGCGAGACTCAGGCGGATACCGCAGGTCAGGAGATCGAGACCATCCTGGCATAACACGCAGGGTGAAACCCGTGTCTATACTAGAAAATACAAAAAACTAGACGGGCGAGTGGTGGCGGCGCTGTGGTCCCAAGCTACTGGGAGCTGAGGCAGGAGGAATGGCGTAAAACCGGGAGGCGGAGCTGCAGTGTAGCAGATTGCGGCCACTGCACTCACAGCCTGGGCGACAGAGCGAAACTCCGTCTCAAAAAAAAAAAAAAAAATGTAGCTGAGTGCAGTGGCTCATGCCTGTAATCCCAGAACTTTGGGAGGCTGAGGCGGATAGATCACTTGAGGTCAGAAGTTCAAGACCAACCTGACCAATGTGATGAAACCCCATCTCTACAAAAATACAAAAATCAGCTGGGTATGGTGGAGTGCACCTGCAATCCTAGCTACTTGGGAGGCTAAGGTGGGAGGATCACTTGAACCCAGGAGGCAGAGGTTCTGGTGAGCCGAGATCACACCACTGCACTCCAGCCTGGGTGACAGAGCAAGACTCGATCTCAAAAACAAAAATGTATTTTGTCACTACCCATAGTCTCCTTCCAGATTTTGTTTCCCTATCCATACTGATCTGTCTTTTAGGAGGAAGGACAGAGCAACAAAGGTCTGGAGATGACATGTAAGGGTCCTGGTGCAAACATTGTTGAGACACTGAGTTGATCACCAGTTCTTACTACAGTACCGCCTCCTCTGCCAAGGTCATCTTTCTTGGCATCATCAGGTAAATCGAATACTGACCAGGTCTGCTGGGGCTTCAGCCTTACAAGAGGGTAAGAATTCCACTAGGTTCTCAATCTTTTTTTTCTTTCTTTCTTTCTTTTTTTTTTTTTGCTCTTGTTGCCCAGGCTGGAGTGCAATGGTGTGATCTCGGCTCACCACAACCTCCACCTCCTGGGTTCAAGCAATTCTCCTGCCTCAGCCTCTCAAGTAGCTGGGATTACAGGCATGCACCACCACACCTGGCTAATTTTGTATTTTTAGTAGAGACAGGGTTTCTCCATGTTGGGGTCAGGTTGGTCTCGAACTCCCGACCTCAGGTGATCTGCCCACCTTGGTCTCCCAAAGTGCTGGGATTACAGGTGTGAGCCACCGTGCCTGGCCAGGTTCTGAATCTTTTGTACATTGGTTTACTGCATGCTTACTACATGCCAAACATTCCTGGAATCACCGGGGAAGAAATGTGAGCAAAGAGACATGGTTCCTGCCCTCATGAAGCTTATAGTTTAGTCAATGAGAGTTAAAAGCAAACTTGGGCCTTTCCAGTCCACAGGCTTCTTCCTTCTCTCTCTTTCTATGCCTATGTTTTGAGTACCTATGAGGTTAGACACTAGCACACAAACTGTTAAGAGCTAAATGTAAATACGCATAGACAGGTCTACAAGAAAGTTTATTAAACTTTAGCAGTGGTAAACTCCAGATTTATTCATTCATTTGACAAAATGAACAGACAGGAACAGAGCTGGGGATGCAACCGTGACAAAAGTCTCTTCCCTCATGGAACTGACATTCTAGTGGGGGAGACAAATAATAAACACAATCACTAAGTGAACTATGCAGGATGTGAGATAGAGATAAGTGCTACAGAGGGAAAAAAAATAGCAGAGAAGAGGGAGGAGGTTGACATTTTAGAGAAGATAGCCAGGAAGAGCCTCACAGAGAAGAGAACATTTAAGTATAGACTTCCAGGAAGTAAGGGAGGAACCAGGCAGATATCTAGAGAACACAGAATACCGGAAGGAGATACAAAGTCCCTGAGGCTGGACTCTTCTCAGGCATTTGAAGAAGCATAAAGTGGCCAGTGTGGCTAAGGCAGAGTAAGCAAGGAGGAAGGTTGGGGGGAATGAAGTCAGAGTGATGGGGAGGGAAGGTATGGGTTGTGGGAAAGACTTTGCCTGTGATTCTAAGTGAAATATGGCCAAGCGTGGTGGCTCACATCTGTAATGCCAGCACTTTGGGAGGTGGAGGTGGGTAGATCACTTAAGGTCAGGAGTTCGAGACCAGCCTGGACAACATAGTGAAACCTCCATCTCTACCAAAAATATAAAAAATGAGCCGGGTGTGGTGGCAGGCACCTGTAATCCCAGCTACTCAGGAGGCTAAGGCCGGAGAATTGCTTGAACCCAGGAGGCAGAGGTTGCAGTGAGCTGAAATTGAGCCACTGTACTCCAGCGTGGGTAATAGAGCGAGAATCTATCTCAAAGCAAAAAATAAAAAAATAAAAATAAAAACGCACTGGAGGCCAGGTGCAGTGGCTCACGCCTGTAACCCCAGCACTTTGGGAGGCTGAGACAGGTGGATCACTTGAAGTCAGGAGTTGAAGACCGCCTGGCCAACATGGTGAAACCCTGTCTTTACTAAAAATTTAAAAATCAGCTGGGCGTGGTGGTGTGTGCCAGTAATCCCTGCTACTTGGGAGGCTGAGGCACGAGAATCACTTGAGCCCAGGAGGCAAAGGTTGCAGTGAGCCAAGATGGCACCACTGCACTCCAGCCTAGGTGGGTAGGGGTTAAGAGAAAAGGAGGAGTCAAGGAAGATATCAGTATTTTTGTCCTAGCATAGAATTACCATTAACAGTAGAATGAGTAGATATTTTGGAAGGGGTGAGAGCACTCTGGGACATGTTAAGTTGGAGATGTCTACAAAACACTCAAGTGAAGATGTCAAGAAGGCAGGAGGATATATGAACCTGGAGCTCATGTAAACTGAGAAGCCTTAGGTAACACTATACATGTGGAAGCCCCCACCATAAAGAAGGTATTGTAAAACATGAGGTTGGATGAAGTCAGCTAAAGAGTTGGGAGGAGGTCCAAAGACTAAGCCCTTGAGCACATCTCTAGTGACATTTCATATGTCTTTTACTTCTTTAAAGTCCCTTTCTGTATTGTTTAAATGTATACAATGTGTCATTTTTCAACAAGCTTATGTAACTCTTTGGAAGAGAACAAGAGTAAAGAGTCCATATCAGAGGCCAGGCGCGGTGGTGACTCATGCCTGTAATCCCAGCACTTAGGGAGGCCAAGGTGGATGGATCACAAGGTCAGGAGATCGAGACCATCCTGGCTAACATGGTAAAACCTTGTCTCTACTAAAAATACAGAAAAAAATTAGCCGGGCATGGTGGCGGGCACCTGTAGTCCCAGCTACTCGGGAGGCTGAGGCAGGAGAATAGTGTGAACCTGAGAGGCAGAGCTTGCAGTGAGCTGAGATCACGCCACTGCACTCCAGCCTGGGAGTAAGACAGAGCAAGACTATGTCTCAAAAAAAAAAAAAAAAAAAAAAAAAAAAAAAAGAATCCCTATCAGGAAACCATCATCAGCAAAGATAAATGCCTTCTATGGTATCCAACATGATACATCCAGCAATCTGAAAGCAGAGCAGTGGGAACACAGGAGATGGAACAGACTTTTTGCTTCATGCCTGCACTAAGCAGAAGTTTGGCACCCAAGTATGAAGCCATCCTTTATAAAGAAGTCTCCAGAGACAGCTTAATCAATCACTAACACAAGTAGCTCTCTACATGAAATGATTTGAGATGCATTAGGGGAAAATCTCTCTTGTCCTAAGACAGTTCATGGCCACCTTCTGGAGTCTTAATTCACCCCCCATGGTAATGATGACAATGACAAAAAGCAAAAGCAAAATTTGATTACATTTGTTACGTTCCAGACATTGCATTTAAATTCTTTATGTGTATTAGCTAATTGAGTCATCTCAACAAACTTATGAGTTAGGAAATACTATTATCCCCAACCCAGAAAACTGAGTTGTTGACACTTGCCTGAGGTCTCCCGGTTAATATATGGTGGAGCAAGGATTTGAATATGGATCGTTGCACTCCTGAACTCATACTCTTCTTTCTTTTTTTTCTTTTTTTTAGAAGGAGTTTCGCTCCTGTTGCCCAGGCTGGAGTGCAATGGTGTGATCTCAGCTCACCACAACCTCTGCCTCCCAGGTTCAAGCGATTCTCCTGCCTCAGCCTCCCAAGTAGCTGGGATTATAGGCATGCGCCACCACGCCCAGCTAATTTTTTTTTTTTTTCTATTTTAGTAGAGGACAGGGGAGACAATAACTAAAAATGTTTCACACCCTTCTGGATATAACACTTTTGGGTACTTTCGTTTTTTTGTTTTCTACTCTATTATTAACCACTTATAAGGGTCTGTTAGGGATAGTATGTGGGCTGAGAAAAAGTACAAATTTTACCTGCTTTACAATTCTTCCAGAACTACTCTAGAAGCCACATCACTAAGTAGAAAAAAAAGTCTTTCAGTGCACAATAAAAACCTCAGCTTTAAGTCAATCTTCCCATCTTAAAAGTACTCACCATGGGCCAGACATGGTGGTTCATGCCTGTAATCCCAGCACTTTGGGAGGCCAAGGAGGGCGGATCACAAGGTCAGGGGATCCAGACCATCCTGGCCCATATGGTGAAATCTCATTTCTGCTAAAAATACAAAAATTAGCTGGGCATGGTGGCAACGCCTGTAATCCCAGCTACTTGGGAGGCTGAGGCAGGAGAATTGCTTGAACCTGGGAGGTGGAGGTTGCAGTGAGCTGAGATCATGACATTGCACTCCAGCCTGGGCGATAAGAGCAAAACTGTCTCAAAAAAAAAAAAAAAGTGTAAAGAAAGAAAAGAAATCATATGGTAAGGTTGCAAAGATCTATGGGTAGCATTAAACTTCTTCTTCTTTTTTTTTTTCTTTTTTTTGAGACAGGGTCTCACTGCCACCCAGACTGAAGTTCAGTGGCAGGATCTTGGCTTTCTGCAACCTCTGCCTCCCAGTCTTAAGGTATCCTCCCACCTCAGCCTCCCGAGTAGCTGAGACTACAGGCATGTGTCACCACAGCTGGCTAATTTTTTATTAAATTATTTTTTGGTAGAGACAGGGTTTAGGTTTCACCATGTTGCCCAGGCTGGTCTCTAACTCCTGGGCTCAAGTGATCCACCTGCCTGGCCTCCCAAAATGCTAGGGTTACAGGTGTCAGCCACCGTGCCCAGCCAAGAATGAATCTTCTATCTGTGAAATTGTGAAGAAGGAAAAAGAAATTCATGCTAGTTTGGCTGTCGCAGCTCAAACAAACTGCAAAACTTTTGGCTGTAGAGAGTGATAAATGCCTAGTTAGGATGGAAAAAGCCTTAAATTTGGGGGTGAGAAACATGTACAGAAACTTATTCAGGTTTGGTACGATCTGTAGTTTCAGGCATCCAATGGGGGTCTTGGTGGTGTTCCCCACGGATAAGCAGGGACTACTGTATAATTTTTTTAGATGATGTATAATTTAGCAACAAAAAGGGGCCTTGCTTGTGAATGTATAAGAGAGCCCTATTCTGGAGTTAGAGAACTTCAAACCAAGCATAATATGAGGAAGAAAGTGAATGTAAGAAAAGGCCGGGCGTGGTGGCTCATGCCTATAATACCAGCACTTTGAGAGGCCAAGGTGGGTGGATCACCTGAGGCCAGGATTTCAAGACCAGTCTGGCCAACATGGTGAGACCCTGTGTCTACTAAAAATACAGCAGTGAGCTGAGATCACACCACTGCACTCCAGCCTGGGCTGCAGCGCAAGACTCTGTCTCAAAAAAAAAAAAAAAAAAAAAAAATCCAAACTGAATCAACAGTTCTGATTCTGTGATAAGTATTTGAATTATGTCAAGGGTGACAGTCAACATATTCAAGAACCAGTACAACATGGCACTAGCCAATCCGAATGGACACCCTGAATGACAAAAAATGTCCACCAGCCTGAAGCAACTGCTGTGGCCAGATCTCTGTGTTCCATTGAATGTCAGTTTTGAATTACGTAAATGTGGTCATGATGTCAGATGTTTGAACAATGAAACTTCTAAATTTCATTAGCTTCCTTTATATTACTAAGCCAGTTACATTTAGGAAACTGTGTACTTTACTTTTTTTTTTTTTTTGAGACGGAGTCTCGCTGTCACCCAGCCTGGAGTGCAGTGGCCGGATCTCAGCTCACTGCAAGCTCCGCCTCCCGGGTTTACACCATTCTCCTGCCTCAGCTTCCCGAGTAACTGGGACTACAGGCGCCCACCACCTCGCCCGGCTAGTTTTTTGTATTTTTTAGTAGAGACAGGGTTTCACCATGTTAGCCAGGATGGTTTCGATATCCTGACCTTGTGATCCGCCCGTCTTGGCCTCCCAAAGTGCTGGGATTACAGGCTTGAGCCACCGCGCCCGGCCTACTTTACTTTTTTTCTTTCTTTTTTTTTTCTTAAGATGGAGTCTCGCTCTGTCCTCCAGGCTGGAGTGCAGTGGTACGATCTCAGCTCACTGCAACCTCCACCTCCCAGGTTCAAGTGATTCTCCTGCCTCAGTCTCCTAAGTTGCTAGGATTACAGGCATGCACCACCATGCCTGGCTAATTTTTGTAGTTTTAGTAGAGGTGGGGTTTCACCACGTTAGCCAGGGTGGTCTCGATCTCTTGACCTTGTAATCCACCTGCCTCAGGCTCCCAAAATGCTGGGATTACAGGCGTGAGCCACCATGCCCGGCCAATGTGTACTTTCTTTAAAAAGAAATCAGCTCAGTTTTCTTGACCTGCTTTTTTTTTTGCGAGAGAGAGTCTCACTCTGTCATCCAGGCTGGAGTGCAATGGTGCGATCTTGGCTCACTGCAACCTGCGCCTCCCGGGTTTAAGTGATTTTACTGCCTTAGCCTCCTGAGTAGCTGAAATTACAGGTGCCCGCCATCACGTCCAGCTAATTTTTTGTATTTTTAATAGAGATGGGGTTTCATCATGTTGGCCAGGCTGGTCTTGAACTCCTGACCTTAAGTGATCCTCCCACCTCAGCCTCCCAAAGTGCTGGGATTACAGGCATGAGCCACCATGCCTGGCGGCATTAGCTTTTTTATAAAGTTCAATTCCCTAGCCTGAGACCTTTATCCAAGTTGCTTTGCCTCCATTGCAAAACTTATTTCTATACATCTTTCTGTCTGCACCAAATTATGTGTTCTAAGTTACTCAGCTTTTCCCAGACTTCTTCATTTAGAAAAAATATGTGTCACTGGGGTAGTGGCTCATACTTGTAATCCCAGCACTTTGGGAGGCCAAGGCAGGTGGATCACCTGAGGTCAGGAGTTTGAGACCAGCATAGCTAACATGGTAAAACCCCATCTCTACTAAAAATACAAAAAAATTAGCCGGGCGTGGTAGCGAGTGCCTATAATCTCACCTACTCTGGAGGCTGAGGCAGGAGAATCTCTTGAACCCAGAGGGCAGAGGTTGCAGTGAGATGAGATCATGCCATTGCACTCCAGCCTGGGCAACAGAGCGAGACTCCATCTCAAAAAAAAAAAAAGAAAAAGAAAAAAGAAAAAAAAATATGTGTCTTCAGAAATAGTACTACTTGAGAGCTGACAATTCCAATCTCATTGATTATATTCTTGGCTGTATTTGGCACACAGCTGATTAGATACCTGCAGCAAACCATCACCAAGAAAGAAAGAAAGGCAAGATTCATCAAGTTATGATGAATTTGTTTTAGACGAAGAACAACTGGGGCCAGGTGCAGTGGCTCACACCTATAATCCCAGGACTTTGGGAGGCTGAGGTGGGTGGATCACTTGAGCCCAGGAGTTCAAGACCAGCCTGGGCAACATGGCAAAACCCCATCTCTATAAAAATTACAAAAAATTAGCCCAGTGTGGTGGTGTGTCTGTAGTCCCAGCTACTTCGGAGGCTGAGGTGAGAGGATCACTTGAACGCAGGAGGTGGAAGCTGCAGTGACTCGAGATCATGCCACTGCACTCCAGCCTGGGAAACAGAGCAAGACTTGTCAATAAAACAAACAAACAAACAAACAAAAAAACCTTTAATTCTAAACAAACTCAGTTTTTAAGTTTTGTTTTGTTTTAGTTAAAGCTTAGTTTTATACCATTGCCATAATAAAGTATTTCTTTTCACTTTTAAAAGACTAATAAAAGGAAATACTTTTGGTTATCCCTTAAGAGAAAAAAGAATTCCCCAAATAATCCTACAATTCCAAACAAGTAACACTAGGAATACCCTCATATAAAATTATGGCACAGACACACCAGGCACAGTGGCTCGCATCCATAATCCCAATTCTTTGGGAGGCCAAGGTGGGCAGATCGCTTGAACTCAGAAGTTTGAGACCAGCCTGGGCAACATGGCAAAACCCTGTCTTTACAAAAATTGGCAGGGCGTGGTGGCATGCACCCATGGTTCTAGCTACTTGAGAGGCTGAGGTGTGAGGATCACTTGAGCCTGGAAGGCGGAGGTTGCAGTGAGCCGAGATCACACTACTGCACTCTAGTCTGGGTGACAGAGTGAGACTCTGCCTAAAAACAAACAAACAAAAAACAATTATGGTGCAGAGTTAGAACTGGTCAAACTCGGCTGGGCGCGGTGGCTCATGCCTGTAATCCCAGAACTTTGGGAGGCCGAGGCAGGCGGATCACGAGGTCAGATAAAAACCATTCTGACTAACACGATGAAACCCCGTCTCTACTAAAAAAATACAAAAATATTAGCCGGGCGTGGTGGCAGGCGCCTGTAGTCGCAGCTACTCAGGAGGCTGAGGCAGGAGAATAGTGTGAACCCGGAAGGCAGAGCTTGCAGTGAGCCCAGATCACATCACTGCACTCCACCCTGGGCGACAGAGCGAGACTCTATCTCAAAAAAAAAAAAAAAAAAAAAATCAACTGATAAACTAAAAGAGAGACCCGGGGAAAAGATTGTGAAGTTAATATGAGACCTTTTATAAGATTATATGGCACAGTAATAACCCAGAATATTGACTTTTTTTTGGGGGGGCGGGAAGCCTTACCATGATCAATACACTCTCCAGCTCCCCCAGTAACCAAACCCCACATTTCACCTGTTTGTTTGTTTCCAAAAGCAAAGCCTGATGTTTCTTTTCAGTTTCATGAAGCCGTAGCTGGTATTCAGCTATTTCCTCTCTCACTTTCCCTTCCTTTTCCACCTGGTCCTTGTGCATGCAATCCAGGCTCTTCTTCAATTCACTATTTTCTAGTGTGAGCTCCTTCAATTGATCCTACCCAGAAAAATAATAATGAAATCATAATAGCACTTCCTCACAATTAAGAACCTGGAAATATTTTTAGGAAATAATGAGCACTGTGTGGAAAAAAAATTGTTTATGGGCAAGATAAAATCTGTACAGAATAGTGTTATAATTCTTAGCAATGTATTCACTTTTAATTGTGACTTCACCTCCAATGACACTTTCCTCTGCTCCAGCCCAACCACCTCGCTAGGTCATATCCAGAGACCACAGAAACCCTGAAACCTTGAATTCAAATAAACCACTCTGGGACCACACCTTCCAATGCTTCCAGCCTTGTTTATTAAAGTACTTCCATTGCAATAATTCTTGACCTCATCAACAGAACCACTACCATCTTCATAGCAAATCCCCTCTGGCCTTGCATTTTCTTCCTTGACCAACTTAGACCCCAGTTCTGTCACTAAAAGAATTTCTTTCCAAATATCTCCAATCTTCTGACCCATCCCTTCACTGTGAAGAACTGGCCAGACTCCAACCCTGGAAGCATTTGTCTTCTCCATGCCTGACCCCAAGTAGCTGTCTCTGTATGTTTCTGTATGTGTGGTGTCTACTTCCTCATCTTCAATTATTCAACCTGCTCCAATCGATTCGTCCCAGCTTTTCCTAAAAAAGCTTTTCATGGCATCATCAACCTCCATGCTGCAAATTAAAGGCACACTCTTCTGAGCTCATCTCAATCAACCTCTAAGTAGTATCTGGGGCTGCTGACCACTCCTTCCTTTTTTTGTTGTTGTTGTTATTGTTGCCGTTGCTGTTGTTGTTGTTTGGTTGGTTAGTTTGGCTTAGTTTTCTTGAGACAGGGTCTCACTCTGTTGCCCAAGCTGGAGTGCAGTGGCACAATCATGGCTCGCTGCAGCCTCACTCTCCAGGGCTCAGGTGATCCCCCACCTCAGCCTCCCAAGAATGCACCACCACGTCTGGCTAATTTTTTTGTATTTTTTGTATAGACAGAGTT
The DNA here is from genome assembly GCF_001698545.2 of Rhinopithecus bieti. Classification (NCBI taxonomy): domain Eukaryota; kingdom Metazoa; phylum Chordata; class Mammalia; order Primates; family Cercopithecidae; genus Rhinopithecus; species Rhinopithecus bieti. The sequence continues at coordinate 7,450,768 of NW_016804493.1, forward strand.
TTGCCATGTTGCCCAGACTGGTCTTGAACTTCTGGACTCAAGCTATTAGCCCACCTCAGCCTCCCAAAATGCTGGGATTACAGGCGTGAACCACTATACCCAGACACTCCCTCCCTCGAGACACTCCTTCCTCTTGATTTCCAAAACATGACACCTCCCTGGTTTGCCTCATCAAGCCTTCCCTCTGTTTTCTTTGCTGGCTCTTCTTCCTCCATCTCACCTTGTGTGCTAGAGTTCCTTCAGGCTAAGCCCTAAGCCACCTTCTCTTCTCCATCATTTTCTACCATTCCCATAATTTCTAAACACTCCCTATATGTTGAACTAGCCAAGTAAATATTCCCACCCCAAATCTTTCCTACCCTCTCCATACCCTTCCTACCCCTCCAATCTTTGTGCATGTCATTTTCCATCTGGCTCCAGCCACAATGGTTTACTTTCAATTTCTAAAAAAAATAAAAAGATCATTCTAGTCTCAGAGCTTTGACCACACTGCTCTCTAGACCTAGAAGGCTCCCCACTCTGCCTGTTTGTTGCCTAGCTGACTCGTCATCTTGCAGGTGACATCTGCTGACCACCCTATCTAAATCTGCTAACCACCCTATCTAAATTAGGTTGTTTCCTACCCTGATCCCCACATCCCAATTATTCCACAGCAAAGAATCTTATTTGTTTCATTTATAGTATTTATCTGCTTATGATTGTTACATGTTGCCTATTTCATGATTTAATATGTGTCTAGACTGTAAGCTGTACCAGTGCAGGAAATACAGGACAGTTACGGTTCAGCAGTCTATCCCCTGACCTTACTAGCACTTATTATTTACAGAATGAATAAATGAATGAATAAAGCCAATGCAAACTAACACACTCATATGTATGGGCCTGAGGCCAAACTACTCCTCTCAGTAGTGCTTATACATGAAATACAATAATGACGCACTTGGGAGACTCCCAAGCTACTCAACACCAAAAGAGATTTCAGCAGACGCAATACACAAATAGCATTCAGAGGAACTCCTTCCAGGCAGTATGGCCAGAATATTCTCTAAGTCCATTCCTGAGATTCAATGCCAAAACCTTTCCATTTTCATAAATACTATATTTAAAGAAAACAACAAATTTCTCCAACTCTTTATACAGAATATTACATATATCATTTCAAATTTCTGTCATTATTCAGGGTCGCAATCATGACTATCTTATTTTGCTGTTCTTTACTACTCAGGAATGAAGTTGCATGAGGACTAAACAGCTATAGGGAAGTTTATAATTTAATCAGGTATGACAAACAGGTTTCATTTCATCTGCCAGCTCTCCCTGCATGGCAGCAGCTACCCAGGACACAGTGTTAGGAGACTCAGAAGAAAGGGAGGGTATGAATTAGCAGTATCGGCTATGGAAATGGCATTGGGCAGTGGCAGCCCAAGTGCTATAGATGTGCCACATTAACCCTGCCTAAAACTGTGACTTTAGTTCTGTTACTCTGCTAGTTCTTAGCAGATCAATGAATGTGTTTCTAGCAACATTCTAGCCTGTAATCTCTGGCAAGCTAGGAAAGCAGATAAACTTGTTGAAAGCAGCATGAGATCTACTTCTGATGTGCATTAATGTGGTACAAGGGTCCTCTTCTATGAAAACGTATTTGGGCTCTGAGACAGATATTTTCATGTGTTCAGAGGCTTCTCACGACTCCTTGTGGGCTCATGATAGTGCTGGATGGTAGAGATTACTACAAATCTGATTATGACATAAGCACAGGGTTATTTTTTTCAAGAGCTAAAAATAGGTAAACTACAGAAGGTCTTACAGAAACCAACAAGGAGAGTGCGCACAATGAATTAACACATCATAACATTTGTCACAAAAAACTTACTTTGCTGCTCTTTATTTCTTCCAACAGTAACTGTAACTCTCCAGTTAGCCTATTTTTCTCTCCACTGAGTTCTTGCAGCTCTGCTGTTTTCTGTGCTATCTCATGCATTTCCCTCTGCAGCTCAGTTTCCTTTGCAGTCATTGTGTTTACCTGAAATTTCATCTTTCATTAGAATCTGCTTTTTGGTGGTGTGTTTTGATCAGATTAATCACTCTGATACAACATATCTGTGCCATTTATTAGCCTTCAATCATAAAATGGAAGCTGGCTATTGCCCCCTTTACTAATCCACTCAACTCAACATGCTCAAAACCTACTGGTAAGCTTACCTTTTCTTCCCAGAAAAGATTTAATAGAAGAATAGCAATAAGGGAAGGAATGACAAGGAAAGATAATGTTGCTAAGTCTTAAAATCTTTCACAAAGGTATTAATTTGAATCAAAGTTAAACATCAGAGATTATCATACCAGGCAGTATCTTAGTTTATCAGTTCTTAGATCTCTACTGATCCCCCAGTGCCATACTAATCTGCAAGAAACATGCTTATGATTAGTGAAAACAGTTAAAAGCTATTGTTTGCATTTGCCCCTTGAAGTGAAACAGCGTGGTATGGTTTGTCTCATCATGTCTATACTAATTGCCATCTCTTGCAAGGTATACAAAACCCCGAAATTCTCAGAAAATACAGGGTGGAGATGAATTGCATTTTCTAGATACTCCTTTTTTTCCTTTAATATTTGTTCAGCAAAAATTAAATGTGACAAAATCACTTTCCTAGATCACTAAGTAAGCTCACCAGGCCAAAACTTAATTTTTCTTTAATAATTGAGCCTCTTGATGGCAGATCTTCCCTTTAATCATCAACTAACACAGTAGAAGGCTGCACAAAGAAAAGGTATAAAAGAGGGACTGAAAGCACGAAATCCCCAAGACGCACCCCAGAAGCCATGAGTGCTCTGTTGGTTATAAATCTATCAGTATCTTTAAAAGTGCTTTGTCCCAAAGGCAAAAAAGACACAGTAAGGCAGGCAGATCCTTTCTGATCCTAGATAATGTCTGTTACACTCTCTATAGCAGTGTCTCAAGTGGGTATGGGGAGGCCAGTATTCTGATGTACTCTAAGAAAGGGAAATATAATTAGACCAAGGAACTGTGCATAAACCAAAGCTTTGCCCATATGTAGGTGCCACATTAAAAACCTGGTCCAATCCATGAACATGTCCCAAAGAATCAGCCAGAATAGTCACTACTGCCAGAGCCCACTCAATGTTTCTGCAATTCAAGACCCAGTAAACATAAAGCCTTTACAAAGTTTGGCCCAATATAGCAGACACTGTCTAGAAGTAAATATAATTCACAGTGTCTAGAAGTGAATATGGTTTCCTCCCTCATGACTACATATTTAAACATAAACAGATAGAGCCACTTACTTTTTCAACAAAGGACATTTTGTCCATTTTTGTCAATTCAAGCTCATTCTCTAGATTCTTGTAAGAACTCTGCAGCACTTCTAATGTGTCCTGCAAAGAGACATTTTTGGATTGTAGCACTTGGATCTTCTGCTCCAATTCCACTGTCAGATTTCCCAGTTCTAAGTTTTGCTTCTTCCAAAGTTGGTGCTCTCCTTCCACCTGGGATAGTCTAAAGACGAGCTGCTCTTGGTCTTGAATTTGATTTTTAAGTCTACTGATTTCTTCATCCTTCTTCTCTAGTTTCTGCTTGCCATCTTCTACTTCTTGAATGAGGCCATTCACTGAAGACTGCAAAACAATATTATTATTTTTGGCCTCATCAAGACCTTGTAGCAACTGAGCCTTCTCAAGTTCAAGACAATCTACTTGACTACTAAGATTCTCCTCTTTGGCCTTACAGGCCTCTTGGTCATTATGCAGGGCTGTCACTCTCTCATTGAGCTCTTTTAATTGTGTTTGAAGCATCTCCATGGCAGTGTTTGATTTTTCTTTCATCTGTACTTTCTCTTGCTCTTTTTCTCGCAAAATATTTTCAAATGACGAATTTATTATTTCTAATTCAGATATTCGTTCTTGTTCTTTTTGTAATTTGTTTGTCAGATTTTCTTTTTCTGACCTTATGGTAGCAAGATCTAATTCCAGCTCTCTCAGACTTCGGGTCATCCCTTCTATTTTTGCTTTTAGGGTCTCTACCTCTCCTTTGGAACTCTCTGCCTCAAGAGCTGCATGCTCTTGGTTTTTCCCGGCTATCTCTAGCTCTCTTTCAAGATTCTCCACTCTACTCTTAAGTAAATCTGCATGATGCTCACTTTCCTTCAGTTGTTCTAAGACACAGAGCTGCTTCTTTTCATCAGTTTCTAGGCGGGCTCTCAGCTTTTCAATGCTATTTCTCAGCTGATGTGCTTCCTCTACTGGTGGGTCTAGACTCTGTTCTGTGGCCTTCATAGTTTCTTGATCACCACACAAGGCTGCTACTGCCTCATTTAACTCTTTTAACTGATTCTGAAGCATCTCCACTGCAGTTTTAGATTCTTCTTTGATCTGTATCTCCGCTTGCTCCTTTTCTTCTAATAGACTTTTAAATGAAGAGAGTAACTTGTCTAGTTCTGACGCTTGACCTTGTTTTTCTTGTATTTGTTTTGTCAGATTTTCTTTTTCAGACCTTAATGTGACAAGGTCTAATTCGAAAACTTTCAGGTTTCTGGCCATCTCTTCTATTTGTGTTTTTAGAGTCTCTACTTCTGCTTTGGAATTCTCGGCATCAAGAATCACTAGCTCCTGGTTTTCTTCTGACATCTGCAATTCCCTTTCAAGGTTCTCAACTTTATCCTTAAGTGAATCATTCTCCCGCTCACGTTCTTTCAGTTTTTCTGCGACGTGCAGCTGCTTCCTTTCATCGGCCTCAATGCGAACTCTCAGTTTCTCGATGCCTCTTCTCAGCTGATGCACTTCCTCCTGTGTTGAGCTCAGCCTCAACGCGAACTCACCTTTCTCCACCAGCGCGGCCTCCAAGGCCTTGGAGATGTTCAGCTTTTCATAATCTGATTCATTCAGTCTGGTCTGCAGGCTTTCAGATTCCTTGACAAGCAATTCTTTCTCTTTATTCAGTTGTGCAATTTGGTTTTCCAGCTCACATTTTGTCAAAGACAGTGCCTGTGAGTCCTTTTCCAAACTCTGCAGCTTTTCCTGGAGATGAGTTTTATCTTTTAACAGCTCACTCACATCAGAGGACAAAGTCTGAAGGAGTTCTGTCTTTTCCTTCACCTCTGCCTCTGCCACCTGAATGCAATGGAGATACTCACTTCGATGAGACTCAAGCTCTTGTGTTTTCTCCTTCATGTTTTCAGACAACTGATCCAGTTCCATGGTTTTTTTTGACATAGTATCTAATTCTCCACGAAGCTGGTTTCTCTCACTTGTGACCACTGAGAGTTCTTCTTCAAGGCAGACAATAACCTTCTGCTTATTTTCATTATCTTTTTCTAAACATAGCTTCTCTGTTTGAACTATCTCTAAGTCAGCCTCCAGGGAGAGGGCTTGATGCTCAATGTTAGCTTTCTCAGATCTGATCCTACTCAGCTCATTTTCTACATCAAGAAATCTCTCTTTCCAGCTGTCATTCACCTTGGCTACGTTATCGTCGATATCTTCATGTGATGATTTATCTGCACGCATTTCTAAGTTAGAATTGAGGCCTTCAGAACTTTCTACTCTCTGGAGTAACTCCTGGTTATCACAAGAAAAATATTCCAATTTTTCACTTAAATCTGAGTTTTCTTTCTTAAGCTCCCCAACTATTTTTTCTAATTCTATGCATGCTTCAATTTTGGTCATTAGTTGTACCTCCTGTAAATGGAGCTTTGAGTCTAATTCTTTCATTTCATTTAGCAAACTTTCAACTTTTCTGTCACGTTCCTCTATCACATGAAGTAATCTCAAATTTTCATTTGATGTCTCTTTTACCCGCAGTTGAAGATTTTGGATATTTTCCTGATTCCCCAGGAAATCCATAGGTACCGAAGCGTTAGCACCAGAAAATGACAATTCAGACATGCATTCTGAAGAGCCCTGGGTTTTGTCTTCTCCTGGAGTCTCATAATTGGTGTCTGGGTACTGTTCCCCAGAGCACTCTCCTGTGAGTTTCACTGCACCAGTCTCAGTTATTTTCTCAATGTCTAGATGGAGGTCCTGTTGAACACCTTTATCACAAATCTGATGAACATCATGCTTTGGTGTTCTGTCTGTAGTTTCTGAAGTATGTTCTTTTGATATGTCACAGCTCTCATTTCGGCCCTGAATAGCCTGTAATTATAATACATAACAAGCATGCATTTTATTTTTCAAAAAGAATCAAAGTACAATAGACTTAGTTATTACTTTTTAGAAACTGCTGCATGGCCTCTGCTAAACACATCTCTTCAAGTGGTGTATTTCCCACTACATCTTCCTCTCTTCATTCAAATGTTCAACATAAATAAACATTCAGTAGGTGGCCCCTACGGGCAAGACACTGGGGTTAGGCATTTATCTTGAAGACAAACCGTTCAGCTCAATTACAATTTGTAATGTATTTAAATTTCATATTTTCTTCCTTGCTAAGAATATTCAAGTAGCCTGAATATGAAATCTCTTATTAAATAAGAGGCTAACAAAATGCTCAGTTTCCACCTTCAGTATTTATGATATTCTGTAATAAGGCAGTAAAGTTTCATAATCAGATTCCTAGTCCAAGGACTTAATCCCCAACCCTGCACTTACTATATATTATTGGACAAATTACATATTTGAGCCTCACTTTCCTCTCACCTGTAAACTGGGGATCTGCTGTTGTGCCTACTCCCTACTCCTGCCATCACCTCACCATGACCTGCCTTCTCTACCTCACAGAGATAGACAGAGGGAATCAAGTGCCATGCATACACTACAAAGCATTACTAATCCAGCTAGCAGGCTAGAAAGGACAAAGTTACAAGCAATTAAACAAACACGTATTCAATTTTTTAAAAGTCCTTTTAAATGACTTATACCAAATCATATTTTTGTACCATACTAAATTGTTAGAGAAAACTGTTGAGTAATACATAAAGAATCTCCTGTATTTAGTTCCATGACGATAACGCTGTAACATCAAAAATATTCTGAAAAGTGCTAGAGATTAAAAATTTACATCATATTACCATTCGTAAGTTCTTAATTAAGTATACTTTATTAATGCACAAAGGGTGGAAACACACATTCTAAAGACTTTCTGACCCCATCATTTTCTCCAGACTTTAAAAACATCTTTAGTAATATTCTATATATCGCTAAGTAAATCTAATCACTATAGAAATTTATTCCTCAAATAAAGTTTACTCATTTTCCTCAAGTTCTGCTTTGTTTTGAAAACATTTTGGTGTATTTTATTTCCTTGAGCCCTAAAAATATTTGAACTTACGTTTAATGTACATTTCAATCAGACAAACATTTACTGAGTATCTACTAGTCATGTAAACCAAGAAACGGCATTTAAATCCCAGGTACTTACATCTTCTGTGTCGATGCCAAGCAAAGACCGAGAACTTAAGTCCAGACCTTGTAGCTGGAGTCGTGCTACTTCCAGCTCAAGTGACAGTTGTTCCGTCTGTTTCTTTTCTGCCGCCAACTTGGACTCCATCTCCAGAGTCACGCTTGTCAGCTTCTGTTGCCACTGTTCATTTTCTGACAAATACTGCTTCCTAAGGCAGTCAAGCTCTTGCCTTTCAGAACTTAATAACTGTTCGAGCTCTTGGATTTCCTTATTTTTCATAATCCCTTGACTTTCCATTTTCTCTTCTAGCTTCTTGAGGGACTGCCGGTATGCCTCACAGAGGGACTCAAGCTCTTCCACACCCTTCACTGGGGCCGAAGGTGTTTCTTTCTTGGTCAGATTCTCTTCCTCCAGACTGCTGCAGAATACTTCATCTACACTGCACTGGTTTGCTGAAACAGTCCCTTCTAAATTATTCAAAAGAGACATTTCTCCTGTCTGCTCTAAAAGAGCTTTGTAAAAGGAGGAATCTCCCAAACTGCTAAGACTAGGGCTGTCAGGCACACAAGAGGATGACAGGGATGGAACGAGCCCCTCCTCCAAGCCCGGCTGCATCTCCTTCACCAGGTCACCTTGAAAGTTTCTCAGATTCGTTGACAAGACCAAATTTTCGGCCTTTAATGAGTCAATATAGGTCTGTAGCTCTGACATTTTAGAGCTCATTTGACAGTGCTGATCGTATAAAATTTTGTGTTCACTTTGTAAAGATGAGAATTTCTCTTGCAATTCGGCAAAGTGTATTTGAACTTCTTTGTTTGACAATGTCAAGTGCTCGTAGGAATTACTCTCATCCAACGGAGCCAAACACATGGGGTGCTGTTCATTTGGTTGTTCACCAAATTCACCTCCTGGTACGTCTTCCACTAACTCACCATGGAGAAGACCACTGTCCTCATTTAATATTTTCACTTCATTTACTAGTTTCCCTACCTCTTCTGCCATTTTCCTGGTTGCTGTGATACATTCTGACCTTGAATCATTCAGCTCAGTTACTAGTTCGCACTTCTCGGCCTGCAGTATTTCACATATTTTCTCTAGCTCATTCAGCTTGTTCATTGCTGTTTGCAGAGAGCACTCAAGGTGTGCATTGTCGTTTTGACTTGTTGACAACTCATGAAGCACTGAAATATACCTTTCTTCTGCATCTACTTCACAGTCTTTAAGGCCACTAATTTCTTGTGACTGCATGTCTTGCAAATTTCTGGTTTCAAGATCTCCTCTAATTATCTGTAATTCATGCTGCAGGCACTCCTTCTCCTTCTCACTTTCCTGAAGTTTTAATTCCATATTTCTTAGCATAGCTTCTAATTGCACCAACTGCGCATTATAACTATCTAGAGAAATTTCTTTAACTTCAAGACCCATCTGAGGTTTAAAATTACATTGATTTCTCTCACTCTCTCTTTCTTTCACAGAGTTCCTAATTGGTTCCGATTCTAGATTTTGACATTCATGTTTAGTCTTCATTACCTTCATCAGCTGTTCATTCTCTTGTAATACGTCATTAACTTCCTTTTGCATCTTGTTTTGTTCTTCCTTTAAAGTCATGATTTCTTGCTTTAAACCATCAGTCTCGCTCTTAGAATTGTTTTGGGTATCTGTCATCTCAGATCTCAGATCTTGCTGCACTGTCTCCAACTCTAGCATCAGATTCTGATTTCTTTCTTCAGCAAATGCTAATTTTGTTAAGAATTCTTGGTGTTCTTTTGCAAATGCTTCCTTTAGCTGTTCCAACTCATTTTTTCTATTTTCACAAAGACTAGTGCATTCATTTAGCAAGCATTCTAATTTAGAGTTCTTTTCTTGTGCTGCTTTGTATTTTTGACTAAGATCCTCATATGCATTTCCGGTTTCTTCACATCTTTGTAGTAAAATAAGTTTTTCTTGCTTGTACTGATCAGATAACTCTGAAATGCTTTTCTCTCTTTCATCTATATAGTTTGCAAAACTCTCACTTTTCTGGATTAAGTTCATCTTCTCTTGATTTAAAGATGCATTTATTTCCTTGAGAGTCTCATTCTCTTGGGTCAGCTGTTCAATTTCTCTTTTATTTAGAGAAATGATGGAACTCATTTCTTTCTTCTCCAAGCTTAGGGTTTCAGATAAAAGTTGTAGCTCCTTTAGAGAGTCTTCAAGTAGATGGTTGCTCTGTTTTAATTCTTGAATCTCTGCCTGCTCAGTTTCTAACTTATCATTTAAAAGTTGCAACTCTTTTTCCTTGTTCTCAAGGGCACTTAAGGTTTCAGCAACAACATTCTGGTGAGCAGAAGTGTCTTCCTGTAACTTACTAATGCGCTGACTTGTTTCAGCCACAAAACTTTGATGCATCTGTTCTGCTTTCCTAAGATTTTCTTCTATTTCTCCTTTGATCTGCACTAACTCTTCACACTGCTTTTGCAAGTCTGAGTTCATCTGTTTTTGAGATTCTAACGAAAATTCAAGTGAATCAACTCTATTTTGTAGGATGGCAGAATTTTTTGGACTTTGGTCTGCTTCTAAACGACATTCACTCCTCTCTGAAGGCATGCTTGCTTGTTCTTCAATTATATTTGCAAAGGAATTATGCATGGCAGGCTGCTCATCAAAAGCCAAAAGACTTCTCTGATGATCTTCATTTGTCGCCAGAGAAACATCTCTAGATTTTAGTAGATCCCTGAGGCTCTCATATTCAGCATGCAAGTCTTGGTAACACCGGTCTTTGTCCATTATTTCATTTGACAGCAACTGAAGCTTGTGTTCTAGATCTTCAACTTGCCCAGTAAGCTGAGAAGTCTTCAAACACATATTTTCTATTTCCTTCTGATGTTTCTGATCTGAGAACTCAGTTTTCTGCTGTAGCTCTACATAAGCTAGTTTCTGGGTCTCTACCTCCACAGACTTGCTATCTATGACGTTGTGAAGGTTTCTGATCTCGACACTTAGGTTTTCTCTGTCCATCTCCAGCGTTCTTACTCTCTCGTTGTATTCATGACTTTTTATTTGTTGTGTCTTGAGACAAGTTTCCAAGTGATTAATTTTACTCTGCAAGTTTTCCTTTTCTGATTCCATCTGAGTTAAAAGTTTTTCGTTTTCACTTTTCCAACAAGAAAACAGAGTTTTCTCTTCTTTCAATTCTTCATATTCTTTCTTTTTTAACTCCAAAGCACTCAGCAAAGCTTTGGACTCTTTCTCTGTCTTGCTTAACTTATCATTCAGTTGTTCAATGTGATGTTCCCTTTTCTTCAAAAGGTCTTGAGAACAATCTCGCTGCTTTTCCAGCTCAGCCACAGCAAGCTTCAGTTTCTCTAAAGTCAGGGAGTTTTCTTGCTGATTTATTTTTTCATGAAGATCTCTTAACATGGTTTCCTGAGAGGTATTCTTCACTATTTAAAAATAAATAAATAAAAGCTGTCAATGTTTGTAATAAATATTTATTCTACAGAAATGCAAACCCCTCCCCCCACCCTCCCCACCCCCTAAAAAATCCAAACAAACTAACAATTACTCGAGCCCTGGAAAAACTGGCATTATTGCCTGGGTACTTTCTAGAAAGTGGACTACTTGGTAATTATCTTATTTAAAAAAATGGGAAAAATGGTCATCTTAAGGAGAGTAACATGTTTGTTCATCTTTCTAACAGCTTAAGGAAGTGTTATTGAATAAAATACCAAGGGATGATTTTCCTAAGCACTGTTTCTTTTCTTTGTATGTGTTTATATATGTGGGTATTTTTACCATCTTTTCAAATATTTATTCCAAGAGAGAAAACTGGGACGAGAACAGCACTGAAATGGGAACATCCCACTTTATTGTAGAGTAATTCTGATGTCCCAGAAAAGTAAATTAAGTACTCCACCATTTTAGCCAAAACATCCATAGGATTAGACTTAAGTAGAAAAGAGTAAATGATGCCATATATCAGTAATTCTCAAGGCCTATATGTGAATATTCTTGAGGAACATTATCACCCCCATCCCAACCCCTTATAGTAAGGGTGGCAGTGATTATGAATGTGACATATTATGAAGAATCTGGAAGCTTCTTCGAACTCCGTTACCACCCTGTTTTCTGCCCAATGACTCATCTATACATACTGGCCACTCCTGGTTGGGAATAACCACAATGTTTTCATTAAATAGTGATGAGAAGGCTTCATGTTGCTCAAGTATGTTGGGGGAGATTGAAAGCTGAGAACCTCCACAGTAGACGATAAAGGTAACATGTATTACAATCTCAGACATCATATCAAGTGGAAAGCAGGAAGTACTTCTAACCTGCCAATCTCAGTCTACCTACTGACAGTTGAGGGCTTCGGTAGACAGCACCACAAGGGCTGCAACCCACTTTGCTGTCAGCATCTCAAACAATCACCTGGGTGATCAACATTGAAAAATGCCCCAACTGTTCCTTTTCTTACAGTTTCCTTTCAAGAAAGCTGAAGACTGACATTTCTACCTGCTGCTGTGGAAAAACTGAAAGCTGTCTTGGGGAGAATGGGGTTTTAAAAAGAAAACAGTCACAGAGAAGTGTGACACACATTCCACAGGACAGAGTTCAAAGAAATCCTAGACGTGCAAACACCCCAGGTGAGAAAATAAGGGTATGGAGAAGACATCCGGCACAAACATACAAATATGAAACCAAGAGTGGATTCATTTCATGTGTAGAGCAGAATTCTTTGGCTTTAAAATAAGAAAATAAAATCATTCCGTCAACTAAGTCATCAAAAAACAATGGTCATTAGGAGTTTGGAAAACATCGTTTCATATAGGTTTTTTCCATTATAAGGGAAATGTTAATGAGTCAGGAGATGAGCTGTCTGGATATAACTAACAAGCACACTTGAGACACAGAGAATAGCACTCGGGGGTGAAAGACAGCACTGAAAGTTTAGCTTTGTGTGGAAAATATTTACCCTTCTGGTTTCAAAGTGCTGAGCATCAGGCATTTGGGACTCAATATGTTCCAATTAAAAAAAGTCCCCCTCGGCCGGGCGCGGTGGCTCAAGCCTGTAATCCTAGCACTTTGGGAGGCCGAGACAGGTGGATCACGAGGTCAGGAAATCGAGACCATCCTGGCTAACATGGTGAAACCCCGTCTCTACTAAAAAATACAAAAAAAAAAACTAGCCGGGCGAGGTGGCGGGCGCCTGTAGTCCCAGCCACTCAGGAGGCTGAGGCAGGAGAATGGCATGAACCTGGGAGGCAGAGCTTGCAGTGAGCTGAGATCCAGCCACTGCACTCCAGCCTGGGCAACAGAGCGAGACTCTGTCTCAAAAAAATTAAAAAATAAAAGTCCCCCTCTCACTCTGGAAACTAAAAAATGGAAGAGGGAAAAAACTCTTCCACATCAACTGCACACATCTTTTTAAGGGAATATATGGAAAAAAATCCAAAGAGTTTCTCTAATGTGTCAATGCCATCCATCTTGTCTTGCGGGAATAATAGCTTAGAAAGTTAACTCTAAAACACTAAGTTTACTTACCTTTCATTTCTTCTGCAAAATTCTGGCTCTGATTTAAACACTGTTTGACGTTCTTGAGTTCTGCCTCCAGGTGGCAGACTTCTCTGGTCTTTTGCTCAGACTGACTCTTAAGGAGGTTGTTTTCCTTCTTCATTTCCTAAAACACACATTTAATTGGTTATAGCCAAAACGAATGCTCAAGTAAGTTTTGACTTCTGCCTTAATAAAGGTCCCTAGCAGAACTGTTTGTGTATCTCACTAGGGAAAGAAGCACATTTTCCCCGTTTGAGTACCTAATGAAGTCAGACATTCCTACTTAAATAATGTCATGAAAAGAAGACAACAGCGTCAAACCCAAATCTGGAAGATAATTATTTCTTTCAAGAAGTTCAAATTGAACTTTCTCGGATTGTTCATATGCTCAGTCTAAAGAGTAAGCTCAAAGGGCAAATCCGTACCTTATTAAGATCGCTCAAGACAAAGACCTCCAAGTTCCCTATCACACCTGAATGGCCAAATTACTTTGCAACATTTAACTTGTTTAATAAACCAAAAAAAAAAAAAAAAAAAAAAAAAAAAGATCAAAGCACAAAATGTGTTTACATTGCAAAACCAACTTAAGGTTTGCTGTTACAGGAATAATTTTGTGAGAACAATTACCTTCAATAAATGCTTACCAAGAAAACCGACAATGTTCAAGATGCTGGAATGTGCATCATGAAAAATGCAAATATAAATAAGACAGAGTCTCTGCCCTTGGGGCAGATATCCTCCAGTGGGGGAAGATGTGATACTAATCATTTAATACACAATAGGATGCGCTAAATACTAAAGAGACATTGAATGTGCTCTGGAAAATCAGAGGGCTGGAACACAGAGGAAGAATTAATTCTAGCTTCTGATCTTTCACAGTGAAAACAGGCTCTTTGGGCAACTGATTGAAGAGCTATCCATGCAACAACATGCAATGAAGTAGTATAGGTACATATGTAGTTCCATTCTACTATCTATTAGGCCTACATGTTCTGAATCTTAAAAGCAAGCAATGTTTATGTGCCAAAGAAAAACTCTATTGCTTATTAACCGCATAAGACTCACATAACAAACAAGTATCTCAACCTATACTGTATGCCATCCTTTGAACCACAGGGAATTGGCATACATCGTTACAAACTGAGAGAACCAAGCACGTCACAGCCTTAAGGGGGGAAAAAATCACATAAAGCTAACTTTTTTCTAAACTGCATTTCAAAACTACCAAAATTACCCCTTTATGAAGTAGAGGAAAAATTCTGAATCTTAAAGAAACAATTAAGACCCATCTTCCAAAACCCTACTGCACTGTTAGAAAACAGATGGCCGTGGCAATACTGTGTTGGAAGGCTGCCTTCAATTATCAGTCTGGTTACTACCAGCAGATGGGTACCGATGTAGCAAAGCCAAATTCAAGAAGAGGGAGAATCTGGCTAGTAGAAAGTACTTGAAAACTTGCTGGCAGCTGCTCTGTTCATGTATATGCGTTCATTTCATCATTAAAATAAGACGGAACCTGTTGTAGTTATTATACTCCCATCTACCGTGTCCTGATCCCGCTTCCATGCCGCTAAACTGACACTCTTTCGAATTAAGATATCAATCAGAACTAAAGGGCAGCTCCAACCGAGCTCAAGATTGATAGGTTAACATTCACACTAGTCAGTGTTAAATTTTGCAAAGCACGATCATTAAGGTGAAACAATGTTATTGATTTAAATTAGCATCATTAAACTATGGAACCCATAATGACTGGTTTGTTCTTCAGACTCAGAATAATCACCCCTCAAATGAGATCACAGGTGGGAAAGGACAAACAGCTTAAAGCACTTCGACAGGGGCAATGTAGCATTATTAGTAGTATTTCTTCCCAAAATGTAACAGTAGCCAGATTTCTGATCAGCTGAATGAGGTCAACATAGAAGAGGAACTAGAATGTAACTACCTGGGTTGACTTAGCATTTTTAGTTTGCAAATGAAAAAATATTTTCTTACTCTAAAAAAAAAAAAAAAAAATTAAATCAAATGACACCTGCATCTGGAGGCTTGACAAGAGAGCTGGAAAGCCACTGTGCAAAACAGGGTGCATCCCAATAGGAAGGAAGGAAAAAAAAAGAGAGAGAGGGCACCAGGGAAACGGGGAATTTTATGTTTATGTGTTTGTTGGTCTCGATCCATGTCTGTCCATAACTGGAGACATTTAAATGAATAGTAAGCTCAATGGAAAGATTAACATGACTTTCTCTATTCTGGCATTAGCTCCGTAAATATTTGTTTCTAACGAAGAAATGTTCAGCCAATCCTGGGACCCAGCAGGCTTATAATGCTATGGCTATGACTAACCTAAGAATTTTAAAAGGCCAGAATTTAGAAAATGAACATCTGAAAATGGATGTGCAAGCTGCCATCCATCAACAATTAGTTTTCCACGGGGCTACAGCCACTTAAGACTTGATTGGGTATCTCATTATCAACAATGAGTTAAGCATACAAAGATACATTTTCCTAGGCATCTCTTGCATTCTCACATGATTTGCAAAATTGGGTACTATGCTGGAAAAAACACAACAAAAATCCCTGTAACCACAAGCCAGCATTAGAGCTTAGCAAGCAATTCCACCCAGATCAACTTCGCTTTAGCAGCAGCAAGGGAAGCATCATTTCCTAGGGCCAGACAAAACAAATTTCAGCTACTGTGTGGCATTTCATGATCCCATCCATGAATACAGCTTAATATGTCCCCTGCTGGGTGAAGCCTATATACTTGGATAAGGGATGGATGCAAAGAACGTGTTTTTCCCTTTCCTTCTCATCTCTCTTGCTTGCCAGAGTCAGCTCCTTAGAGGACCTAGTGTAATACAGATCCCTATGCTTGGAAAGGTCCCTAGGCAAGTGTTCCCTCATCTTGACTGTCAAACGATGGTATTTTATTGCCTAACCCCAATGCTATGGGGCTGGCACTGGATACTGGATGAGCAGCTTATCTAAACCCTCCATTCACTTTGATGCTAAATGTTAACTTTACCCTTGATTGGGCCATTAAATCACATTTCCAGTACTGATAATTTCTCATTGTGAGCAGCATGTTTACTAAACATGGACAAGGAAAATTTCAGTACAACTGTCACATTATTTCGTCATCCAAAACCTATAAGCGTCCTAAATTTGTTAGTGCTTACTTATAATTAGACACAGAAAGATACCCAGAATGACACAATAATAAACAGGCAAAATTTTAATATGAGAAAAATCAAGTACACTGTCCCCTGATCACACTTTCTGTGCCTGTAGGTGACAGCAAACAATGCTAACGTCAAAAGTTCATGGCAGTGGTGAAGACCAAAGCAATGAGCAGGTGGTGGACTGCAATAACTGACCAAGCACTTATGTGCTGGGCACTGGGCTAAGCACTTTACATACAACATTTAACTTAACCAAGAATACAGCCTTGAAAAGGGAGGAGAATGATTTGTCCCTATGTGCAGATGAGGAAAGTCAGACTGAGAAAGGGTAAGCCACTGTCTCAAGGTCACATAGCGGTAGGTGGCAGAAAAGCAATGCAATTTCAGATCTCACTCACTCTAAAGCCACAACCATTTTCCCACTAAGTTACACCACCACTCTAACCGGCTTCATCACTTATCTGGTCCCAATCCCAATGCAAAACACAAGAGCCAGCCAAACTCTTTGAAATCTTGCTATCACCTTCAAAAGATGACACAGACATAAACATAACCAAAAATGAAGACAAATACTAACTTCATCCCCAGGCCCTGTGCTAGGCACTTTCACATCGATGTCCTCATTTGACACAGACATCAATGAAATGCCAGTGAAACATGATGCAGGCACCTCAGTACACGCTAGGGTTAACTGAGGACAGTGCTATAGCTCACAGACCAGACCTTGTGGGGATGAATGAGTCTTCAGAAACACCTGCAAGACAATGTCCAGCCCACTACTGCGACTTGGCCAAGCAAGCAGTTTTAAAAGTGTTTGGACTCTCTTAACCAGATGATTGCTTTTACAAAATGTTTCCACCAGGCAGCCAGTGGAGTCGCGGGAGAGTTCCTGGCTGAAAGGGAAGCTCACAGAGGGAAGAGTTCGATGCCAGTCTGCCTGTGGAAATGTTAGCAGAAGCATCTGTTGGTTGGTCCCCACTGGCCAAAAGGCAAACATTTGTTTTGCTGAAACAAACACTTCCATTTGAAAACGTTTGCTGATGAAACCATCATCTGATTTGAAGTTTTCTTCCACTTTGGTGGCTGGAGCAATGGCCCCCTGTCTCCAGCAGCATTGCCCCTTTGGGGTTAGCTGATTTAATAATCGCCTGTCTGCTACCGACAGATGTTCTGATTTTACCATCGTGATACACTCTGCAAAGCAGTGGGGATAAATACAGTTAGACTTTCCTCAACTGAACAAATAACTGTTCTTTACAGAGAAAGTTTTTTTAATCTTTACAGCCTAAAAAGTGATCATAGAACATTTAAAGAATAAACAGAAAAACATTCTTTCCTGTAGGGTTTGATGGAGAAGAAATTTCTACAATTCTTTTGTTGTTCCTCTTCTTAAAATTACAATGTTGATTTACGGCTCTTTTCAAATTGTTTCAGTCTATTAACTGTCACTGAATGGTTCTTAATTAAGCCCTTTAAAATAAACTCCAGGCCACTAAATAAATTCAGAGAGAAGCCAAATTGAAGTATGTATGCATAAAATCACATCAGGATATCCATGCCATTCCGGAACCCTCATCCACCACTTTGTGGACGAAACAAAGTCTCCAAAGACACCGTCAACCAGGGCGTGCACCGGCTGAACATTAAGGTCAGTATCCACTTTTGAAGCCAGAGTCATATAATTGACAATTACTTGATGTTTTTGTAAGAATTTTTAATCTAGAAACTCTTTATCTGTCACTACTTTTGTTTATTTAAATCTATGACTTTCCACGTGTTTTTAATATTGAAAGACACAAATGCCAACACTTAGAAAAGGGATTTAGATGATACATCCCATCCACAACTTTGTTTCTTTCCATTTAAAAAATCCCTTCCTTCCTTCCATCTTTCCACCTCCTGGGGGTCTAAAACAATCTTTAAGGAAGGAGTACATATTCTTAATACAAGTCATGTTGTAGATGCATATTGCTAGATATGCTATAACTGCTAGATTCCTATTAGTAATTATATATAGAATAGAGAGTAGAAAAATAAGCAATCATAGTCTGTCATGGGTTACATACAGAACATTCTGTAATACTTACTCCCAGCAAATAGAAAAGAAAAAGGCACATAGTCATGATAAGCTACTGACAAATGGAATAGGAATTTTCTTTTCCCCTTGTACTTGGTCCTATAAATAAGTGGAGAAAACTCAGTATCTTCCTCCCTTACCTCCACGCTTCTCCTCAGCTCATCCTCCTTGATCTGACTCGCCTGGGATGCCTGTTCAGCTCTGCACAACTTCTGCTTAAACTCTTCCAAATTTTTTTCTAGCTGTTGCTTTACTGCTGTGACCTACAAAAGAAAAGAGGACAAGTTTCATTTTATGTTCTTTACTTTTCATTAATCTTGTGTTCTTAAACAATAAAACGGTCATGGAATATAAAAACGGATGCTATCTATTTTGGTTGAGATACAATATACGTCACAGCTAAATATATCTTAAAATACCATAGTGTGAACCTGCAACGTCACTCAGTGGCAGCATAGAAGAGATGAAAGAGGCTGGGTGTGGCAAGGAGACCACAAAGGAAAAAGATTTAACCACAAAAAATAAAACAGCTAGGTGGTAATAAATAACCGAAAGGAAAAAAAGTTGAGATAAGAAACAGGCTAAGAGAACACACTTTCAATATATATAACAGAATAAAAGATACATCTGTCATACAACATACAAAGCGCCCCTATGATTGAACAAAAGGGCAATGGGTAGAAACAGAAAACTATACAAAAAATACAAATGGCTACTGAAAGAGATAGCTTCGATGGTAATCAAGGAAGTGTGAATTTAAAAAATGATACAACAGTATTTTTCACTCCTCAGTTGGCAAAAATTTTAAAACCAAGACTATCTCCAATCAGCAAGGATGAGAGGAAACAGGTCCTCTTTTGTACCTGGTAGGAGAGTAACTGCTACAGCTTTTATGGTGGGCAATTTGGCGGTAACTATCAAATGTTAGGATGCTGGCCAGGCAGGGCAGCTCACGCCTATAACTCCAGCGCTTTAGGAGGTTGAGGTGGGCAGATCACCTGAAGTTAGAAGTTTGAGACCAGCCTGGCCAACCTGCTGAAACCTCGTCTCTACTAAAAATACAAAAATCAGCCAGGCATGGTGGCAGGCGCCTGTAATCCCAGCCACTCGGGAGGCTGAGGCAGGAGAATCACTCAAACCCGGGAGGATGAGGTTGCAGTGAGCCGAGATCACGCCACTACACTCCAGCCTGGGTGACAGAGGGAGATTCTGTCTCAAAAAAACAAAACAAACA
>NW_016804493.1:7472212-7474712 GCF_001698545.2 Rhinopithecus bieti
AAAAAAAAAAAAAAAACTGGAGTTACAAAGGAAATAGAGTGAAAGAAAAGAAAAAAATTTTTTTTAACCTACTGGAAAACGTAATACAATTTCCTTCAACCTACTGGAAAATGTAATACAATTTCCTTCACAGCAGAGAAAATGTCCAAAAGAAGAAATGTGATCCTTTCCTACTGAATATCAAATCTCAAACAAATCAGAAAACAGGATGAATTCTGAATACTAATTCCCTTCTCTAATCAAAAACTGAAAGATTAAAAAAAAAAGCACAAAAATGAAGATGTGAAGGAAAACAAGGTGACCTTTAGCTCACAAAGCATTTCCCCTCTAATAGAATTTCCAAAATTGTGATAACAACTCCCCTTTCCAAGTGATCAAACTATGAAAAGTCCATAAAAAGCCTTTCAGACAAACACCTCATGAATCCATTGACCTTACCTCTTGAAACTCCTTTTCTTTTTCCTTAATTTTCTGTTCCAGAGAACATCTGGCACTTTCTGCATTTTGTCGCTGACAACTCAAATCTTCCGTCAATTTTTTCAGTTTTTGTTCCAATGCAGTACACTAATAACGAGTAAAAATGTTCAAGACAAAATAAATATTACTCAGGTAAACAAACAAATATTTTGTGTTTTAGCAAACAATTTATGTTTAGGAACTATTAGCAAGGATGTAAAGCATTATCCCACTTAAATACTTCCTAATTTGTGCCGTGAAAAAAAAGATCAGTATGTCTAACAATTCTAACATTTTGTTGCAGGGAAATGAGAGGTTAAAATGCAATGGTGTTAGCCTATGTAATTTAAAAGCTGTAAAATCATCAGAGGGTGCCCATTACCCTCATATGATAGTCTCTTTCAAGCATAATGGATTTTGTGGTAAATTTTAAATATTAAAACGTTCTTTCCACCATGTTCCCAATATGCCACTTTAAATTTCAGGAGGTTCACAGGACTCCAGAGAGTATCACAACTGGTTTTTAATCATGCTGCCATAAGCAACACAAAGAACATTCCATTGCCTTTTCACAAAGCCAGATATACCTAGAATAATTTTTAAGACATGAATTACATGAAAATTCAGGATGCTCTTCTAAAATTAGATTGGAACAAAATGGTTTTAACTCTTCAAGTGTTGAAAGCCATTCTTCTCTACATTCCCCATGGGCTCAAATCCTTAAACTGCCCTACAAAACAACTCTATAAAGACCAGGGAATAAAAAGACAACTTCATCTTGGTGGGGTAGAATTCTCCACTACAAAAGAAATGTGCTCCAAGTTGGCAGATCTCTCTAGTAATGTAGATTCTCCAAAGTCTGATTTAAAATTATGAAAAATATTAGAAATGTAACTAAGAATTCAGAGGAAAAGAAAACACTGTAATACTCAATCGCTACAAAGAATTCACTCAAAAATCCTGGTGACCAGTCAATCACCAACTATTAACTAACCAAAGAAGAAAGGGGCCAAGCTGGTCATTCCTGACTAAATGACTTTGCAAATATCAGAACTTTAAAAATAAGAAACTCAAAAGGTTAAAATTTTGAGGCAGATGTTCAATGACACTCTTGTCATTATCTTTATCGCCCTTAAATTTTCAAAGGCCCAAAGAAAAGCATTATGGAGATTATTTATAACAAAAATAAATATGAATTTACAAATATTGATTAAGAGCCCACTACACATGTCACGTACTGTTCTGGGCATTAGGGATACAAGAGCAAACAACTCAGACAAAAGTCACCGCTCAGGCCAGGCGTGGTAGCTCACCCCTGTAATCCCAGCACTGTGCGAGGCCAACGTGGACAGATCACTTGAGGTCAGGAGTTCGAGACCAGCCTAGGCAACATGGTGAAACCACGTCTCTACTAAAATTACAAAAATTAGCTGGGCATGGTGGTGCCCACCTGTAATCCCAGTTACTCGGGAGGCTGAGGCAGGAGAATTGCTTGAACCCAGGAGGCGGCGGTTGTGGTGAGCCAAGATTGTGCCACTGCACTCCAGCCTGGGCAATTAGAGTGAGATTCGGTCTCAAAACAACAAAAAAGTCACTGCTCAAATGATGGTTCAAAATTTTGATGGTTGACAAATCTCAGGGAAAAAAATAAAGAAAAACACCTTTGCACCACAGAGTAAATGAATGAACCCGTGGCGCCCTCTACCGGCACGCCTTCAAACTGCAATACATTCCACTAAAGGGTCCTGCAATCAAGAATCCTTTCCTACTAAACACAGCAGGTTAAAAGAGTCTTTAGAAGGTACTTGTATTTTATTTAAAATTTTTTAAACAACATTCTATTATCAATGATACCTAATTCATATAAGAGTATCTGACCACTAGGTGTCATGAATGCTCCATAATACTCTAAAATAGTGCCCAGAGCTCAAGTCCTTGAAAATACGTAGCACATGACCCTGGGCACTTACTCCGGACCTTTTTATCTGTAAACTGTGGGTGCTGAACTCCAGGTCTGCTGCCAGCTCAACACTCTGTTTCTCCA
>NW_016804493.1:7479712-7488039 GCF_001698545.2 Rhinopithecus bieti
GCAAATAAAAGGAAAACATTGGGCCCAGAGAAAGGGTAGGTTCAGCAAACACCAGATCCTCATGGTTGGTCTTAGAAGACAATTCATTTTTCTCTACAATACTTATAATACCACATACCATACTCTCTCTGTTACTTTATTTTTGTTATTTTCTGCCTCCCTCTATAAAGATGAAGCTTCACAAGGCAATGATTTCTGTCTATTTATCACTGTTCCAGCCCTAGGTCTGGAGATTTTTGTCTATTTATCACTGCTCCAGTCCCAGGTCTGGAACAGTGCCTAACATATAGCAGGCATAAATATCAATACATGTTTGTGAAATGAGTCAGGAAATGAATGAGTAATAGAAAAAAAGAGAAGAAAAGACTGGCTAAAGAGGTAGGCTGGGACCAAAGCAACAACAAGAACAACAACAAAATAACGGGCAAAATAACGGGCTAAGAAGCTTGGCCTCCAAGGGAGTCTTAAGAAGATTCAATGGTGGATGTAGTCATCCCTCAGTATCCATGAAGGACTGGTTCCAGGACTCCCTGCAGATACCAAAATCTGAGGATGCTCAAGTCCCTGATATGAAATGGTATAGTGTTTGCATATAACCTATGCACATATTCCCACGTACTTTAAATCATCTCTAAATTACTTATAATACCTAATACTATGTAAATGCTATGTAAATATTTGTGATAATGTATTTGCTTAGGAAATAATGACAAGAAAAAAAAGTCTGTACATGATCAGTGTGGACAAAGCCATTCTTTGAGAAAGAATCTCACCCTGTCACCCAGGCTGGAGTGCAGTGGCACAATCTCTGCTAACTGCAACCTTTGCCTCCCAGATTAACGCGATTCTTATGCCTAAGCCTCCCGAGTAGTTGGGATTACAGCTGTGCACCACCACATCTGGCTAACGTTTGTATTTGTAGTAGAGACAAGGTTTTGTCATGTGTGCTAGGCTGGTCTTGAATTCCTAGCCTCAAGTGATCTGCGTGCCTCAACCTCCCAAAGTGCAGGGATTCGGGTGTGAACCACGGTGCCTGGCCTTTTATTTTTTTTCCTAAAGACTTAGGATCCATAGTTGACTGAATCCATGAATGCATAACTCATGGATACAATAGACCAACTATATATACATGTAAGAGCCCAAGAGCAGATTAAATCCTATCAAATGTCCTAAAACTCCTTTAAAGTGCCATTAATTTAAGTGCCTATTCTATGTGGCACGCATCATACAAGATGCTGTATATACATTTTCTTTATTCTCTATTACTCCCTGCAACATAAAAAGAGATCAGTGACTTGCCCAACATCACTCAACTGGGAAAGTGCAGTACCAGGCTTGATCCCAGATCCGCCCAACGCTAAAACAGCTTTCTAGTTCAACTGCATCAAGAGTGCCTAGTACATATTAACAAAGAACACTACTGACATTTATTTCACAAACTTATGTATAAAATACTCTTTCCAAATAATTGTATGAAAAGATGTAGATTTCTCCAGTAATTCATGAAAAGTCAAGTACCTTGGTTGACGCCTGGTCATATTGTGCTGTTGTTCTCACTAGTTCATCCCTACATTTGTTCAAAACTTTCTCTTTTTCAATTAATTCCACTTTTGCTTTCTCCAGTTGGAGTTGGAGTTCTTGAAACTTATTCACTTGGCCTTTCATTTCTTTTTCTTGTCCTTGCAGACGTAGTTCCAACTCATTAATCTTGCTTCTTAGCTCTTAAACCACAAACAAAAATCACACTGATTTATATGTATCTTGCCCAAAATGTTCATAATTTATCATTTGTTTTATTCTTCTCTGAAATCTTTGATGAAACAAATATTTACACTAAACATAGAAGCTACTTTAATTGGATTTAATTTCAATAGTTAGTTTCTATTGTCATTTGCATTCAAATACTGTATAGAAAGCAGGAGAAGCAGATTTTCTTACATTTTAACAAAGAAACTTGGTGGGGGAAATGTTTTTCTAAAATCATGAATGCTATCTCCTTATTGAGATTGTGAAAAGCACATCACATATGACACCCTTTGTTAAAATTACCATTTGGTTTTACCACACAACAGCAAACTATATTTGTTTGGTGCCCATATTAAGGCAAATCAGTGCTAGGCAGTGAAAAGTTCACCCTCCTATATTCTCTGGTAGTTTTACCTCCACTAAACATCAAGAGTGTGAACCTCCCATACTGCCAAAATTAACAATGATTTTTTTTCCACTTTTTTCCCACATACGCACAACATTGGTTCCAAAGGCATTGGCTATGTGACAGCTCTCACCAGTGAACACTGACAGTGATTTTCAATATATCACAGCACTGGAAATTATCATCTTCTACAGAGTAGATTCCAAAACACCACCTGGTACCCTTGGCTGTCAGCTGCAGCGTGGCACAGCAGCCAAGGTTACAGGTTTGCTCCCATATGGACAACCTGGCAGAGCACAGCAAAGCTGTTCTGCAGACACACACACAACCTCTGGCCAAAGCTGGTCAGACCACAGGCTGGTTCTGTGGGTCACAAAAGGAGCCAGATGAGAAGCATGGGGAGTGTAAACTGTAACCAACCCACTGGCCCTGCTTCTGGAAAGAAAAGTCAAAGCCTCTCAACCTACTTTAGAGGCTTCCAGGCACCAGCTTTTCAATACAAATAAAAGTACATTCCAACACTATGATGCCTTTTATCATTATTGAAAAGACAGTATGTTGAACACCGACGTGCCTAACAAAACACCTAAGCACTTTACAGGATTAAAAATATCTGGAATCACCTGTGAAATAGCCTCAAGCAAAGTTAATTTAAACTTAACTTAGCTCAATGTTACCTTGATTCTGTACTTTTAATTGCTCCAAAAGATGAGGACTGCTAGAATTGTCAAAGAAACTGCTATTAGCATCTCTTTTCCCTATTAGCAAAGCTGATCGACTTGGAGTCACCTCTTGTTCCCCAGAAAAGTAACATGCAGAGAAATCTCTCCTAATTGGAGTTTTTTGAGAATTAGATGAAAGATGACTTGGGGTCTTCTCTTGCTGCCATGAGAACACAGATGACGAAGCTTGATGCCGGGCAATGTCGCGGTGATTCATGGTGGTTTGTGGAAGAGTCTGGCTTGCTTTCTGTAGAAATAGAATCTTTTTAGAGCCCTTTAAAGATCTTATATACTCAAGGCTATTTATTTTCAGATAGGATATAAAGCCATAATCCCAAGAAGTTAACAGTTGCACTGCACAGCAAGAAAGAACATTCATCAAGTCAAGTAAACCATAAGTCTAATACCCAGTGATGGAATGTTCTAATGCTCGACTTCTTAGCATTGAAGGAATAAGCTACTACCATCTCATGCCCAACCTATTTAAAACAGGCTAAGTCTTGGTATTTATTCTGCATCCTTCTTAGAATCCATTAAACATATGTGAGTATTCACTTTCATTCTGAATTCCAAAACTGGCTTTTCTTTACCTGTCCTTGGTTACCTCCCCTTATAGCTTTGCCCAAAAGAATCAAAGTTAAACATCAGACTAAAGAACTCTTTCAAAATTCTCACATTCCACCATATCACTATCCCAAAAAAATCACATCGAGTGTTTAATATTATGTAATATACATTTGTGGATGATCTACTGCTTTGCATTGTTCTTTCTATGCTTCTCTCTGCCTCCATTCTGACAAATATCAAGACATGGAGGTAAACGCAGCATTAGATTTTTGTAGCAAGCACTTTTTTTACCATAGGAAGAGGGTTAATGTTTACTAGATACTCAGATTTTCCGTAAAATATCTCTAGGAATCAATGTCAAGGGAAGAATTGCTACGAATGACTGAACTGGATGACAAAAGCACATGATATTTCTAGGACAAACTAGAGAGTGAGTACTTAATTTTTATTCATCTGATAAGCAATGCCTTTGCTACATATCAGAATCCTAATGGCATCAAAATGAGGGTTAAAGTCATGAAAAGAACAAAAATCGTTAAAGCTCTAAGCCGGAGGTGCTTCTGCATTCTCAGTATTTAAGGTACCTACTTATAAAGTCAGCCTTAAACGGCTTGCTGAATTGTGCCATCTCATCAAGTCCTTATGTTTAGTGGAAAGTCATCCGTAAGTGCCAAAGTGGGAATTTTTTTCAGCAAATAACATGTGAACAAAAATGGTAGAGGTAAAATTCAGTAGATCAAAAGGACTGTATAGGAAGCAATTGCCTCCAGGTGACAAAGCCAGGCAGGGAGCATCATGACTAATTCTCTGGCCCCACTGTCTCCAAGAATAGCCCTGATCACTAGGTCTTAATAGGGAAATAATTTAGTGGACATTACATGAACATTTAATATTTAGGGATAACTTAACCTCCCCACTCTATTTTACTCACTCCACCCTATTTTTAAAACTAAAAAATAATCACCTCCACTAAGCCCAAAACCTTTTCTCAGTACAAAAAAACACCAGCTCTATGTAAAACAGATTTTTCTCTAACCCTGTTCTATTCTATATCAAAGTATTCTATAACTGCATACTCTATTATAGGGCCCGTAGTTAACTTACTTTAGCCTGCAAGGCTTTAACCTCTGCCTCTAATCTTTTTCGTTCTTCAACCTCTTTATTATATTTCTCTTTTAGATCTTCATACTTGGAACCTAAAACCAGACAATCAAATACAATTTTCTTTCAATCATTGATTCCATGAAGGAATTCACAGATCAACAACGATTTTGATAGTCTAGAAATGAGTATCTTAGTATACCAAGGAGAAACAACATTTTAGTTAGGGAAATAGATCAAACTATTGATCAAATTACCAAATATCAAAATACATAAAAACATAAGTGTATTAAATATTCTGAAATTGAAATATACCACAGAAGGATAAAGTAAAAAGCTTAAAATCTCAATCCAGTAGCTCAACATAATTCAACAGATATGCAAATGAGTATGTAACAAGTGGCTGCAGTTTTTAAACATATAAATTAAAAGTTTAATTCAAAGTTGAATTAATTCATTTATTTTGCAGAATTAAAATCTCAAGCTAAACAAAAAGCTGTCTATACCAAAGAAAAAAATGCATTACCACTATAATATTGACTTGGTGTCAGTGGAGTTGTAAAAATTTTTTGTGGTGTATTGCATGGATTCAGAGAGACATCTGCAGACTGTGCAGCTTGTTGGCTTCTTTCAAGCTCAGATTTACACCTGTTAGAAAAGGACCCAAGAGGCAGACAAATCTGTTAGAGCAAAGGCTACAGAATACCAATGCCTTACATTCCCAGAGAGTAATAAACTTACAAAGAAACCCATCCACTAAGAATTCTTAACCATTTCATTTCAGGCATTTAATAAGGTCTAACTTATGTGCCAGACATAAACACAGTTCTGTGTCTTCAAAGGAACTCAGTCTAGTAAAAGAAACAGAAATATAAACCAATAAGTACAACGTTATAAAGGCTATAAGGAAGATCTATAAGAACCACTATCACAGTGATATAGTTTGGCTGTGTTCCCACCCAAATCTCATCTTGAATTGTAGTTCTCATAATCCCTATGTGTGGTGGGGGTACCCGGTGAGAGGTGATTGAATCATGGGGGCAGTTTTCCCATGCTATGTAACTGGTATTATCATACCATCAAATAATGATAGTATGATAGTACTATTCATTATTGTATTACCCAGTGACCAACAGTGTCTGAATCATGGTACAGCTCAATAAACATATACTGAATGAATACGTGAGTAATGGAGCAACCATTTGATAAATTTATATCGTACTGAGCTATGCAATGATAAAACAAAATCACCGTTCGTTTGTTTTTAATCTTCCACTCATTCAAGTTACGGCACGGACCGAATCATTACTTCTTCCACCGGGAAAAAAAATTGCAACGTATAATAATTATATTGTTAAAGGAAAAGACAAATGCATCTGATTAATACATACAAACATCATCCCTATAAATACCATCCCAAAATACTACCTTTTAAGTTCCTGTTCCAGTTTTTCTATTTGTTTTTTGCCTGAATTCAGTTGTCCTTCCTGGAAATTCACTTGTGACTCCTTGACTTGAAGTTCATGAGAAATCTTCTGCTTAGTTTTCTCCAGACTTTCACATATTTCCATCAATCTTTGATTCTCCCTTTTCAGGTTTGTACCCTCAGTTTTTTCATTTTCAACCTAATAAGAATTGTTCAGAAGACAATAACTACCCTATTTCGTGAATTTACCAAGTATTATTGGTAGACCTGAGTCTAACATTGACTACTAAAATCCTGAGATACAGCTGCAATAAGCCATATGAACACAGAAATTTTAGATGATCACACTTTAAAGCCAATAGATAGGCAACTTCTGTGAAGTCATGTATTAAATCATCTTTGGCCAGACTCACCCATCCTAGAAAGGGAGGCTTTACTATCCTTTCAAAAATTAAAAAAATAGGAAATAAATCATATAAATCTCCCTTAACAATTCATTTTCAAGTTTGGCTGCTAAAACTAGTTATTGTTAGAAACCAGAAAATTCTCCCACAAGCAAAACCTTTTAGAAGCAATGACTGTATCACTATTTAGTTGGCTAATACAGAGGTAATTTTTTAAAAGTACTGTCTAGTTTTCATTTACTAGACCTGAAAAGGTTGAGGAACACCAAGGTAAAAAGCCCAGTCTAAGAAAGCCACATCCATTTAACTGCAAAATGCTCTAACACTGTCTCCAGATTAGGAGCAGAGACCTTTTGCCTTGTTGCTATACGGTGCAAAAGCAATCCCCAATTCATGGTCCCACACGGAAGGTGAAATGGAATTCAGTAGTGCTAAATATTAGCAGGTAAGCAGAAATGAGGGCAGAATTAGAGAAAATTAAAAACAATTAAAATTAAAATCACTCAAAAAAAAAAGAAGGGGATTGGGGCCAGCGTCGGGAGGGCGGGGGTGAAATTACCACCTGAAGATAGCAAAATCATTTTTCTCTAAATGTAAAGAAGATGAAATAATTAATCTAAAAATGAGTGAACAGTTTTAAATACCGGCACTTCTGTGATAATAATGAGTGAACAGCTACAAATACCAGAGCTTCAGGGGTACCTTCTGTTTTTGCTTCTGTAGCGCAGCCTCGAGACTGTCAAGCTGAAACTGCCTTTGCTGCTTTTCCTTCTTCAGTTTGTCAAGCTGTCCTTCAAGCTCTTGAATTTTCTGAAGAGCTCTTGTAGGCAGGCCTTCTTTCCACTCTTCCAAAGCCCAGCTCATTCTGTTCTCCCTTCTTTATCACTCCAACATTTGTAAATAAACTGAAAAGAAAAACCAGACTGTTGGTCTAATCACAGTAAAAGGAAACAAACTCTCAGAAATTAATCAATCTATCTAACCACCCCTAAAAATCAAGTTTCAAGACCACATTTCAAAAGATAACAAAGTATAATAAAATCTATCTTCTCCATCCTCTGAAAGGTGGCAACCAATAACTGATTCTTAAGTACATAGTATCCTGCTTGTTTTCCTTTTGCTTTCTGATTTGATTTCTCGGTGTTGACTTCTTATATCACTACCTGCTTTCTATTGCTCAGTTTTTTCATTATACAAAACATGGGGCAACAGCAATGCAAGATGGCAGTCACCACAGTATCAGGAGTAAAAGTCTCTCGAAGTTTCCAACTTTTAGAAGAACTCGAAGAAGGCCAGAAAGGAGTAGGAGATGGCATAGTTAGCTGGGGTTTAAAAGATGACGAAGATCTAGCACAAGATGGACAAGGATGATAACTGGGCCTCCAAGAATGATTTAGGAAAATCACGTATACAGCCTTAAAATAGAATGTAGCCTAAATGCCCAGAAGCACCCTGCCTTTGTAAGATTTGTAACAAAAATTAATATAAATGAGGTTAATAGTTCTAATGGAGTGGTGGACCAAAGAGCTGTATCAGTGCCAGCAAAATGGCAGAATTCATGTAGCATCGAAGTGATCCTGCAAGAGCTTTAGTACCTAATGATGTCTAAAGAAAATATGAAACTTCTTCAGCTGCCTGAAGGACAGAGTTACAGCAGTTAATCAAAAAGAAAAACCATAGGCCCTTCCCCTTCCCATCCCTCATTCAATTTAAACAGTCTTCATATTCCACAGTAGTAAATTTTCTAGATATGTCTTATAGACCCCAAAGAACTGGAAAGGAAGCTCCCATTCAAAGGAAATTTATCTTAAAATACTGTAAATTAAAATTTTGTCCATTTGAAATATGTTACTTGTGCTATAACAAATCATCCTGCCATGTGTAACATCCTGTCCACGTATTTGAATTTCTAGGATCAAGAAAGTATATATATATATATATATTTTTTTTTTTTT
>NW_016804493.1:7488394-7496642 GCF_001698545.2 Rhinopithecus bieti
GACCTCGTGATCCGCCCGTCTCGGCCTCCCAAAGTGCTGGGATTACAGGCTTGAGCCACCGCGCCCGGCCAAGAAATTGATTCCCATCATAACTGGTGGAGTCCATGTACCTCAACTGTGAAAAGACATATCACAAAATCACCTTGCTGCTGATTAAATGGCCTGGGGTCTCTGCCTTCTCCTGTGGGATTACTGCTGGGTATACGGGGTACTTTGCACCCCTGGTTTCCAAAAAATTGAGAAGAGACTCCTCTCCAACTCATTCTATGAGGCCAGCATCATCCTGATACCAAAATCTGGCAGACACAACAAAAAAAGAAAACTTCAAGCCAATACCCTTGATCAACAACGATGCAAAATTCCTCAACAATATACTTGGAAACCGAGTCCAGCAACACATCAAAAAGTTAATCCACCATGATCAAGCAGGCTTCATCGCCAGGATTCACAGTCGGTTGAACATACGCAAATCAATAAATATGATTCATCACATAAGCATAGCTAAAGACAAAAATGACATGATTACCTCATGCAGAAAAGCTTTCATTAAAAATTCAACACCCCTTCATGTTAAAAACTCTCAATAAATTAGGTATTGAAGGAACATACCTCAAAATAATAAGCAGCCATCTATGACAAACCCACAGCCAACATCATACTGAATGGGCAAAAGCTGAAAGCATTCCCCTTGAAAACTGGCACACAAGGCAAGAATGCCCTCTTCCACTACTCCTATTCAATATAGTATTGGAAGTCCTGGCCAGAGCAACCAGGCAAGAGGAAGAAATAAAAGGCATCCAAATAGGAAGAGAGGAAGTCAAACTACCCCTGTTTGCAGACAATGTGATCCTACATCTAGAAAACCCCATAGTCTTGGCCCAAAAGCTCCTTCTGCTGATAAACAACTTTAGCCAACTCTCAGGATATGAAAATCAATATACAAAAACCACGAGCATTCCTATACACCAACAACAGCCAAGCCAAGATCCAAATCAAAAATGTAATCTCATTCACAATTGCCACAATATGAATAAATCACCTAGTAATACAGCTAACCAGGGAGGTGAAAGATCTGTAAAAGAAGAATTAAAAGACTAGACACGGTGGCTCACACCTGTACTCCCAGCACTTTGGGAGGCCAAGGTGGGCAGATCACCTGAGGTCAGGAGTTAGAGACCAGCCTGGCCAACATGGTGAAACCCCATCTCTACTAAAAATAGAAAAATTAGCCGGGTGTGGTGGCAGGCGCCTGTAAACCCAGCTACTTGGGAGGCTGAGACAGGAGAATCACTTGAACTTGGGAGGCAGAGGTTGTAGTAAGCTGAGATTGCAGCACTGCACTCCAGCCTGGGCAACAAAGAGCAAAACTCCATCTCAAAAAGAAAAGAATTAGAAAACACTGCTCGAAGAAATCAGAGATGACACAAATGGAAAAACATCCCATGCTCATGAATATGAAGAATCAATATCATTGAAATGGCCATACTGCCCAAAGCAATTTACAGATTCAGTGCTATCCATATCAAACTACCAAAGACATTGTTCACAGAACTAGAAAAAACTATTTTAAAACTGATATGGAACCAAACACAAGCCCAAATAGCCAAGGCAAGTCTAGGCAAAAAGAACAAAGTTGAGAGCTTCATGTTACTCTACTTCAAACTATACTACAGGGCTACGGTAACCAAAACAGCATGGTACTGGTACAAAAACAGACACATAGAACAATGGAACACAATAAAGAGCCCAGAAATAAGCCGCACACCTACAACCATCTGATCTTTGACAAAGCTGACAAAAACAAACAATGGGGAAAGGATTCCCTATTCAATAAATGAGATAGCTGGCTAGCCATATGCAGAAGAATGAAACTGGACCCCTTCCTTACACCATATACAAAAATTAATTCAAGATGGATTAAAGACTTAAATGTAAAACTCCAAACTATAAAAACCGCAGAAGACAACCTAGGCAATACCATCCTGGCACAGGAATGGGCAAAGATTTCAAGACAAAGACACCAAGAGCAATCACAACAAAAGCAAAAACTGACAAATGGGATCTAATTAAACTGAAGAGCTTCTGCACAGCGAAAGAAACTCAACAGAGTGAACAGACACCCTACAGAATGGGAGAAAATATTTACAAACTATGCATCTGATAAAGGTCTAATATCCAGCATCTACAAGGAACTTAGACAAATTTACAAGATAAAAACAACAACCCCATTAAAAAGTGGGCAAAGGACATGAACACTTTTCTAAAAAAGAAAATACATGTGACTAACAAGCATATGAAAAAAAGTTCACTATCACTGATCATTAGAGAAATGCAAATCAAAACCACAATGAAATACCATCTCACACCAGTCAGAATGGCTACGATTAAAAAGTTAAAAAATAACAGATGCTGGCCAAGTTGCGAAGGGAACACTTATACACTGTTGGTGGGAGTGTAAATTAGTTCAACCATTGTGGAAAGCAGTATGGCAATTCCTCAAAGAGCTAAAAACAACTACCATTCAACCCAGCAATCTCATTCCTGGGTATATACTCAGAGGAATGTAAATCATTCAACCGTAAAGACACACAGTGTATCATGCCTATAATCCCAACAGTTTGGCAGGCCAAGGCAGGCGGATAACCAAGCTCAGGAGTTCAAGAACAGCCTGGGCAACATGGCGAAATCCCATATCTACTTAAAATTTTAAAAAGGCACATGCACACACAAATGTTCATTGCAGCACTGTTCACAATAGCAAAGACATGGAATCAACCTAAATGCCCATCAATGACAGATTGGATAAACAAAATGTGGTACATATATACCATGGAATACTATGCAGCCATAAAAAAGAATGAGATCATGTTTTTTGCAGGAACATGGATGGAATTAGAGGCCATTATCCTTAGCAAACTAATGCAAGAACAGAAAACCAAATGAATACAAAGAAGGGAACAACAGACACTGAGGCCTCCTTGAGGGTGGAGAGTTGGAGGAGGAAGAGCAGCAGAAAAAATATCTATTGAGTATTAGGCTTAGTACCTGGGCAACAAAATAATCTGTACAACAATCCCCCATGACATGAGTCTACCTATATAACAAACCTGCATGTGTACCCCCGAACCAAAAATAGAAGCTAAGAAAAAAATAATATTTTGCCATAAGGTTTTCAGGTGAAATAGGTCCTATAAACAAAGAAAATGCATGACAAGGTACTCTGCAAATGCTCCTCTTTCCCTCTTCACATTGTTAATTACCACTCACACTTTGTCCCTCTTCCTCTGGGAAACTTTTCTGAGATCCTTGACCCAGCCATAGTTTCCCATCATAGTTACTCACAGCACAGGTAGCCCATCTCCTTCCAAGCAGTTATCATTTTTTAATAATGAATGTACGCATGAATGAAGAGCAAATGCCATATTAGTACTAGAATCATTCCAAAAGGTGGTAAAGTCATGTTCCAGACAGACACTGACCAGGAAAGACATATACAATACAAAGTTAGCAATTCAAAGCGGATTCAATTCTAGCTCAGCCACTTACAAGATGTATGACCTTGGGCAAGTCTTGTTTCCCTTGTTTGTAAAACGACGATAATGATGGTGACTTCCTAAGGCCTTAGAAACAGTATCACCTGGTAAGCTTTCCATATATGTTAGCTATTACATACTTTTTAAAAACACTTTTTCACTTGTATATTTCAGCCTATGGTACAAAGGGTGAAGTGGCCTACCTCCTTCTCAGCCACATCTTAGGAAACAGAAATCAGCTGGAAGAAAAGTATGGCAACTGTCCTTTATTTTAGCCTTCAGAACATAAATAAAAGAAAAATCATTCATTTTCCAGTTACTTAGGCAAGAGTTTGAGAATTTGGTTTTTTACTAAATAAAGTTAACGGCCATTTTCATGGTTTTTTCAATCGATTTTATCAATGAAACTTTTAATCAAAACAATAAGCAGTTAATGAAAGTACTAAGAAAATCAAAAAAAAATTAAGAAGGAGAAGCAAAGGTCTTGGACAACATCGAAGTTGGATATCAAAGGCTTGGAAAGCTGTGTTTTGCTACCAGTTTAATTTTTTTTTTTTTTCTAGTTCTCAGTTCTTGGAACATAGCATCTTATACTCCACTCCCATTTATCCCAAAACTACTGAAAGGAGTCACATGCCTCTCAACCAACAAAGGACAACTGACCCTGTCTCAACGTCCTCCATTCCAATCTAGTTTGTCAGGAGTCAGAGAACTATACCCCAGAGACACACAACTGTAATTGCCCTAAACAATTCAGCCAGCCACTGAAGTCATTACATCAAGATTCTATAGCCGACAGAATATAAAAAGGAGGAATTTAGAAAGATGATTAGAAAGTGAGGGGAATAAACATAAAGAAGATTGGCAAGCTGAATGCTTTTCCATTCCAAAGTCTAAGACATAGAGCAATATAGATGTAGACCAAGCTAATTATGATTAGAGCAGATTTGGGCCCATTAAAGCATCAGTTATCAGCCACCTGTATTGGGCCACTGGGGCAAAAGAACAACAAAAAAAAAAAAACCTCACAAGTTTACTTTTGAGGAACAGGGAATCGAGGTGGGGAGTGAAGAAAAGCCCTAGTTGAAGGTTCCTGCATGGATGCATTGTCCTTTCCAGAAAATGCTGTATCTTTGTACCTTAAATACGTGGAGGACACTCTTCATGCCCGAACTACACAGTCCCTTAAAGTCCCCAAGGAAGCTCTTGTGTGACCTCTTCCTGCCCCACCTCCACCACAGCTTTCCCGTCGTCAGAATTCCCACCTCCTCTAAAAAGCCAGAGCCCGCGTGCAATATACCAAGACTGGGTCCGAGAATGATAACCCTGCCTTCTCCTCTAGAACAGGCTCCTCAAGGACACGACCCATGCCTTCTATTTCTGGGTCCTCACTACACAGCAGAGCCGGGCACACAGGCGCGTCCAAATAAATGTGAACGGGAAGGCCGGGCGTAGTGGCTAACAAGCTTGTAATCCTGGCACTCAGAGAGGCCGAGGCAGGAGGATCCCTTGAGCCCAGAGATTCCAAACCAGCCTAGGCAACACAGGGAGACCTACCTCTATTTAAAAAAAAAAAAAAAAAATGTGGACGGGAGAAAGAAGAGAGGGGAAAGAGAAATGCTAGCGTAACTAACCATAGGCACCCCACGTCGCCGCCCAGATCAAAACCCAAGCTTACATCATCTACTCAATAAACCAAAGGACCGGGGCCCGAATTTCAATAAGGTTGGTTACGGGACTGGGAAGGCAGCTTGGAAATACCTAGTCATCTCCACTTTTTTTAAGGAGGAAGAAAATGATCCTCTAAAGTGAGAGTTCGTGACCGAGTAGGATCTGGGACACTAATCCAAGACCAGCTTGAACCCAAGCAGAGGGGCGCCGACACCCCTACGAACCACATCCCGGGGCGGATTCTCCAGTTCCGTCGGGTGGGAGGGGGCGGACCCCGGCACCTACAGGGCCGGGAAAGTGATCCCAGAGGCCTCCCCGCCCAGTATCCGCCAGCAAAAGCCACGGGCACCCCACGCCGCCCGCCGCCCGCCGCCCGCCGCCCGCTGCCAGGACCAGGATCCGGACCCAGTCAGGACGCTCACCTTGCTATCCTGGAAGGAAAAACAACCTCTCGGAGAGTCCAGTCCTGGTGCGGCTTCCGCAGGCTGGAGCCCAGAGCCTAATTCAAACTGCCCGCAGCCGCCACCGGTTCCCGATTCGCCCGCTTCTGGTCTCAACCAAACTTACCTCCAAGACTATTGGTTACTCTAAGTAGCTGTGAACCAATCGGCGCCTGCGCACTCAGACTACCGCCTCTGATTGGCCCTTTCGAATGGATTTTAAAAACAAGACCTCTACTGGAAGTGCCTGCGCCGGAGTTACTGTTCTCTTTTGTTGTTGCGGGGAGAGAGAGAGCACGTGCTTTTGCTGATGCTAGACGCGGTTTTGGACCGCTATTTCCGCAAGTCAGGGAATGCGCCAGCTGATTAGGAAGGCGTGGTCTATCGCCTACAGCCAGGGGAACTGTGCTGCCTGGTGAAACCCCTTTTAAACTGCACGTACCAATCTACTTATTTATTAAATGTAAATTTAGGACATAGATACTAGGTGCTGTGTTTGTCATGCATTCTTTATCCGGTGTCGTTCTTAGCAATTCTTTGAGGAAAGTATTATCCTCATTTTATTAAAAAGTTAACAGGCTCATAGAAGCTAAGTACAGTAATTTGAAATTGCATCTAGGCAATGCAGGATGTCGCTCTTAAATG
This sequence comes from Rhinopithecus bieti, assembly GCF_001698545.2. Taxonomy (NCBI): domain Eukaryota; kingdom Metazoa; phylum Chordata; class Mammalia; order Primates; family Cercopithecidae; genus Rhinopithecus; species Rhinopithecus bieti. The sequence goes on from NW_016804493.1 coordinate 7,494,684, forward strand.
CTGTAGTTTATGGATCATATTTCTAAGAGGTGATTCTGAACATCTATTTTCCAGGATTGAGGTGTGGGGGGAGGATACTGCATCAGAATTTAAAATTCAGGCCGGGCGCGGTGGCTCAAGCCTGTAATCCCAGCACTTTGGGAGGCCGAGACGGGCGGATCACGAGGTCAGGAGATCGAGACCATCCTGGCTAACACGGTGAAACTCCGTCTCTACTAAAAAATACAAAAAACTAGCCGGGCGAGGTGGCGGGCGCCTGTAGTCCCAGCTAGTCAGGAGGCTGAGGCAGGAGAATGGCGTAAACCCGGGAGGCGGAGCTTGCAGTGAGCCGAGATCCGGCCACTGCACTCCAGCCTGGGCGACAGAGCGAGACTCCGTCTCAAAAATAAAAAATAAAAAATAAAAAAATAAAATAAAATTCAGAAGGATCTTCAAAACAGGGTGTAATGCTTTTCGTGAAGCCCACTAGTTTTCTATGTATTTTATATACTTGTTTTATTTCCCTATTAAACTATAAATAAGCTTCTAAAGGCAGAAGCAAAACAATTGATTGTTAAAGTAATAGATCTCTAGTGCTGTTGTCTTCCTCAATAGGTACCAAACTTTCCAGCACCCTGTCTTTACCTTTCGTTAGACTGTTCCTGCAGTACCCAATTCAAGTGTCACTTTTTTTTATAAAACCTCCCTAATCCCACCCACTCCTTAGAGATAATTGTTTCCTAGGCCTTTCCTAGAACTTGCAAACTTCATGTTTAGGATTTTCACCATGTCTTGTCTTGTATTTATGTCTACGTCTGACTCCCCCATCAGACTCAAACATTCCTTTATAGTAAAATCTGTTTTAATTCATTTTTGCATCCCTAGTAACTTTGCACATAGTAATTTAAAATCCAGATCCTCTTGGGAGATAAAACTGCTATTTGAGGAAAGGCCTTGTTCTTACTACCTTCTACCTTCGAATCCCCAAAGGGAGGGGAGAGAGCAGGTAGGGGAGGAAAACTTTTGTCAGACATTGCCATGATCAGTCTAGTGTCTGGTAGTTTTAGAATTTGAACAAAATTCTGTCTGGCTCCAACACAAATTACAACTCCATTGCTTCCCAGAGTAACTATTAAATTGCGTATAGGCTGCTTAAGGAAAAATAAAGAGCTAGAAAGATAATAGAGGATTTTTTTAAGGTTTGAATAAGAAATCTGCATTTACTATTCATTCATTCATTCTTCAGCAGATAATCTATTGAGTGGCCACTGTATAGTCAAGCCTTGTGCTTCATTTTTCTACAATGAACAATAAAGAAATACATTCACTTCTTGAACAAGGGAAATACAGGATGGATACCATTCTAGTAACTCCTGTGATATTTCTCTGACGTTAATTTTATGCTTCCCTTCCCTCCCTTTATTTTTCCCCCAGTTTGCTTGTTCGTTTTGTAGGGGGAGAATCCCATCCAACCAGACATAGATGTCCTCTAAGAGTCCATTTTTGGCTCTCTGCTCTTGTCTTTTTAAGTCCCTTCCCTCAGTGAGCCAGTCTACTCTCTCTGGACTGTCCATCCACTACCTCAATCTTCTGACTGTGGATCAGTGTCTTTGAGTCTTCCCATCTTTTCTACAGATTAGACTGCAGGATCCATCACTGAAATCACTCTTTTGCCAGTGTCCTCAGCTCCCTTGCCTCTTGTTCTTTCTATCTCCCAAACTTGTGTGTGTGCAAATGTCCATATCATCCCATGGTACACTATTGCTGCAGAATGGGGTGGAAAAAAAATCCCAGCACTGTGCAAATACTTTAAATGTAGGACGTCTAACTGGGCCTCAATGCTTCTCCACAGCCCTTTCTGCCAGTTCCAGGATTTTCTTTTTTTTTTTTTTTTTTTTTTTGAGACGGAGTCTCGCTCTGTCCCCACAGCCCTTTCTGCCAGTTCCAGGATTTTTCTTTTTTTTTTTTTTTTTTTTTTTT
>NW_016804493.1:7497655-7513331 GCF_001698545.2 Rhinopithecus bieti
ATTTATTTATTTTTGAGACAGAGTCTTGCTCTGTCGCCAGGCTGGAGTACAATGACACAATCTCTGCTCACTGCAACCTCCGCCTCCCGGCTTCAAGTGACTCTCCTGCCTCAGCCTCCTGAGTAGCTGGGACTTCAGGCGCGCACCACCACACCCAACTAATTTTTGTATTTTTAGTAGAGACGGGGTTTCACCATGTTGGCCAGGCTGGTCTCGAACTCCTGACCTCGTGATCTGCCCACCACAGCCTCCCAAAGTGCTGGGATTACAGACGTGAGCCACCACGCCTGGCCGAAAATATTTTGTCTTAAAAAAAAAAAAAAAAACTTCAAAAAGATATACGTTACATAAAATAAAATACACTCATTTTAAGTGCATAGTGCAATAAATTTTGAAAAATGTATTCGCCTCTATTAACACCACCAAAATAAGAATATAAACATTTCTTGACATTACAGGTATCTTTATACCCCTTTCCAGTTATGTACTCCAGGAACTCCCAGACACAGGCAACCATTGATCTGTTTTCTGTCACTAATAAATTCATATTTTCCTAGAGTTTAATATAAGTGGAATTACAGTGTATACTCTTTTATGTCAGTTTCTTCATTATTATTTTTTTATTTCTGAGACAAGAGTCTCGTACTGTTGCCCAGGCTGGAGTGCCGTGGTGCGATTTCGGCTCACTGCAAGCTCTGCCTCCCAGATTCACGCCATTCTCCTGCCTCAGCCTCCTGAGTAGCTGGGACTACAGGCGCCCGCCACCACGCCAGCTAATTTTTTTGTGTTTAGTAGAGACAGGGTTTCACCATGTTAGCCAGGATGGTCTAGGTCTCCTGACCTCATGATCCACCCACCTCGGCCTCCCTAAGTGCTGGGATTGCAGACATGAGCTACCGTGCCTGGCCTTATGTCTGTTTCTTTTTCTCAGCATAATGTTTTAGAGACACATCCTTGTTTGTTGCACATAACGATTTTTTTTTTTTTAATTTCTTAGTAGTGTTTATTTGCATGGATATACAATTGGTGTATCCGTTCACTTGTTGATTTGTATTCATATTGTTTCCAGCTTGAAGCTTTTATGAATGAAAGCTTCTATTGACTTTCATGTAGAAGTCTTTGCATTGACATAGGTTTTCATTTATCCTGGGAAACACATAAAGTGAAATTGCTGGGTCAAGTAAATAAATGGGAGCGGGCGTTGTGGCTCACGCATGTAATCCCAACACTTTGGGAGGCCGAGGCGGGCAGATCACTTGAGATCAGGAGTTCGAGACCAACCTGGCCAATATGGTGAAACCCCATCTCTACTAAAAATACAAAAATTAGCCCGGCATGGCAGTGCACGCCTGTAATCCCAGCTACTTGGGAGTCTAAGGCAGGAGAATCGCTTGAACCTGGTAGGCGGAGGTTGCAACGAGCCGAGATTGTGCCACTGCACCCCAGCCTGGGCAAAAAAGAATGAGACTGTGTCTCAAAAAAAACAAAAAACAAAACAAACAAAAACAACAAATAGTAAGTAGATATTTAACTTTTTAAGAAATGTCCAAAATCCTTTCCAAATCTTACATTCCCATAATGTATGAATGTTCTAGCAGATCCACATCCTCGCCAGCACATGGTGTGTCTGTCTTTTCAACGTATGCCAATCTAATTGATGTGAATGTTATCTCACGGTGAACTTAGTTTTATTTCTGTGATGACTAATGATGTTGAACATCTTCTGATGTGCTTATTGGCTGGTTGTATATTTTCCTTTGTAAAGTGTCTGTTAAAATCTTTTGCCTATATGTTTACTGATTTATCTTCTGTGATTTCTCATATATCTGGATACAAGGCCTATATCACATATATGTTTTACAAAAATTTTCTCCCAGTCTATTGCTTGTCTTTTTAATTTCTCAATGATGTCTTTCATAAAACACAAACTTAATTTTGATGGACTCTCATGATTCACTTTTCTCTCTCACGCATCATGCTTTTTGTGTGTCTTATCTAAGAAATCTTCACTTTTACCTAGTTTGCAAAGACCTTCTCTCATGTTTTCTCCTGGAAGTTTTATAATTTGAAATTTTACATTTAAGTCTGTGATCTATTTGAGTAAATTTTTGTGTATGGTGTGAAATAAAAGTTAAAGTTTATATATTTTCCCATATAGAGATCTAGCTGTTCTGACACCATTTGTTACAAAAATTATCCTTTCCCCACTGAATTACCTCAGCACCTTTATTAAAAATTAATTGACCATATAAACATAGATCTACTTTTGCCTTTGTATTCTGTTCCACTGATCTATATGTCTTATCTTTACGTCTGTATCACACTGTATTTATCACTGTAGCTTGATGATAAGTCAAGAAATTGGGTAATGTAAGTCTTCCAATGATGATCTTCTTCAAAATGGTATTGTCTATTCTAGAGCCCTTACTTTTCATAAAAATTCAGAATAAAATGAGAATATTAATTTTCCCAAAAGCCTCCTGGGATTTTGACAGGGATTACTTTGAATCTATAGATCAGTTTGGAGAACCTAAGAATATTGTGCCTTCTGACTCAGACATCATACATCTCTTCCATTATTTAAGTCTTCTGAATGACACTTCTCTTAACAGTGTTTTGTAATTTTCAGTGTACATATATATTTTGTTATATTTATTCCTAAGTATTTCATGTTTTTGCATGCCATTGTCAGTGGGTTTTTTAATTTCACTTTTCAGCATTTTGTGGCTTGTAAATAGAAATCAATTTATTTTTGTAAAATGACCTTGTATCTTTTAAGCTTGCTAAACTCTCTTGTATTAATTGATAGGGTTGTTGTATAAACAATAGAAATGTCTTGTCTCACAGTTCTGGAGGCTAAAAGTGCAGAATCTAGGTTCTTGGGCTGGGCACAATGGCTCACTCCTGTAATCCCAGCACTTTGGGAGGCCAAGGCAGGCAGATCACCTGAGGTCAGGGGTTCGAGACCAGCCTGGCCAACATGGTGAAACCCCGTCTATACTAAAAATACAAAAATTAGCCAGGTGTGGTGGCAGGCACCTGTAATGCCAGCTACTCAGTAGGCCGAGGCACGAGAATCACTTGAACCCAGGAGGCGGAGGTTGCAGTGAGCCGAGATCATGCCACTACACTCCAGCTTGGCTAACAGAATAAGACTTCATCTCTGTGGGGGCGGGGGAAAGAATCTAGGTTTTGGGAGGACTGGTTCCCTATCAGGGCTATGAGGGAAAGATCTGCTCTAGGTGTCTCTCTCTGGCTTGCAGATGGCCATCTTCACATTCATGTGGCATTCTCCCTGTATGCATGTCTGTTTCATAATGTCCCCTTTTTATAAGGACTCCAGAAATAGTGGATTAGGGCCCAACCTAGTGACCTCATTTTAACTCTGTAAAGCCCCTATCTCCAAATAAAGTCACATTCTGAAATACTGGGGACTAGGAGTTCAATATATACATTGGGGGAATGGAGGGAGCACAACTGAACCCATAATCTCTCTTTATAGTTCTAGTAGCTTTTTTGTAGATTGATTAGTATTTTCTACATGTTATCTGTGAATCAACACAGTTTTACTTCTTTCTTTCCAACCTGTGTGCTTCCTATTTGTTTTTCTTCCCTATTTTCACAGGGTAGGACCTCAAGCATAATGTTGAATAAATATTATGAGAGTCCCCATCTTTTTTGTCCTCCTGTTATTAAAGAAAAGCATTTGATCTTTCAGCACTAATAGCTGTAGTTTTTTATAGATGCCCTTTATCCGACTGAGGAAGTTTCCTTCCATTCCAGTTTGTTGAATTCTTATCATAATTAGATGTTGGATTTTATCAAATGACTTTTCTGCATCTATTTAGATAACCACAGAGTAGTTCTTTTTTAGTTGATTAATATGAAGATTTCATTGTTTGATTGTCAAATGTTAAAATAACCTTGTGTTTCTGTTATATGTCTGACTTGGTCATAGTGTATTATCGTTCTTATATATTGATGGATTTTATTTGGTAATATTTGTTGATTTTTGTAACTATGTACAGGTAAGACATTGGTTCATATTTTTCCTTCTAATTATGTCATTAAGCATGATTACAAACTGCTCTGGTTTACGTATCAGATATATATATATCTAGATATAGATATAGATATAGATATAGATATAGATATAGATATAGATATTTTAAGATGGAGTCTGGCTCTGTCACCCAGGCTGGAGTGTAGTGGCACCATATTGGCTCACTGCAACCTCCACCTCCCAGGATCAAGTGATTCTCCTGCTTCAGCCTCCTGAGTAGCCAGGATTACAGGCATGTGCCTGGCTAATTTTTGTATTTTTAGTAGAGACAAGGTTTCACCATGTTGGCCAGGCTGGTCTCGAACACCTGACCTCAAATGATCCACCCGCCTTGGCCTCCCAAAGTACTGGGATTACAGGTGTGAGCCACCACACCCAGGCTCTGGTATAATCTGACCTCATAAAATTAGTTGAGAAGTGTTTCCTCCTCATGCCTTTTCTGAAAGAGTTTGTGTAGAATTGGTATCATTCATTCCTTAGTGCTTGAGCCTAGAATTTTCTCTGTGGGGGGTCTTAATTAGAAATTAAATTTTTTGCTAAGAGCAATGGCTCATGCCTGTAATGCCAACACTTTAGGAAGCCAAGGCATGAGGACAGGTTAGGACCAGGAGTTTAAGACCAGCCTGCGCAACATAGCAAGAACCTGTCTCTACAAAATCAAAAACACTTAGATGGGCATGGTGGCAGGTACTTGGGAGGCTGAGGCAGGATCTTCGCTTGGGCCCAGAAGTTTGAGGCTGCAGTGAGCTGTGGTAATGCTAAAGCACTCCACTGGGGCAACAGAGAAAGATCCTGTCTCAAAAAGAAAGAGAGATAAATTAAATCTTGTAATTGCAAAAGGGTTTTTTGAATGTTCTATTTTATTTTACACAGTTTTAGTAGGTTCTGTCCTTCAAAGCTTTTTTCTATTTTATCTGTGTTGTCAAAATTATTGGTACCTTGTTTTTTAGATTATTCTATTATCCTTTTAAGCCTTGTAATATGTAATGTTCTCTCTTTCATCCCTGATGCTGGTAATTTGTGTTCTCTCCACCCACTTCCCTCTCATCATTCAGCTTAAATTTTACTAACTTCGTGGATCTTTTCAAAGAACCAATTTTTAATTTTATTGATTTATGTATATAAGATGGTCCATTTTCTATTTTATTGATTTCTGTGCTTATCTTTTTTTCTTTTTTTACTAGCTACTTAAGCTGGAAGCTTAAATAACTGATTTTAGATCTTTCTCTTTTTTCTAATATAAATATTTTAGCTTTACCTGACCCCCAAAATTTGTTTGTTGTCTTTTCCCCATTTTCCCCGCTTAGAAACGGGTCTCACTGCGTAGTGACGTGATCATAGCTCATGACAGCCTGGACCTCCCGGCTCAAGCAATCCTTCCACCTCAGCCTCCTGAGTAGCTAGGACTACAGGCACATGCCACCACGCTCAGCTAAGCTTTTTACTTTTCGTAGAGATGGAGTCTCACTGTGTTGCCCAGGCTGGTCTCAAACTCTAGGTCTCAAGCTATCATCATGCCTCAACCTCCCAAAAGTGCTGGGATTACAGGCGTCAGCCACAACTCGCTCGTATTTTCATTTGTATTCAGTTTTAAATATTTTCTAACTTCTCTTATGATTTATTTGACCTGTGTATTATTTCAAAGTATAAGGTTTAATTACCAAATATTTGTAAATTTCCTAGATATTTTTCTATTGTAAATCTTAATTTAATTCTGTTGTGATTAAAGAACATGCTCTGCATGGTCCCAATCGCTTTAAATTTAATGAGACTTAACCAAGTCTCAGTATATTGTCAAGCTTACTGCGTATTCCCGATGCCCTTGGGAAAATGTATATTTTACATTTTGTGTATGAAGTGTTCTATAAATATCAATTATGTCAATCTTGCATTCTCTATCATTATGAATTTTCCATCTACTTGCTTTATCAATTACTGAAAGGAGAGTATTTAAATTTCCAACTATAATTGTCAGTTTATCTGTTTATTCCTGCCAATTCAGATTTTGCTTCATATAATTTGGAGCTATTAGAGGTATATAAAAATTGTTATTCTTACTGAATTACACGTTTACTATTATGCAATATCCTTTTTATCCCTAGAAATATTCCTTGTTGTGAAATTTACTTTCTCTGATACTGACATAGCTACTCCAGCTTTCTTTTGTTTATTGTTTATAAAATGTATCTTATTTCATCCCTTTACTTTTATTTATATACTTATTTACTTATTTGTTTTTAAAACTCAAGGTCTACTTACTAGGATGGAGATGTCAGTGCTTTATCAAAGATGAAGAGGCCACCCATTTGTGTCGATATTTGAAGTATGGTTTTTGTAGGCAGCATAGCTGAATTCTTTTTTATTTAGTCTTGCAATCTCTGCTATATTAGTTGAGCTATTTAGAATACTTATATTTAAAGCAATGTTTGATATCATTCTTTTAAATCTTGCTATTATTTGGGTTTTTTTCTAGGTTTCTTTTCCTTTTCTTTGAGACAGAGTTTTGCTCTGTCACCCGGGCTGGAGTGCAATGGCACAGTCTCAGCTCACTGCAACCTCTGCCTCCCAGGTTCAAGCGATTCTCCTGCTTCAGCCTCCTAAGTAGCTGGGATTACAGGCATGTGCCACCATGCCCAGCTAATTTTTGTATTTTTAGTAGAGGCGGGGTTTCACCCTTTTGACCAGGCTGGTCCCAAGGTTTTTTTCTAGGTTTCTAATGGAATACAGTAATGAGAATTTTATGATTTATTTTCTCTACAATATTGGCTTATAGCTGTAGCTTTTTGGTTTTGTTTTTATTTGCAGTGGTAGCTCTGAGGTTGATAATATATATCCTTAACTTACCAGAGTCTACCTTCAAATACAATTATACTACTTTATATATAATGTTACCATTCTCAACTTTTATACTATTGTTATTATACATTTTACTTCATATATTATAAATCCTATCATATTATTATTTTTTATTTAAACCATTAATTATCTTATAAAGAAACCTTTAAAACTGCAGGAAATTAGTGTTATATTAACCCAACTATTTATAATTTCTAATGAACTTCATTCCAAGTTTCTATTATCGTTTTCCTTTTGCCTGAAGAAATTCATTTTTTATGGCAGTAAATTTCCTCAGCTTTTACATATCTGAACATTTTGATTTATCCTTATTTTGGAAGATATTTTGCTAGGAATTCTATGTTGATGGATGGTTTGTTTTGTTCTGTTTTTTTCTTTCTTTCTTTCTTTCTTTCTTTTTTTTTTTTTTTTTGACTCTCGCTCTGTCACCAAGACTGAAGTGCAGTGGCTGCAATCTCGGCTCACTGCAACCTCCGCCTCCCGGGTTCAGGTGATTCTCTTGCCTCTACCTCGAGTAGCTGGGATTACAGGCACGCGCCACCATGCCCAGCTAATTTTTATAGTTTTAGTAGAGACATGGTTTCCCCATGATGGCCAGGCAGGTCTCGAATTCCTGACCTCAAGTGATCCACCCGCCTCGGTCTCCAAAGTGCTGGGATTACAGATGTGAGCTACTATGTCCAGCCTGTTCTGTTCTTAAAGTGCTTTCCAGGAGTCATCCATTGTCTTCTGGCTTGTGTAGTTCCTGATAAGAGGTCCGTATTTTCCTTATTTTTGTTCTTCCCCTTGTATCCTTTTACTCTGGCTACAGTAAGATTTTCTCTTTATCCTTTTGGTTTTCTAGTATTATGACTTGATGTGATTTTATTTGTATTTATTCTGCTTGAAGTTAGTTGAGCTCCTTGAAGCTATACATTTTTTGTTTTTGTCAAATTTGTAAAAGAGTTTAGTTTTGTCAAATTTGTAAAAATTTTTAACATTATTTATTCACATATTTGTTGTCTCCCATACTCTCTTCTGCTTCTGGTACTCAATTACATGTTTTTTAAAAATCAAGCGATTCTCCTGCCTCAGCCCCCCGAGTAGCTAGGATTATAGTTATGCACCACCATGCCCAGCTAATTTTTGTGTTTTTAGTAGAGACAGAGTTTCACTGTGTTTGGCTAGGCTGGTCTCGAACTCCTGACCTCAGGTGATCCACCTGCCTCGGCCTTCCAAAATGCTGAGATTACAGGCGTGAACCACCACGCCCGGCCTTAAGATGATTTAATGCGGTTTTAGAGGCCATTTTCCCAGCCTTTTATCTCTCTGTATTTCATTTTGGATAGAACCTATTGCTTCATCTTCAAGTTTACTGATTCTCTCTTCTGTAATATCTAATCTGCTATTAATCCTGTCCAGTGAAATGAGAGTAATGATGAAGTTAGCAGACATAGATCTTAAAACAGCTTTTATAAATACTATTCAACATGCTGAAAATTTAACAGAAAACATTACATTTTGAGAAGAGAGGTGAAAAAATATAAAAGAGAAGCAAAATTGTTAAAGATAAAACATACAATGGCCAAAATAAAAATTCACTGGACATCCACCAGGTGGGAGGATTACTTGAGCCTAGGAGATCAAGGCTGCAGTAAGCTGGGATCACACCACTGCACTTCAGTCTGGGCGACAGAGTAAGACTGTCTCCAGAAATAAAAAGGAATTCCTCCACACCTGCTCTTTTTACTACATCCCCATCTCAGTAAATAATATCCCCATTCACTTAGCTAACTAAGCTTGAAACTTTAGAATCACCCCTCTACTCCTTTCTATATATCCTATCAATTCTGTCTCCCACAAATATTCCCCGTCTCTCCCATGCTCTCCATTCTCACTACCCAGCACCTTGTCCTGACGACTGTCAATTCTTGCCTTCATTGCTCAACAACCTGCTGGGTGGTCTCATGGCAGAGTTTTCCTTGCTAAAGTTAGGGCCTTGATATGGATGGGATAGAATTCTGAGATCTGAGGTGAGAATATGCCAATGGGTCCACCTAAGGCGTATCCTTGCATGACCACTTTCCTAGTCACTTCTCTCCTGCCCCCACTTCCACCTCCCCCAGTTGTCTCTGCACCTCTTCCTACTCTGGGAGGGAATAGTTTCCTCACCAAAAGAGTTGCAGGACCTGGGTAATAAGTACAAGCAGGAATCAGGACATGCTTGAAAGTAGATCTTGAGGAGGCTGGGAAAAGAGGGAGTACAGAATATAACGTTGGACAGGCTAGGGCTTACTGACATGGGAGCACTCTCATGATTTGGGATTTAACATTCTGGCAAGAATGTTGAATTCTGAATGTGCCATTCTGGGTGGCTTCTTGAAGTCTGAACGTGATGATGACCTTTAGCAAGTAGGATTGATGTGCTAAAACCATATTTACCAGTACTAAGGGTAGGAATGGCAGTCTTTAGGGCCGGGCATGGTGGCTTATGCCTGTAATCCCAGCACTTTTAGAAGCCAAGGCAGGCGGATCACCTGAGGTCAGGATTTTGAGACCAGCCTGACCAACATGGTAAAACTCCATCTCTACTAAAAATACAAAATCAGCCAGGCGTGATGGCATATGCCTGTAATCCCAGCTACTTAGGAGACTGAGGAAGAAGAATCACTGGAACCTGGGAGGCAGAGGTTGCAGTGAGCCAAGATCCTACCACTGCACTCCAGCCTGTGCGACAAGAGCAAAATTCCATCAAAAAAAAAGCAATCTTTAGGAGGTGGGAAAGTTAGACTGGATTTATTACCTAAGATCACCACCTGATTATTATTTCTAGAAGGGACCAAAGGATATTGCCTCCACGAAGACAACAAAGAATATGTAGAAAGGGGGACACCAACATCTGTAAGCTGTCCAGTGGTGGCCGACCTCTGTAGGCCAGGGCTGACAGTAGAAGATGCTGCTATAGAATGGCATCAATAGAAATCCAGAATGACCTAGGCCAGGGTCAGTGCTTAATCACCTTGGCAATGGCAAAGTGAAAGTAATTGCTACAATGGACAACACAGCTGGAATAGAAATAGAGTCCAGGGATCTGTGGTTATGACTAATAGACTATTGTGTTTCTAGGTAAGAGATAGATGGCTGACATACTTGAGTTTTGCTTGTTTTCTATAACAAGAAAAACTCATGTATTGGCCCAGCAGAAAGCTGAAAGCAACTACAGTGCAACATCAAGCAAGCATCCAGCCCTTGGCCATATCATCTGGCAGATCTACAATGCTAGAGATACCCATGGCAAATTTAGGCCGACCCTCTGGCATGCCTCAATGAGAGATTCATTACACAGGCTCCTAGTATTCTGGAACAAGGTCATGTTTTCTCCACTAGAGAATGACTTATCATTTGAAAAGCAGCTCCTGTTGTGCTACTGGGCCAGTAGACACTGAGCACCTGACCTTGTAACATCAGGTATGTAACCAGAACAGTCCATCACTCCCTGAATATTGTCAGATCTACCAAGTCATAGGTTCTAGTGGATGTGGCAGCAAGCCATCCTAGGATGAGGCCCAAGCAGGTTGAAAACACGTAAATAACTTAACATAAATAGCAGGCCATAAGTCACCTACTCGGAGGTTTTCTCTCTCAATGCCCATCTGTGGCCCTATGGTGAGTTCCCCAAAGGTAGCCCATGGAGAAGAAAAATACCTGATCGTGGTTCACAGATAGGTTGGCTTCATATGTTGGTATGTTATGAAAATAGATGGCTGCTCCCTACAACACCACCACAGGGGACTTCAGGGGGCAGCACTGTGAGCAGAAGAGCAGATCATCTACTTCATATGAAGAAAAGGTGGTCCAAGCTTAGAATATACTGCTGGGCAAATAATATAGCTGATAGGAACAGGATTAAATTATTGTAGACATAGAGATTTAAAGAAGAGGATTGTGGATAGACCTTTTGAGAATGGAAAAAAAAATTGTGGGGGTCTTGTGTCTTTTGTCAATACCCACTAGAGAGCATCCACCACAGGGAAGACAGGAAACAAGCAGGTAGACAGGACAAGTTGTCTGGTGGATTGTCCAGTGGGTGTCCTTCATCACCCAAGTGTTTGCACAATGGTCTCATCATCAGAGCAGCCATGCTATCAGGGCTGGTGGCTATAGATGGGTCCAACAGAATATCTAAACTGGTCTTGCCATCATTTATGCTAAATAACCACCCTGTCAGTAGCAAACTGACACTAGGTTCTCAGTAGGGAACAATCCTAAGTAAAAACAACCAGCTTCTTGGTGGCTAGTAAATTGCATTGGATCCCGTCCACCTTGAAGGAAATGATACCTACTCTCTCTGCAGTAGCTGTGCCAGTACTGCTCTCTGAATTTTGACAGAATACCTAATTCACACCAGTGGGATCCTGCATAAGATTACCTTGGACCAAGGGACCCATTTGATTGAGAAGTATGTACACGGTCATGAGATTCGCTGGTTCTACCTTGTCCTACCTATTTCTTGAAAGTAAGTGGTCTGATGCTGTTATGGGTTAAGTTGTGACCCCAGTAAATTCATATTCTGAATTCTTCAGCTTCTGAAATCCTAACCCCAAGTACTTCAGAATGTAACCTTAATTGGAAACAAGGTAGTTGCAGATGTAATTTGTTAAGATGAGATCATTAAGGTGAACCTTAATCCAATATGACTATGTCCTTATAAAAAGGGGACATTTTGACTGGGAACTATTCCTTACACTCATAATCCCAGCACCTTGGGAGACGAAGGTGGGAGGATTGTTTGAGGCCAGGAGTTCAAGACCAGCCTGAGCAACATAGCAAGACCCCATCACTACAAAATTTTTTTAAAAATTAGCTGGGTGTGGTGGAATGAACCTGTAGTCCTAGCTACTTGAGAGGCTGATGTGGGAGGATCACTTGAGCCCGGGAGTTCACTACAGTGAGCTATGATTGTGCCACTGCATTTCAGCCCGGACAACAGAGTGAAACTCTATCTTCTTAAAAAATGAAGAAGAAGACATTTGGACACAGAGGCAGAGACACAGGGAAAGCTCTGTATAAAGACTGTCGTTACACTGTCGAAAACCAAGTGACATCAACGATTGCTGGCAAAGGGCCAGAAGCTAGGAAGGAGGCCTGAGACAGAATTTCCTTCCCAGCTCTCAGAAGGAACCAATTTTCCCAATACCTTCATCTCAGACTTCTGGCCTCCAGAACTATGAGACAATAAATTCCATTGTTGTAAGCCACCAGGTTTTTGATACTCTATTATAGCAGCCCTAGGAAACTAATATAGTAATAAGATACCATATTGGAGTGGCCTATTCGTGGCTTCACTAAAGCATGAGTTCATCCCATAGAATGGGAAAACTATTCTTCATAGTGCACTATCTGCATTGAACAAGTGTATCAAGCTATGTCCCCAATAGCTAAAATATACAAGTCTAGAAGCCAAGAAGTGGAAAAAGAATTGGCTCTTCTCACTATCACTACAAATAATCCACATGTTCTTCCCTTTCCTTCTACCTTAGGCTCTACTGGGTAAAGTGGGAAGTGGGGAACACTACTCCTAGTGACACATAAGGTTCCACAAAACCCGATGCTGTAACTCGTCTTTGTTTTCCTTATGTGAGTGGACCAGCAGGAAAAGAAAAGAGTTATAATACTGATAAGGTTAGTCAATCCTGATTATCATGAGAAACTAGACTTGCTGCTAAATAAAGGGACATGGAAGAATATGTCTGGAACTCAGGACATCCACTGGGGTACCTCCATATGCTTTTATGTGTAGTGAAAAACAGTGAGCGAGCAAATGCAGCCATCACAGCCCAACAAAGGAAAGGCGACCCAAGGGCAGACCCTCTGGGATGAAATTCTGGGATCCCCCATCAGGCAAATAAATTATTAATAGATCAGATAATGCTGATCAAGGATAGGGAAATCGAGAGTGGGTGGTGGATGAGAGAACCGACAGTTGTCATTTGGAGCTCGGGATCAGTTGAAATAGCAGGGACCATAGCTCATTCCATTGATTCTCTGTACTAAGTCTTTTTTAGAGATTATGACCACCATATAGGGACAAGTAGATCTGAACAGAGTAAGAGATGGACTAACAATTACCTTCATGTCATCTACTTGGCCCATTTCTGATTTCAGCCACAGAGGTACTAGGCAGTTCTTTGTGGGCACAGACTCTTTCCACCTCAAGTGCAAGTCACGAGTTTCTTGGTGTGTCTCCACTCCAGAGCTTTCTCAGAAGATAAAGGAGCCTGCTCAGCCAACACACAACCATGGCCTGAAAATGTGGAGACAGTTACAGCTTCCAAGGGCAAATCTCAACCAATGGGGTCAGGAGCCAGTGAACAATTGCCCCAGTGTTCCATCTTTCACTTGGGCAATTCCAAGAGATCCAGAAGAACCAAATCCCAGGTATTTACTGCTACAAATGGTGACATTGCATCCTTATACTTTTCCTTCTTCCCTGTCTCACTCTCCCTGACCCCAACCCTCTACCATTTTGCTTCCTAGAATCATCACCCAAATAAACTATATCCACCAAATCTATCTTAGTCTCTGCTTCTGAAAGAACCCAAAGTAAATGGAAGGTGCCATACACTTGATGTATTATTTTTTACAAGTGAAAAATCTATCTTGGTCCTCCAAATATTGCAAAAACTTACATTATGTAGATGGAACCTCAGTGACCTTACCTGTGAAGTTAAAAGTGTAATCACAATGGGATTTGCCTGTCACTGGTAATTTAAGAGGGGACTCTGGTAGATAACAATCATGCTTTCATGCTGGTTTTGTACATTTCTAGACTTCTTTTGATGATAAAACAATGAATTTGACACATTCTTTGGGGCAATAATTTTCAAAGCTTGACATTATGAGATTCTGAGTCCTTTTAGAGAAGAAAGACTTGAAAAAACATTAAATATTCAATATATTACCATAATTTAAATAAAGTCAATTACTAATAGATGAATATTCAGCATCTTGGTACATTTTAAAGAAATTGATCACAAACCATATAACTACTACTCAGTGATACGAACTGAAGCCCAAGAAAAGGACCTTAAACTTTTAAAAGCTTTTCTATTCCTACCACTAGGTGATTCTCTATACCTAAGAAAAGTCTTTGAAAGTAACCTATGTTGTCCCACACACTCTGACTCACTGCATTCTCTATCTTCGTCTGTCTTTTCCCTCAGTGTATCTATTGTGTTTGCTCACACTTTCTTTAGAATAACATGTGGTTGTTTAAAGTAAGAAAAAAGAAAAAGAAAAAAAGGCTCATAATCCTACAGCTTAAATAATCTTTCTTATTAACAAAATCATACAATAATACACACTATGAAATTCCAGATATTCAAAAAAGACATAAAAGATGAGTTTGGGAAACTAGAATGAACACTGAACATCCACTGGTCTAAATCCTCATTTTACAGCTGAAGTCAGCAAGATTGAGATACAGTCAATGCTTGAACAACACAGTTGTGGGGGGAGTGGTTAGGGGTGCCAAAACCACCCTGTGCAAAACTTTTGACTCCCCAAAAACTTAGCTACTAATAGCCTACTGTTGACTGGAAGCCTTACCAATAACATAGATAGTCAATTAACACATATTTTGTATGTTATGTGTATTATATACTGTATTCACACAGTAATAAAATGAGCTTAGAGAAAAAAATGTTGGCCAGGCGCAGTGGCTCACACCTGTAATCCCAGCACTTTGGGAGGCTGAGGTGGGCGGATCACAAGGTCATGAGATCAAGACCATCCTGGCCAACATGGTGAAACCCTGTGTGTACTAAAAATACAATAACTAGCTGAGTATGGTGGTATGTGCCTGTAATCCCAGCTACTCGGGAGGCTGAGGCAGGAGAATTGCTTGAACTCAGGAGACAGAGATTGCAGTGAGCCCAGATTGTGCTACTGCCCTCCAGCCTGATGACAGAGCAAGGACTCCATCTCAAAAAAAAAAAAAAAAGAGTTATTAGGAAAATCATAAAGAAGAGAAAATACACTTATAGTCCTGCACTGTATTTATCAATATCATAAGTTTACAAGATGAATCATCTGTCTGAAATGGTGGGTAACTGCAGCTGCCGACCTCAATCTACAGATTGTGCAATTCAACTTTTATATCAAGCAATGCAGCTTTTTCTTGTAATGTCATGACCTTCTCTGCTTCCTGGGAGTACTACCAGTATCACTAGCCGCACTTTGTATGGGTTCCATGGTGTTATTCAGAGTTTACAATATTACACTAAACGTAATGAAAAATACACAACAAGCATGAAAGTTAACTTTTTATTGTGATATTAAATTTACTAGAGATGAACTGCTCCCATGGAGATGAATAGCCTCACACAGCATTTTAAGTTGATACAACACTTGAGCTCAATGCAATAGCAACAGAAGGTGGTTATGAAATTATCACAGTAGTACAATATGTACTACAGTTAATGTTATGCAGTTATGATTTAATACTACATTTTTATGTTGGTTTACATTTCTCTCAACTGAATGGTACCATGTGTAGTCTGTGTTTGTAGGCATAAGTTTTAATAAATTTTAACTTTTTATAATAAATTTGGGTATATTTTATGGTAATAAATGATAAAATAGACTAGTAGCTACATATATGTTATGCATTCATAACATATCTAACTTTTCCTTAATGTTTTGATATTTTGGAGTATGTGGTTTGTCTGCAAGTTTTTTCAAGTTGTCAAAATCTCCAAATA
The DNA here is from genome assembly GCF_001698545.2 of Rhinopithecus bieti. Classification (NCBI taxonomy): domain Eukaryota; kingdom Metazoa; phylum Chordata; class Mammalia; order Primates; family Cercopithecidae; genus Rhinopithecus; species Rhinopithecus bieti. The sequence continues at coordinate 7,513,316 of NW_016804493.1, forward strand.
TTTTTTCAATATGTTT
>NW_016804493.1:7513552-7545657 GCF_001698545.2 Rhinopithecus bieti
ATGATAAAATAGACTAGTAGCTACATATATGTTATGCATTCATAACATATCTAACTTTTCCTTAATGTTTTGATATTTTTGGAGTATGTGGTTTGTCTGCAAGTTTTTTCAAGTTGTCAAAAATCTCCAAATATTTTTTCAATATGTTTATCGAAAAAAAAGAAAACCCTCATATAAATGGACCTACACCATTCAAACCCATGTTGTTCAAGGGTCAACTGTATTTCTAAAAATTCACACAAGTTACTCAGGGAAGAAAGGCAAATTTAAAAACTTTAAAAAGAGGAAACATCATCATTCTGGAATCAATTCACAGAAATTTAAAACACATTCTTATAACTCTTGCAATAGTGATTTTACGAATGAACTAAAATAATTTATATATTTTTAAAATCTTGGGAGCTCCTTAGGAAAGATGCTTATCTAATGCTTATTTCTTCCAAAGTGTGAAAATCAATGTTTGTTATATTTTCCCTTTCTTGGTTGGAAACTTGATCCTCAAAAAAAAGTGGCTTTTACGAGCCCAAGTTTCCAAAAAGACAATGTTATAGCCAAAAATAAACCTTGCAACTTGCAAGACAAGTTTGCTCAAGGAGATGACAGGTTTTATCATCATTTGACTATTAAGGATCAATTTGTCTCTATCTTATTTTCAATAATAGTTTTGACCTAAGGTGTTAGATTAACTGTGGACTAAAGTGTGTGATTCTCCTGACCTCTATGACCAGGTGTCTTCCACATCTTGGAATGAAAGCGAAGGATTTCCCTAAATCAGGTATACAGCTTTAGTGCCCCTAAGAATAACATGGAAAAAAAATTTTTTAATGTTTAATTTGAGGCCGTATCTGGTATTGGGGTAGATTACAGAAATCCATTTTATGAATGAAGCAAGCATGGGTGTGGTCAACAGATAACGTATACAATTTTCCTGGTTGACTTCTATTTTCCTGGCACTTCTCTGGTTTAACATGTGTCTGAGAGTTGTTGCTGTTGTTGTTTTAACAAAATATTATTATTATTATTATTATTAGCTGTATTAAAATAAGCCAGGACTGGTTTAGTGGATAACTTTGAGATAGGAGGTAGGACTTGACTCTGGAGGCAGGGCTCAGACACCTGACCTAATTGAGGACTAGTTAAAACAGATGGGGCAGAAACATCTTTCCGCAGGACATGCATGTCAGTTTACCATTGCCATGGCAACACCCAGAAGTTACCACCCTTTCTCTAGGAATTTCTGCATTAATCGCCCGTTAGTTTGCATGTAAATTACAGTGGGTATAAATCTGACTTCAGAACTGCCTGGAGCTGCTTGCTACTCTCAGCACACTGCCTGTGGGATACTGCTCTGCAGGAGCCGTCACAGAGCTGCAGGACTGCTGGAGCTGTAACACCGCCACTTCAATATCTACCACTGGCTTGCCCTTGAATTCCTCTCTGGCTAAACCCCAATTTGGGGATCATCTGCCCTGCATCAACTTTGTACTTCCAGACCTTAGCATAGTCTTCCCTAGTAGTGTGTAAGATACATGTACCGTAAACAGAGTTCAACACTTAACAAGTGGTTAAGTCTAAGGTATCAGTGATAACTTCTTTCACTTTTCTTAAACCTTTCTTAACACAGGTAACTAACTCCTCCATTTTAAGGACAGCGGCATATCTCATGCTGACTGGAAAAAAAAAGTGTGGTTGCATACAGTGACTTAGGACAACTAACTTTTCATCCCAAAGGATGTGGGAGAAATGTTTGTTGCTGCTGTCCCTGGCACCCATCTGGTGTATGAGTCAGTTGTGCCTTGGCCCCAGGTGGGGCCTGCAAGATGATTAAGGCACAAGGCTGCTGATCCACCAGACAGTGGGGTCAGTGTGAAATGTGCAAAGTTAGAAACTTGGTGAACGTGAAATACATGCAGAAGGTGGAGGCTAAGCATGCCTACAAGAAAGCTTACACAAAGTAGTGTGAGCAATCCTGCTAAAATGGTTTTGGCATACACTAGATAGGGTAAATCTACAACTATTTATTTACCCTATCATTTGGTAACACTTTTCAAAAATTTTGCGATGAACTCTGTCAGCAGCAAAGAGCTCAGAAAACAAAACAAAGCAAAAAAGCCACGTTTAATGAAATTTCAAGTGCAGAATTCTCATTTCTAAATAAAGATGGCGATGAAATATAACGTGCATAAAATATTTGCCAACATTTGCCAGCCTCCTTGGGGTCTATAGTAATGAAAATTAGAAGACCTAAATATGTTAAGGAGGCCCCAGAATTTACTTCAAACCTTATATGTTATTTTAAGGTTTTCTTCGACAGGCATGAAATATGAAGCAATAGCTGGTAATATATTTGGTTTAATTAACAGAACTCTGCAAACAGCTCATGATTTCTGATTTATGTGTCACCAGCTGCTTCAAATTAAAATTTAATTAATTCCAATAATTGTTCAATTTTTTCATGAAATTCAGTGACTCAAAAGCTTTTGAAAGTTTATCTGAATTTATTGTGTCTGCTATTGCAAATTCAGTGACAAAATTTGTGAGGATCATATAAATATAAATTCTGATGATATACACATTATATTTATTGTCAGTTTGTTGATAAATAAGAAACCTATAAAGCAGAAATATTCTGGAAAGCTGTTAGAGAAATGCAATTATTAAGAACAAAACTTGGGACCAAGCCAGACATGGTAGGGTGTCTCTAGTGCCAGGCATTCAGGAGGCTGAAGAAGAAGAATTTCTTGAGCCCAGGAGTTCAAGTCCAACCTGGACAACATAGTGAGACCCTGTCTCTAAAAACAAAACAAAAACTTGGAAATAAAGATATATTAAAATTTATCCTATAAAAGCAAGGGAAGACTTGAGTAAATACATAAGGAAAGCTTAATCCATTTACAATGTTTAATTTTGAAATTCTATAATTTTGCCTTAGAATATCTACATTTGTGGAATAATCTTTTGATGAAGCTTCTTGTAAAACAATTTCATAAATTTATATTCTATGCCAGAATGGAATGAAACTGCAAAAACCAACAATTGTGAAACATCTATATACAAAATATTTTAAAGTATATAGACAACTTACTAACAAGTTTTGTCTTGTAAAAGTATTCGTTAAAGAAATCTACTCTGAATGGAGGCAAACAGGAGGTATCGTATCTGGGAAAATACTTATGCTGAAATATTTACACATTTCAAATAAAAAGAGTAATATTGAGAATCTTCCATTTAGCAGAATTTGTTCTGAGCTTACCATAAGCCTCACCAGCTGAATAAAGAGTAATTTCTCAATTGAAAATATTGTAGGTTAGATGGTAGAGTCAATTGCAAAAGAGTATAACAGGCCAGGTGTGATGGCTTATGCCCATAATCCCAGCACTTTGGGAGGTTGAGGTGAGCTGATCACTTGAGTCTAGGAGTTCGAGGCCAGCCTGGGCAACATGACAAAATTTCTACTGTACAAAAAATACAAAAATTAGTTGTATGTGATGGTGTGCAACTGTAGTACCAGCTACTTGGGAGGCTGAGGCAGGAGGATCACTTGAGCCTAGGAGGTCAAGGCTGCAGTGAGCTGTGATTGTGCTACTGCACTCCAGCCTGGGAGACAGAGTGAGACTCTGTCTCAAAAAAAAAAAAAGTAGGCAATTTTATGAAAAAAAATTAAAATGATAAGACCACATTTAAAAAATACACTCTGTGGAAATATCTCAGTAACAGAGTATTCACAAAAAAACACAGCTATTCAAGGTACTTTATTTAAAGTACATAAATATGGGCTGAGTGCAGTGGCTCACACCTGTAATCCCAGCACTTTGGAAGTCCGAGGCGGGCAGATCACCTGAGGTCGGGAGTTCGAGACCAGCCTGGCCAACATGGTAAAACCCCATCTCTACTAAAAATACAAAAATTAGCCGGGCATGGTGGCACGTGCCTATAATCCCAGTTCCTCTAGAGGCTGAGGCAGGAGAATCGCTTGAACCCAGGAGGCGGAGGTTTCAGTGAGCTGAGATCACGCCATTGCACTCCAGCCTGGGCAACAGAGTGAGACTCCATCTCAAAACACACACACACACACACACACACATACATACACACACACACACACACACGCAGAGTACATGAATATATACAAATAATTATTCTGCTCATATTTAAATTCAGATAATCAACATAAACGTTTCAAAACTTTAATGTATATGAGCTTTATGTTTTAAAAGAGATTTATATTTTGATTTTTTTTTTTTTTGAGACAGAGGCCCTGTTGGCCTGTGGAGAAGGAATGTCACAAGAACTGATCCTCTGAGCTGTAGTTATAGGGAAGGTGCTCCTTACCGTTAGTGTATCATCAAATGAACAGACAGCAACTTTTGTGACTTCCTGGTACTCCAGTCCTTACTTCCCAAACCAGAAAAGCCCTAGACAAATATCTTGCAACGATTCACTTCATTCCTCTTTGTCCCTAGGGGAGTCCTGATTCTGGTTTCTTTATCCTCCCAACCCTAAAACTACTTCCTCTTTTGAATAGTAACCTATCTTATGAGGTAAACTTACCTGATAGTAACTTTATAAGCTTATATTAGCCTCAGGAAAGGTTACACACTGAGGTGGTTTTTTTTTTTTTTTTTTTTTGAGATGGAATCTCACTCTGTCACCCAGGCTGGAGTGCAGTGGTGAGATCTTGGCTCACTGCAACCTCTGCCTCCCAAGTTCAAGCAATTATCCCACCTCAGCCTCCCAAGTAGCTGGGATAAAGGCACCCGCCACCATGCTCGGCTAATTTTTTTTGTATTTTTAGTACAGATGGGGTTTTGGTATGTTGGGCAGGCTGCTCTCAAACTGCTGACCTCAAGTGATCCACCTGCCTTGGCCTCCCAAAGTGTGGGATTACAGGCATGAGCCACCATGCCCAGCTGTTTTTGTTTTTACTTCTGTGTTGAAAATTGAAATTTCTGAAATTTTGAGAGTAGATGCAATATTTGATCAGTATCTGGGGCCTGCCTGACTTCACAGGAATCTAGTTCCACTACATCCATCAAAAAAGCTGAGCAGGGGCCAGGTGTGGTGACTCATGCCTGTAATCCCAGCACTTTGGGAGGCTGAGGCGGGCGGATCACCTGAACTCAGGAGCTCGAGAACAGCCTGGGCAACATGGTGAGACCCTGTCTCTACTAAAAGTACGAAAATTAGCCAGGCTTGGTGGGGCACGTCTATAATCCCAGCTCCTCAGGAGGCTGAAGCAGGAGAATCGCTTGAACACAGGAGGTGGAGGTTGCAGCGAGCCAAGATCATGACACTGCACTTCAACCTGGGTGACAGAGCGAGACGCTGTCTCAAAAACAAAAAAAAAAGCTAAGCATTGAAACCGTTCAATGCCAGGCACACAGTGAGTTTGCAACAACAAATACGTGTGAAATTTGTGAATGGTAGATGAAAGAACCCCCAAATAGTTGAAAATCATGTAGCTGTACACTCTCAGCTATTTGGTAAAAGAAAGTTGTCAGGAATGAGAAGCAATAAAAAATTGGAGAATAAACATTTTTCTTTATGCCTCACACTGTATTAGTCTGTTTTCATGCTGCTGATAAAGACATACCAGAGATGGGGAAGAAAAAGAGGTTTAATTGGACTTACAGTTCCACATGGCTGGGAAGGCCTCAGAATCGTGGTGGGAGGTGAAAGGCCCTTCTTACATGGCTGCCACAAGAGAAAATGAGGAAGATGCAAAAGAAACCCCTGATAAAACCATCAGATCTCATGAGACTTATTCACTACCATGAAAACAGCATAGGGGAAACTGCCCACATGAATCAAATTATCTCCCACCGGGTCCCTCCCACAACACATGGGAATTATGGGAGTACAATTCAAGATGAGATCTGGGTGGGGACACAGAACCATATCATCCCTCCCCTGGCCCTCCAAATCCCATATCCTCACATTTCAAAACCAATCATGCCTTCCCAACAGTTCCCTGAAGTCTTAACTCACTTCAGCATTAACCCAAGTCCACAGTTTGGTCTCTTCCGAGACAAGGCAAGTCCCTTCCACCTATGAGCCTGTAAAATCAAAAACAAGCTAGTTACTTGCTAGATACAATGAGGGTACAGGTATTGGGTAAATACAGCCATTCCAAACGGGAGAAATTGGCCAAAACAAAAGGGGATATGGTGCCCACGCAAGTCTGAAATCCAGCAGGGCAGTCAAGTTTTAAAGTTCCAAAATGATCTCCTTTGACTCCAGGTCTGATATCCAGGTCATGCTGATGCAAGAGGTGGGTTCCCATAGTCCTGGGCAGCTCTGCCCCTGTGGCTTTGCAGGGTACAGCCTCCTTCCCAACTGCTTTCATGGTCTGGCATTGAATATCTGCTGCTTTTCCAGGCACACAGTGGTGCAAGCTGTAGGTGGATCTACCATTCTGGGGTCTGGAGGATGGTAGCCATCTTCTCACAGCTCCACTAGGTGTGGGGACCCCAATTCCACATTTTCCTTCTGCACTGCCCTAGCAGAGGGTCTCCATGAGAGCTCCACCCCTGCAACAAACTTCTGTCTGGGCATCCAGGCATCTCCACACATCTTCTGAAATCTGGGTGGAGGTTTCCAAACCCCCATTCTTGACTTTCTGTGCACCCACAGGCTCCACACCATGTGGAAGCTGCCAAGGCTTGGGGCTTGCACCCTCTGAAGCCACAGCCTGAGTTCTATGTTGGCCTCTTTCAGCCACAACTGGAGCGGCTGGGATGCAAGGCACCAAGTCCTTAGACAGCACACAGCATGGGGACCCTGGACCCTGCCCATGAAACTATTTTCTCCTCCTAGACCTCTAGGTCTGTGATGGGAGAGGCTGCCACAAAGGTCTCTGACATGCCCTGGAGACATTTTCCCCTTGTCTTGAGGATTACCATTCAGCTCCTCGTTACTTATGCAAATATCTGCAGCTGGCTTAAATTTCTCCTCAGAAAATAAGATTTTCTTTTCTATCACATTGTTAGGCTGCAAATTTTCTGAACTTTTATGCTCTGCTTCCCCTTTAAAACTGAATGCCTTTAACAGCATCCAAGTCACATCTTGAATAATTTGCTGCTTAGAAATTTCTTCCCCTAGATACCCTAAATCATCTTTCTCAAGTTCAAATTTCCACAAATCTCTAGGGCAGGGGCAAAACGCTGCCAGCCTCTTTGCTAAAAAGTAACAAGAGTTACCTTTGCTCCAGTTTTCAACAAGTTCCTCATCTCCATCTGAGATCACCTCAGCCTGGATTTCATTTATCATATCATTATTAGTATTTTTGTCAAAGCCAGTGAGCAAGTCTCTAGGAAGTTCAAAACCTTGCCACATTTTCCTGTCTTCTTCTGAACCGTCCAAACTGTTCCAACCTCTGCCTGTTACCCAGGTCCAAAGTTGCTTCTACATTTTTGGGTATCTTTTCAGCAACACCCCACTCCTGGTACCAATTTACTGTATTAGTCCATTTCACACTGCTAATAAAGACATACCCGAGACTGGGAAGAAAAAGAGGTTTAATTAGACTTAATTAGAGGTTTAATTAAACTTACAGTTTCATATGGCTGGGAGGCCTCAGAATCATGGCAGGAAGCAAAAGGCACTTCTTACATGGTGGTGGCAAGAGCAAGAGAAAATGAGGAAGATGCGAAACTGGAAACTCCTGATAAAACCATCAGATCTTGTGAGATTTACTCACTACCACAAGAACAGTATGGGGGAAACCACTCCATGATTCAAATTATCTCCTACTGGATCCCTCCCACAACATGTGGGAAATGTGAGAGTACAATTCAAGATGAGATTTGGGTGCAGACACAGAGAAAAACTGTATCACCCACCCTAGAGCTCAGTGGACAAGGTGAAATGCAAGTGAACGACTAATAAACTGAGGCAATATTTCGATCTCTTTTGTTTGCTGAAAGTTGGAGAAGGAGGAGCAGCTGAAGGAACCCAGCTTTTCTCTCTTGGCTGGTACTAGAGATAGAAGGGGTATAAAATTACCCCTTGTAGTTCCTTCTGGAATAAATTGCTTCTGAGATACTAGAACCAGAAAACATTAGCACTTCAGTATTTTTAAAAAACAATGAAGCAACACTTTTTGGAGTTGCATGACTCTTTGTTTGTTTGTTCGTTTGTTTTGAGATGGAGTTTCACTCTTGTTGCCCAGGCTGGAGTGCAATGGCACGATCTCACGACAACCTCTGCCTCCTGGGTTCAAGCAATTCTCCTGCCTCAGCCTCCCGAGTAGCTAGGATTACAGGCATGTGCCACCACACCCAGCTAATTTTGTATTTTTAGTAGAGATGGGGTTTCTCCAGTTGGTCAGGCTGGTCTCAAACTGCTGACCTCAGGTGATCCGCCTGCCTCGGCCTCCCAAAGTGCTGGGATTACAGGCATGAGCCACCGTGCCCAATGACTCTTTAATTACCAAGAGAAAAGGTGTTATTTAGTGAAAGTCAGATAAAACAGAATATATATTCAGGATGTGTAAAGGTGACCTGTTAGCCATAGCAGCTGAGGAGTGATTTTTTTACCTTCCAGATCCCTATGTAGTCTGATAACCAGGAAGTAGCACAGCCTAGAGGTGTAGGCATTAAACCAAAGAACAGGTCCCAGCACTACAACTTGCTAGCTGTGAGGTGTTGGGCAAATTACTCAACTTCACTTCACCCTTATCCAGTTAAGGGGGTCGTTCTGAGGATTATGTGAAATAATTTGTTTAAAGCTCTTAGCACCACACCACGTGGTGAATACACAAAAGATAGTTATCGGTACTTACTCTCCAGCTCTTCTGCATAGGTTGTGTCATCTAATCAACTGTGATTTCTGCTGGAAGAATGGAGGTGATTTTTATTCCTTACAGCAAGTTCATAAGGTATATTAACCACAGGAAAGGTTATATGGTGAGTTGATTGTTGCCTAATTTGATGAGTCAGATTGTTTTCTTTTTTTCACTTCTGTGTTGAAAATAGAAATTTAGGTCAATGTCTTGCTTCAGGCAGAAAAGCATTCTTTTTTGGTTACCTGTCTAAAATAAGAAAGTAACCACTCTTCATGTCTCACCGCCTATCTAGACGCACAGCTGATGTTAATAGATTTCCTTTGGAAACTTGAAAAAGAAGTTTTAGGACAGTATCTGTATATGGCCCTTAAACCAGGAAATGTAGATTAAAATAATGTTCATAGTCTTATCTTCAAATGCACCCAAAATGAAAATTTAAAACCTTGAACACAGAGATTTTCAGTTGAAATAATACACAGGTTATGTTTGTGGGCAGTTATACCAGATCAGAGTTCATTACTTCAATCAGCCCATGGTGCAACATAGAAGAAAGCTTCACAGTGAAAGACACAGTTGATGGGAATCTTGAGGATAACTAGGAATAGCCAAGGTAGTCTTCCCATTAAGAGGAGCTAATGTAAAGAATTACTCAGTAGGCTTCTAGATTGCTAACGATCATACAGCCCTCATTAGCAGTAAACAAGCACCTATTTAATCAATCCAAGGTCTTAAGGTATTATGAACTCAAGAAAGGTGAATTGTCTGTTGTCATTTCTACTGAGTGGCATAACTTTAACAAAGCTGATAGATTTTAAATTTTCCCAATCTTTTCTCTGGCGCATGAAACTGGGTGCTGGCTTAATAACCTTAGGCCGTAAAGTACTGTAACATGTTGGCTCATGCTGGATGGCAACAGGTTTGTTTTTCATGATTATGTAATCTGAATTCCTTTTCCAAGAAAGGATTTGAAAATGAGCTATTAAATTGGATTGCCAGCAAGAATATAGTCGAAACGCACATATATGTCAACCATGTTAAGCCCAGACCCTTCCTCTCAAACTGCCACCCCACCACACCCCTCTATAAATTGATAAACTATAAATTGAGTGTGACCCATAAGAAATGTTATGTGGTAGCTTGCTGAGGTATACATAAAGGCTGAAAATACCTACTAAGAATTTTTAGAGAGGATATTTAATCTGTTCAGTCTTAAATAACAACCTAATCAGCTAGGCAATGTGGGCAATTTGTACCCTAGTACTCATTTTAGATTTGCTTTAAAAACTAATATGTGTTAAAAATGTTGTGCTAAGGTACAGACTACAGATAGTTTAAAGGCTTGAGGCGCCAGGTAGGTATTTATTGACTAGAATGCTATTTAGAAGAGAGGTTCACATTGTTCTTAACTTCCAAGACAAAAACTTAGAACTACAGCAAGTAACTGCTTGGAGTTTTGCATTCCGTACTCCTGCAACTCACAAGCGAACTTCCTGTTCCTTCTTGGCTGGCAGACGTGAAGGCCAGACAATGACGAATAGTTTGATTCTTGTAGTTGGAGAATCTGCCATGGCTTTCAGCCCTTAAGGCTTTGTGTGCCAGGCCAGGTGTTATTTAAAAAAAAAAAAAAAAAGTTCCTTGCAGAGATTTGGATTTCACTTGATGATAACAGAGCATGGACTGAGTTAGGCATTTGGGCAAAGATCATATCTAATAAAGACCCACACACCCATGTACATCCCAAAAAGGAATGTTTCCGAACACTTGAGAACCAAACCCAGAAACCTTTAAACATTCCCTGGAATATTGTTAGTAGGGTTCAAGAACTAAGAAAAAATAAGAAGAATGGAGGGTGGGGAGAGGAAGAGAAAGAGGAAGGAGAGAAAAAAGATGGCAAGATTCTTGGGCCAACATGTTTTTCTTTTTCATGGGGAAATGGCAGAGTTTTCCAAGTGAGAAGATAATTCTGTGCTTTCCTTTGCAGCTTGTATACATGGACATTTTTTTTTTTTTTTTTTTTTATGAGCTGAAAGTTAAGTGCTAGGATTTCCTTCACTGCCTTCACCAGCTAGTACTATATTAAATGAATCCCAGGTCAGAACCTACTAGAAACTGTAGGTGAGGGGAATTGGTTGTAATGCTGGCAGAGTGTGTGTGTGTGTGTGTGTGTGTGTGTGTGTGTGTGTAACAGGAAGAGAGGGAGGTAGAATCCCAGAACTGGTCCTTGTCTGGAGTAGATATGAGTCTGCTTTGAAATTTAAGTGGAAAACAAGTTGAGAGAATACTAGAACAGTAGTTATTCAAATAGCAGGCTCAAATTAATTGCTTAGGAAAAACAGTTCACATTTTCTTTTCTGCCCCATCACTTTAGCAATTTTAAAAATCTTATGGTGAAAGGACAGAATCTTGAAATTAGGTAATGGGGATAGGTCAGGTGGAGGGACACGGGGAGCTGAATTTTAACTCAGCTGAACTGGGGACTTAATTTCCTTGGCAGTTCAGAAGTTCTTAACGAAGGCTTTCTGCCAGAAAGAACCAGCGCAGGCCACTACCCAGGCGCGCTGAGGCCTGTTCCTGCCCCTCTTTCAGCGAAGAGGAGGCTTATAGCTGTCTCCTCTGAGGCAGCCCCTCCCTTGGGGAGGGCATTCCCTACCTGAACCTTCTGACTCTTCCCCAGTTCTCCATCACCAGCACTGTGCTCATCCTGACTTTTATGCCTTCTTTCAAACCCTGCTTGGAATTCTCTTTCCCCAGCTCTCTTGAACTCAGCCCTTCACCTCCTTCCAGGCCTAGCCCAGATCCTCTAAAAAGCCTCAACTCACATGACAGTCTCCTCTCTGTAAGCCAACATCAAGTTACTACTGTTTTCATTGTTTCTGGTAGAAGTTTTGGGATAGCTGGTCAACTAGAGACAAAGACCTTTTCTTTCCTGGCTTTACTTTTCTTTTTCTTTAAAAAAAAAAAAATAATAATTTTATGATTTCTCTGATTGACTTTTATCATTGTTTACTGTACCCGCAGAATCTAACTGACGGACTTTTCACAGCTGTTGCGTCCAGGCAATATGTTATTTCAACTTCTCAATCTGCTGCACGTCAACCCAGGCCCATATTTGGTTTTTACAGAAGTTCTCTGACATTAGAATTTAAAAGCAGTCCAAAAGAATGGAAGCTATTTCTCTGACCAAGACAAGACAAACCAAGGAAGAAATCAGTGCATCAAGGGCATATTATGCTACTTATATTCCTCTTCTCTGAGGGACATATACAGCGGAATCACGGAGAGGGACTTTTCAGAAATGTGCTCCAAAAACAGTAGGGAAAACCCTTTCTATATTGGCAAATGATGTTTTAAAGTCTTTTTTGAAGAAACAAATGTAGAAATGTTTTCTAGTGAGGCCTCCTTAAGTTTTAAAATCTCCCTTAAAATAATACAGGGAATAGAACTTCCATGAGAGAAATTATTCCTTCTCATGAGCGTAGACTTCTCTACCTAGGGAAGTCTAAAGGAAATTGAGTGCAGTCAACCTGCAAGGGTGAGCAGAGATGATTAAAATGCACTGATAATTCAGAATCCCATTTCCACCTCATTAATTTCAACCTCTGTTCCCTTCTGCTGGTACTTCTAAAGAAAAGAAAAGCAGACCAAATTGAAGATAATATCCTGTCACCACTCCTGCCTTCTCCCAGCCCTGAGTGTTCAATCAGTTGGGTGGAAGATAATTATCAGAAGAAGGAGGCAAAGCAAGTGGTTCACATGACTGACAACCCAACTAGTGTCCCCCTCATCCCTTCACTGTGCAAAGATTGCAGATGTCACTTATTCAATATGGATGAGAATTAATGAAAATCATGTCTAGTCTTTGTCTGCTTCCAATGTGTCAATACCTCAGATTTTGCCAAGTTTAAGAACCTTAGTGTCATTATGACTAAAAAAGTCGCCTGACTACAGTAAGTGAACTTCCCTATTTCCACTCTCCCTTCCGTTATCTGGTAAGGGGGGAATTTTGCTTTGCTTTTTGTGGGACATGCCTATCAATTGATTGAGGCTTTGTCTCTTTCAAACAATGTTTTCCTCTGTCATTTTACAATGTGTACTCTTCCTATTATTGTATAGGAGGGAAAGTGCGTCACAGTTCTATCATCATAGAATAAATATTTTCTTGCAATGAAAATTTCAGGATTCACGAATGCTAAATAACACATCTGGATGCTAATTTGGGGGAACTTCAGACATTAAGTATTCTGAAATAATCAGTTCCGAGTGCAAAAAAAAAAAAAAAGACTATTTGGAGTTATAGGAATCCATGGTGAAGAGAGAGGAGGAAATTAAAGCAAAGATATAAACAGTAGAGGCTAGAAGGAAAAGGAGTCACAGGAGGTACTTTTGTGTGAGTCAGAGTGAGCCTGACTCAAAACTGTGAACTGGATAAACATCTTCCCTTTTCCTTTCTTTATCAAGACCTGCTTAGAATTCCCAACAGCAGGATAAACATCACTACTACTTGTGGAGTTTACACTTTTACAGTGTTTGATGCTTAAACATTATCTCTAATTGGCAACATGTTGGAATGGACAAATACAGGTGAGGGGGAGTTTATAAAAGCAATTCCCTAGCCCAGAAAGTCTATTGCATATCAAAAGTGTCTCAGTCCAGCCCTGGGAACAGTAATAAGGAAAATATTCTAGGCCCTTATCAAGATACTGGTATGAGGAAATAAGATGCATATGCCAACTATGTAAAGATGGAAAAGAGTCAAATCTTTCTAGCAGAGTGTGATTGGCTAACTTTGTGTGTCAACTTGGTGAGGCTATAGTACCCAGTTTTCAATCAAACACTAATCTAGCTGTTGCTTTGGAGGTATTTTGTAGATCTGGTTAACATCTACAAGCAGTTGACTTTAAGTAAAGGAGATTATCTTGGATAATGTGGATGAGTCTCATACAATCAGTTAAAAGGGCTTAAGAGCAAAACTAAGATTTCCCTGAGGAAGAGAAGAAATTCTGCCCCATGACTGCAGCTCCTGTCCAAGAGTTTTCAGCCTGCCAGCCTTTGCTACAAATTTCAGACCTGCCAGCCCTGACAATGTGAAAGCACCTATCTGTCTGTCTATCTATCTGTCTATCTGTCTATCCATCCATCCATCCATCCATCCATCCATCCATCCTACTGGTTCTGTTTCTCTGGAGAACCCTGATGCAGAGAGTGATCTGGAAGACCTGAGGAAGTGATATTTAAACTGAGCCTTCAACAGATAAGGAGCTGGCTATGTGAAAAGCAGAGGTTAACCATGCCCCTTACACAGGGAAGAGCATACCCAAAGGCCCTGAGATAGGAAAAACTTCAGCATAAATAAGATTATGAAAAAGAAATCAGTATGTTGGGCACAGTGCACAGTGATGACTCAGGATGAGGTTGGAGAGGTTTGCAGAGGTTAGATCATGCAGGATTCATAGTAAAATATTTGGGCTTATTTTTCAAACTACTGTAGGAAGCCATTGAAGGTTTTTAACTTGGAGAAAAATGGTTGCATTATGGAAAAGAGATTGGAGGAGCCAAGAACAGAGGCAGACAAACACTCAGAAGGTGACTGTAGCAGTTCAGGTGGAAAATGATGGTAGCTTGGCCTAGTGTGTTGGCAGAATGTGGGAAGAGGTGAGATGGTTGGAGATGACATGATGGGATGGATGAAGAAGGTGGTGGGAGGTAAGACCGTCAAGTATGCACCTAGATTTCTGGCTTGAACAACTAGGTAGATAGCAGTGTTACTTAATGCAACAGGGTAGACTGAGGGAGGAACACAAAGCATGCAAATAATGTGTTCAGGTTTTGTTTTGTTTTGGGGTTTGTTTGTTTTTCTTTGAGATGGAGTCTCTCTGTCGCCCAGGCTGGAGTGTAGTGGCGCGATCTCGGTTCACTGCAACCTCCACCTCCGGGGTTCAAGTGATTCTCCTGCCTCAGCTTCCTCAGTAGCTGGGATGACAGGCAAGTGCCACCACGCCTGGCTAATTTTTTTTTTTTTGTATTTTTAGTAGAGACGAGGTTTCATCATGGTGGCCAGGCTGGTCTCAAACTACTGACCTCAGGTGATTCACCCACCTCGGCCTTCCAAAGTGCTGGGATTACAGGCATGAGCCACTGTGCCCAGCCAAGTGTTCAGTTTTGATAGTGGAGCTCAAAAAAGAAGGTTCAAAATGAGATATAAATTTGGGATTTATATAGTATACATAGTATACAGATGGCTTTTGAAGCTACATGAATGGATGTGATTAATCGAGGAGAGAAGACAGAGAGTACTCAGGGCTGAACCCTAGGTAATGACATTTAGAGATAAGGTAGAGAAGGAACAGCTAGAGGGATGGCGGAAAAAGTCAAAAACAAAAATGAATATTCCAAGAGGAGCTGTGCTTCAGAAAAGACGTCTAAGTCAACATGTGAAATGCTGCCAAGAAGCCGGGCAAAATGAGGACAGAAAAACAAACACAGGGTTTGGCCCCATGGCCTAGCTGTGAGTCTTGATGTCTAGTAATGTACTTAATGCTTTCTCACTTGCCATTTGGAACATGCAAAAGGGAGCCCACTGTCATGGCTAATTCTAGGTGGTCACTGGACCTCCTAGGTATCACTTTTCATAACCTGATGTACACAGGGGCCTGTTTGTTGTTGTTGTTGTTTTCCTGAACAAGGAAAAAGAAAAGTTGAGGCCAGGCGTGGTGGCTCACGCCTGTAATCCTGGCACTTTGGGAGGTCGAGGCGGGCGGATCATGAGGTCAGGAGATCGAGACCATCTTGGCTAACACGGTGAAACCCCGTCTCTACTAAAAATACAAAAAATTAGCTGGGCGTGCTGGCGGGCGCCTGTAGTCCCAGCTACTCGGGAGGCTGAGGCAGGAGAATGGTGTGAACCCGGAAGGCAGAGCTTGCAGTGAACCCAGAGCACCACTGCACTCCAGACTGGGCTACAGAGCGAGATTCCGTCTCAAAAAAAAAGAAAAGTTGATACCTGGGCACCTGGGGATATAGAAGGACAGGCTGTTCTGCACTCCCCAGCCTGGCCTCAGAGACTATGCCTTATCTATAGGAGGCAGCCTATGTGAAGGATGAATTGTTTTGAAGATTCAAATATACCAAGTTCTGGGTTAGGAGACTTATTTTCTTCCTTGATATTATTTTTCCTTTTTTGCTTCATGACATTTAACTCAATTTTCCATTATGAATACATTTGGCATAATAATTTATTTGACATTTATGTCCATGTGAGACTGTAGCTTCCATGAGGCAAAGAGCCTGTCCAGTTGTGTGCACTTGTAACTACAGCCCAGCATGAGGCCTGGCAGATAGTAAGAGTTCAAGATATAGCTGTTGAATTAATAAATAATAATGGGATGTGTAGAAATAGAAAATTATAGCCATAAACTTATAGGCATAAACAGAGAATTAAAAGTCAGTGGTCTTCTGTGTTTTCCCACATATGTTAATTTGCTACTTGTTTACACTGCTATTTTCCACTAACAGACAAGTGGCAACAGGCACTAGAAATTTTAAAAACTGTATGAGAGATACAAAGAAAATTGAAGAAATTTTATGTATTAGCTTTTTTAGAGATAGCCATTGTATATTTTAGCTGTAGGGCACCTCAGTACCCAGAATCCTGTGCTGGCGTTTGGAGACTAGGTGGTTATTTTTTACTGGTATATCCTAAAAAACCCAGATGTAAGATAGCCGTACTCCTAGTACTGTGGGAAACCCACTACTAGCGTAATTCCTACAGCATTAGCCAAAACCACTGCTCTTCAAAATCAGACATTTGGGGGAAGGAACATGTGAGGAAACTATGAACGTCTAAGGCCAGAAATGCACCAGCGAGTTTATCTTAGAGAAATCAGCGAATCATCCAATTTTAGAATTAAAGAAGTCTTCAGGCCAATTCCCCTTATCGTATTTTTAGAGAAATAAGGGGCTATAAGTGAACTGCAGAGTCACACAGCCAGCTGTTACAACTTGTCATAATCACATATGTCTGATCTCATGTCCTGATCCTAAATCAAAGGTGTGGGTATGAAAATTAGTGTAGATATTGAATTCATACTTAATAGTCAATACTGCTACACATAATATTAAAAAGCCTATGTTGATAGCTCTGGTGATTTACCTGGAATGAGAAGCCACCCCCAAAATATGTATTTCATAAGTTTGGAATTTTTATATTAGGTTTTCTCCAAAGTAAGGCACCCCTGAACTTCTGAGATGAAATCCCAATTTTAGTACGGGTGAAAATGTCACTTTATCCCCTTACAAACTCTTGCTAAGACACGGTGGTGAGCTCACCATGTGTCACACAGGGAGGCCGGAGCTCAGGCATGGCTACCAACAGCTAGAATGGAGGGTGTCTTACACATGAATCATAAATTCCTATCCTGCCAAATTTTTAATAAGTCATTTATTTCTGCACATTTTTGAAGAAACTGATAGTTTTGTACAAATATGTATTAGCATTTATGTTCTTGGTTACAAAATTTAAGAAATGACTAATCCTCCATAGATACACGGAATTTCTCAAACTTTTGTTTTGGAACATTTGCTTTCTACACTAAAATTGATACCAATGCATTTGCTGGCTGCAAATCAATAAAGGCACATATTCATATTTATATATATATATGTATATATATATAAAATACACAGAGGAATGTAACTCACTTTGCAGAACAGCTATTATTTACCTTAAAATGTTTTTGTCCTCATTTTAGCATTGTTTACTTCCTGTGTATGATTTTCATGTTTTAGGAATTATGAAGTTAGAATCCTCTTCTATGCTTCATTTATAGCTCTTACAGAAAATTGCTATTTTAGAGAAATGATGCTTCAATGTGTTCTACTGACGGATTGTTGTTCTTGAATCTTTATGTTCTGTTTTCATTTCATTGATGTCATCAACTACGTTCTGTTGCAGTTTTATGTCAAGTATCATTTATATTTGAAAGATTCTTCTTTAAAGAATACAGAAAATGTGCTAATAATATTCAAGAAAATTAGCTATTGAACATTTTCCCTATATTCTATTATTTTAAAAAACCACATTCTTCATCATTATCAAATTTCATGTATTTATTCAAATGCTTTGTTAAGTACAGGAAGAGAGAAAATGATGACAAAGACCTGCTTCCGTCTGAATATGGAAGATGTTTTAAAAGTTCAGCCCAAAACGTGTCTTACTCAACCTTGTATTATCATCATTTAGCAAACAGCAGGGGCTTATTAAATGTTTTTGAGGCCAAGCACGGTGGCTCATGCCTGTAAATCCAGCACTTTGGGAGGCTGAAGTGGAAGATCACTTGAGCTCAGGAGTCTGACACCAGCCTGGGTAACACAGAGAGACCCCATCTCTACTAAAAAGAAAATTAGCCTGGCATGGTGGCACGCATCTGTGGTCCCAACTACTCAGGTGGCTGAGGCAAGAGATCACTTGAATGTGGGAGCTCAAGGCTGCGGTGAACTATGATTGCACCACTGCACTTCAGTCTGGTTAACAAAGCGAGAGCCTATCTCAAAAAAAAAAAGTTTTTGAATTCATGTTAACATTCCCTTGTGTACATGGAAAAGAATTATTCACATTAGTCAATATTAATCTGCATATAACTTGTAATAGATTAAATTCTACTGCTTATAAGGAGTTTATGGGAAAACTGGACAGAAACATTATCTCCCTAATTGGAGAAATTTTAACAAAAAGATTACATTGATTTTATAGAACATATGGAGCTGCCTTAACAGATGGGTGGGAGTAGGTGGTTCCCTGCATGCATAAGGACCCTACAAATCCATCTCTCTGCTTCTTGTCAGAAGACGGAATAATAAGAGCCATGCACACACTAAGTGTTTTTAAGTAAAGTCCATGTATATATGATACTTAGTTTCTATTTATGTTTTTATGCTTGCTGAGTTTTATTCTCTCCTTTTCTTTCCTGGTCAAGTCTACTGTGATTAACTAACCAGCTATTTTAATGGAACAATTCTAGCTGAAACAGATGCTTAAAAAACTGAATTAATAGGATTGACCAGTTATTTTTATGCCCAACACAAAGTTACCTGTCTAAACATTCAGGTCTCCTGACTTCAAATCCAGATCATAAACCATGGGGTGTGTTTGAAAAGTCGTGCCTAAATGTAATAAGATGTAAAAATCAAAATCAGTAGTGGCATTCACAATTTAAGGGAGCCCTTGGTTATATATGGCTTCCTGTTTTAGTGAAGATTCCTTCTAACCAATCCAAAACAAATTTGTTTCATAAGTTCAAAATTTTTATATTGTGCTTTCTCCAAAGTGAGACACCTTTGAACTTACTCTGACAAGTTCAAATCCCAAATTTGACACAAACAAAAATGTCACTTTTTCCCCATATTGTTAACAGTTTGATATATATATATAGAGAGAGAGAGAGAGAACTGAAAAGAAAAAAAAACTTGTCTCACCCAAATATGTGGAATGACTCACAGTCAGCATTTTATAGTAGCTAAGGTTTAACTTCAGATTTTTCTTGTACCAAAATATATTTACATATATAAGCATAAAATTCATAATATATTATTTATATAATGCATACCACATAAAACTTTTGTCTGCATCAGTATAGAGTTAAAGTGATTACCTTCAGGGAATGTTAAGACAGAAATGGGATATCAAAACAGACAATCTGTCTTTTAATTATGTACTTCAACATTGTTTGAGATGAAAATATATTATTTTGCTTTGGGAGGCTGACACAGGTAGATCACTTGAGCCCAGGATTTCGAGACTAGCCTGGGCAACATGGCAGAGACCCCATCTCTACTAAAAATACAAAAAATGGTCCCAGCTACTCAGGAGGCTGAGGTGGGAGGATGGAGGATGGACGCTTGAGCCATGGGGGTAGGGGGATAGCAGAGATTGCAGTGAACCAAGATTGCACCACTGCACTCCAGCTTGGGTGACAGAACGAGACCTTGTCTCTAAAAAAAGAAAAAAAAAAGAGAGAGAGAAAGAAAATATATTATTTTGTAATATATATTTCTCTTAAAACTTTCAGATTTTTAACTTTATTATTATTTCATGCTTATTCAAAATTAAACATAATTCAGAATAGTATAATGAACCCCCACATGGCCATCACCCAGCCTTATCAGTCATCAACTCATTGCCCAATCTTGCTTTACCTATATACCCCTTTCCCACCTCTGTGTTATTTGGAAACAAAACCCAGATGCCAGAACATTTCGTCAAAAGTATTTCAATAATATCTCTAAAAGAGAAGGATTACTTAATGTTATATAAACTCAATGCCAGCTATCACATCTAAAATATTTTATAATAATTCCTTAATATCTATCCAACCAATGTGCAAATTTCTTCATAAAGAGCATAAATGACTTTCTTGTTTTAGAGTTTATTTGAATTAGGATACAAATAAGGTCACATGAGATAGTTGATATGTCTTTTAAGTCCCTTTTAATCTATAGAGTCATCCTGTTTGTTCCCCCCTTTTTGAAATGTATTTGTTAAAAAAAATTTCCTGGCCGGGTGTGGTGGCTCAAGCCTGTAATCCCAGCACTTTGGGAGGCTGAGGCAGGTGGATCACAAGGTCAGGAGTTCAAGACCAGCCTGGCCACCACGGTGAAACCCCGTCTCTACTAAGAACACAAAAATTAGCTGGGCGTGGTGGCACACTCTTGTAATCCCAGCTACTCGGGAGGCTGAGGCAAACGAATTACTTGAACCCAGGAGGCGGAGGTTGCAGTGAACCAAGATCATGCCATTGCACTCTAGCCTGGGTGACAGCGAGACTCCGTCTCAATGAAATAAATAAATAAATAAATAAGCAAATAAATAAATAAATAAATTTCCTATTTTTTCCACAGCCTAGGTTCCTCTGTTTGTGTCTCTGAGTCTGTTTGAACATATTCCTCTGTTCATGTATTTTTTGTAAATTGGTAGCTGAATCTATTCCACAGATTTGATAGATTGAGGCTATCTTTCTCAGAACAAAATGGTGATAATCTAATGTCTGATCATCTCTGTTTTTGTCATGTTAGCAACCACTGATACTCATGCCTGGATCCATTACTGTATCAAAAGCCACAAAATGATGGTATTTTAATTTTCATTTATTATCTAGAATATTTCCATAACGGAAAACCCATTCTCATCTATGACTAATCAGTGGTTCATTTTTTAGAAAAAAAAAGATGAATGATTTATTTATATCCATTTGTCATTTTTCAAAATAATAAGTTGGTTCCATTGGTGACTAATTGGTTGTTGTTTTTTTTTTTCTTGCACCATCATGACCTTAGGGATTAAAGAGTTGAAGTGTTTCAACTAATTGCCATTTCCTGTTGATGCTAAAATTGGCCCTTCTTTAGCCACTGAAAGTGTATTTCAAGGTAGTTTCTGAGTCATTTGGTCCTTTGGTTATATATAACTTTTGTGCTATATATATCTTTTTTTGAGACACGGTCTTGCTCTGTTGCCCCGGCTGGGGTACAGTGCTGTGATCACAGGTCATCACTGCAACTTTGGTCTCCTGGGCTGAAGTGATACACCCTTCTGTAGCTGGGAGTATAGACACATGCCCCCATGTCCGAATTTCTTTTTTTTTTTTTTTTTGTATACATGGGATCTCACTTTGTTGCCCAGGCTGGTCTTGAACTCCTAGGTTCAAGCAGTCCTCCCTCCTCTGCCTTCCAAAATTCTGGAATTATAGGTGTGAGCCACCACACCCAGCCTCTGTTCAGGTTTTTATCCCTTTTTAAAATCAGGTTGTTAGATTTTTACAACTGAATTGTAAGAGTTCCTTACATATTTTGGGAATTAACCCCTTATTAGATATATGGTTTGCAAATATTTTCTCCAATTCTGTAGGTTACCTTTTCACTCTGTTGATTATTTTGCTGTGCAGAAGCTTTTTTAGTTTGATGTAGTATCACTTGTCTGTTTTTGCTTTTGTTACCTGTACTTTTGGGATCATATGCATGAAATCATTGCCAAGACCAGTGTCGTGAAGCTTTCCCCCTATGTTTCTTCTAGAAGTTTTACAGTTTCACGTCTTACGTTTCAGTATTTAATTTGTTTTGAGTTGATTTTTGCATATGGTGTAAGATATGGGTCCAATTTCATTATTTTGCATGGGGATATCCAGTTTGCCCAGCACAATCTGTTGAAGAAACTTTCCTCATTATGTATTCCAGGCACCCTTGTTGAAGATCAATTGACCATATATGTGTGGATTTTTTTCTGGGACCTCTGTTTGCTTTCATAGGCCTATATGTCTGTCTTTATGCCAGTAGCATACTGTTTTAAATACTATGACTTTGCAATATATTTTGAAACCTTGATACCAAAGTCAGACAAGGACGCCACAAGAAAAAAAAATTACAGGCCAATATTCCTTTTGAGTATAAATATAAAAATCCTCAACAAAATGCTAGCAAAAAACAAATTCAATAGCACAGTAAAAGGACCATACACCATGACCAAGTGGGATTTATCCCTCCGATGCAGAGACAGTTCAACATATGAAATCCACTAATGTGATATACCACATTTACACTGTGAAGGATAAAAATCACACCGAAACTCATGTTCTTTTGTAAATTTTCTTGTATATTTTTCACCCTGAGACCGAGAGTTTGCCATTTCTCCAAGGAGCCTAAGTTTCCTTTAGTAGGAAATATTTAGAATAAAATAAAATTTTTAACTGAATGGATAATTTGACCTGATCATCTTTAAAGTCTCAGAAAATCCTGAGTGTAGTCCTGGGGTTAAAAGCACAAGGTTTGGAGTTAAACAGATTAGAGTTTGAGTCCCAGCTCTATCATTGACCAGCTTGGTGATCTTGGAAAACTTACAAGGCTTCTGATTTGGGACAAGATGGAAAAGCAGCACAGGCTGGGCCTGGTGGCTCACACCTGTAATCCATGCACTTTGGGAGGCCAAGGGGAGCAAATCACGAGGTCAGGAGATGAAGACGATTCTGGCCAACATGGTGAAACCCCAACTCTACTAAAAATACAAAAATTAGCTGGGCAGCTGGGAGTGATAGCGCATGCCTGTAGTCCCAGCTACTCAGCAGGCTGAGGCAGGAGAATCGCTTGAACCCAGGAGGCAGAGGTTGCAGTGAGCTGAGATCGTGCCACTGCACTCCTGCCTGACAACAGAACAAGGTTCCATCCAAAAAAAAAAAAAAAAAGAAGAAGAAGAAGAAAAGACAAGCAGCACAGCAGCACAGACGGAGTTGTCTCCTGGAGGAGATGCCGCAGAAAGATAGAGATGATGGATCTTCAGGCTGTGCTCAGTAACAAACTGCAGAAATCCTTGGGGTGGATAGAAGTTGATTTGGTCCACTGGTTAGCAGGTGAGGAGGGCCTGAGGTCACAAATAGGGAACGGGTTTGGGAAAAATTTTGTTTTAGTTTTGCCCTTTCCTCATCTCCTAGGCAGATTTCCTGTGCCACCCCCTACTTGGTGCTGCAGAGGCAGGACATTAGTAGTGCAGGCTAGTGGCAGCATGATAACTGCAACGCAGTGCCATAGCTTAGTGTGCTTATGAGCAGATGGCAATGCATGTAGTTGGTTTGACCAGCCCCTGAGAATTAACCCCCTTACCACCACACACACACATACATCCCTGCTCTCACTACCCTGTGGGCATCCACTTATGATAGAGTGTCCAATAAAAGATTCTTCAGAGGTTACTTGGAGACCAGTTGAGCACAATACTATGCCCCTCCCATAATCACACACAACAACTTACACACCAATTCACCCGAAGCAGCACACACTTGGCTAGACTTGTGCCCCTTTCCATGAATGTATTTTACTCGTAAGGCAGCAAATGGTGCCAAAGGAACAAGGATGAGCTCAGAGGAAAAATTCTGAGAACTACAAGTTTGAGAAACAACAAACCAACGAAACAGCTTACACCAGAGGAAGTAGAACTAGTGGAAAACAGAAAAAGAATTTCAAACAAAAATAATAACAATAATCTGTCATATATTTCAAAATATCTGGAAGAAAATAATTTCTAGCATAAAGAAAAGAAATATTTGGCTGGGTGCGGTGACTCATGCCTGTAATCCTGTCCAGCATTTTGGGAGGCCGAGCAGATCACTTGAGGCCAGGATTTCGAGACCAGCCTGGCCAACATGGTGAAACCCTGTTTCTATAAAAAAAAAAAAAAAAAAAAAAAAAATTTAGCTGGGTGTGATGGCATGCATCTGTAGTCCCAGCTACTCAGGAGGCTGAGGCAGGAGAATTGCTTCAACCCGGGAGGCGGAGGTCGCAGTGAGCCGAGATTGTGCCACTGTAATCCAGCCTGGGCAACAGAGCAAGATTGTCTGAAGAGAAAAGAAAAGAAAAGAAAAGAAAGAAAGATTTAAGGTGATGGATATTTCAATTTAACTCATTTGATCTTTACAAATTATATGAATGTATTAAATTATCACAAGTGCCATGAAAATATATACATTTATTATGTATCAATTAAAAATAACATTTAAGAAAAGAATAAATATGCTTGAAAAGTTGAGAGAAGATACTAGAAACATGAAGTGAGAACAGGCAGTTCAGTAAAAGAATTAGAAATATTGAGGATTCATTCTCAGCCAGGCTGCAGGGGGAGAATTCAGTTAGGAACAGGGAATAAAGGGGGAAGAATTGGAAAATAAACAGAACAGAGGCAGTGCTTGAAGTGAGGAAGAGAATGCGTCAGGAATGAGGATAAAGTTTGGGTGTCTCAAAAGAATTTGATGGATTGCTTCAATATTGAAGGTATCTATTAGAGACATGATCTGGAAGATTAGGTCAAAGAGTTACCCTGGGATGCCTTAGGAAAGGATAAGGATAGAGAATGGAAAAAAAAAAAGAGAGAATGAAGAAATTTGATAATCAGGTGTCTAAGTCTATTAGAAATACCGGAAGAAAAAACAAAATGGCAGGAAGCAAATAGTTCAAGTAATAATGACAGAGAACTTCCTAATGTCACACAGCTAGTAAACTGCAAAGCAAGGAGGTCAGCCCAGGCAATGTAGCTTGAGTATACTGTATATGATTAACTGCTATTTACTGCCTTAGATACACTACCTCAGAAGCCGGGCTGCAGGGGGAGACTTCAGTTAGGAACAGGGAATAAAGGGGGAAGAATTAGAAAATAAACAGAAGAGAGGCAGTGCTTGAAATGAGGAAGAGAATGCGTTAGGAATGAGGATAAAGTTTGGGTGTCTCAACTCTATGCGACGAGATCCTAAACAAACAAACAAACATCAAAATCCTGAAAATATGGAAAGCCACACTCTAAAATAGCAACAAAAGAGACAAATTACTTCATCTCTTTAATCCTTAGTTTCCTTATCTGTAAACGGAAGCAATTGTAACACCTGTCTCCTAGGGTTGTTATAAAGATTAAATAACAGAACAGATGTAGAATTCGGAGCACAGGAAAATAACTGGCAGTTATTTTTATTTGAGAAGAGACTCTCATAAAATAATAAAATTTTATTTATTCATTTAATAAATATTTGTTGGGTCAGGTGTGGTGACACACACCTGCAATCCCAGCATTTTGTGGGTCCGAGGCAGGTGGATCACTTGAGCTCAGGAGTTTGAGACAAGCCTGGCCAACATGGTGAAACCCAGTCTCTACTAAAAATATGAAAAGTAGCCAGCAATGGTGGTGCATGCCTGTAATCCCAGCTACTTGGGAGACTGGGGCAGGAGAATCGCTAGAAGCCAGGAAGCAGAGGCTGCAGTGAGCCAAGATTATACCACTGCACTCCAGCCTGGGCAACAGAGCAAGACTCCATTTCAAAAAAAAAAAAAAGTCAGTTTCTCTTTCTCCATTTGAAAATTTTTGTCTAGCATGTCACATGAAATCAGAGGTGTCCATCATGGACTGAAGTCCAGCGTGTGCCTTCATATGTTAATCAGCTCTTTCTGGCTTCTAAGATTTATTGTTTTAGAAGACACATCTGCCTCACAGTTGAGGCAGAAGGCATCTCAAAACTGATTTTCCCAGACATTCTGCCTTTTCTCTGCTGACCACAGGAAGTATCTTTCAATCCTCAGTGGTCATTCCAAACCAGTCCTCTAATTGCCCTTGTCCAGGTCTGTGGGAGTTACTCAGACATGTTTGAAGTACCAGAGGCAGTCACACTCTGAGTCACCCCCTCATTCTAGGGGAGGCAGCCAGGAAGCAGCCAGTCTTGGGGGAGGTTTTGATTTAGTGCTGTTGGACTCTCTTACACAACCCTGCCCATACCCCGTGGGTAACCCTATCTCACCCCTTCAGTCTGGGGTGGCCATGTTCTTTAGAAAGGCATCCCAAACACAACTCGATCCTTCCTCCCCCAATGAAGGTTGTTCCTTGTCGCTAATCACAGCAGAAGATTCCTTTCAGGTCCCATACCTCTCAGAGAGGTGTTCCGGTCACAGCCGCTGACATCAGAAACAAATGCATCCCTGTTCTTATTTGACTTTCCAGCCACCTCTGAATTTGTAACCAGTCTGTAAGCCTATCCAGTTTTCATCTTCATGAATCTGGTTTGTATTATTATTTGTTGACAGCTTTATCTGGGTGTTTAACGTATATTAAAAAAAAATAAGATTAGGTCTCATAGTCCACGCATAAATTTTTTTTTAAAAGCCCAGAACTAGGGATATAAAAGAAAAATGAATGAATTGCCACCTATTTAGGGCTTTATTTAAATTTAGGATCTAGGACTACTGTAAGGAGAAGGGTCAGTGGCCCATAAGACTTAAATCTGGCTGGGTGTGTTGGCTCACGCCTGTAATCGCAGCACTTTGGGAGGCCAAGGTGGGTGGATCATGAGGTCAGGAGATGGAGATCATTCTGGCTAACACGGTGAAACCCAATCTCTGCTAACCATACAAAAAATTAGCCTGGCATGGTGGCACGCACCTGTAGTCCCAGCTACTCGAGAGGCTGAGGCAGGAGAATTGCTTGAACCCTGGAGGCAGAGGTTTCAGTGAGCCAAGATCGCACCACTGCACTCTGGCCTGGTGACAGAGTGAGACTCTGTCTCAAAAAAAAAAAAAAGACTTAAATTCAGCTTTCTCAGGCTTTTCCTTCAAATGAGATACAATTTCAGAAAGTCAGTGCAGCTACAAATATTACCAGAGACAGTGTCAGCAAGAGGGCCACATCTGGATTGGCCCCTTTTATATAAACATCATCACTATGAGAAAGGAAAGACTCCCAGCTTCAAATAATTTTCTTCCAAGTTTGGTGGGAAAGGACTAAAAAATTGTACATATTGGAGGAGGGGTATCTGTTGACTATTTAAGTCAGAAATGTCCTGGCTGACTTGACTTCTTA
Organism: Rhinopithecus bieti; assembly: GCF_001698545.2. Classification (NCBI taxonomy): domain Eukaryota; kingdom Metazoa; phylum Chordata; class Mammalia; order Primates; family Cercopithecidae; genus Rhinopithecus; species Rhinopithecus bieti. The sequence continues at coordinate 7,540,702 of NW_016804493.1, forward strand.
CAACATCATCACTTTATCTCCTATGAACAGTGATTTCAACTGGCATCTATTCTCACTATCATGCCACAAAATGGCAGCAAGTAGATGCTTTGGAGAGTATTAAATGGGGCTAATTACAGATATCATTTACCTGCTCTCATGCAACTTCGTGAAGGTGTTGATGGCTCCTTGGCCAGTCACAGTGAATTCTATAGCTGTGTACCTTCCTAGGAGCTGGCCCAGGTAGAGATATAAACAGCACGAAGAACAGTTTAGCTCAGTTCATGAATGAGACGTTAACAACTATTCTTAGAAAGTAGGGTATTTCTGACTTTTGGAGATTGATGTCATGAGCAAGAACTATTCCACACTCTGAGAAAATCAAGAAAATGTGACTTCGGGCCAGCCAGAGGCAGCCTCCTGTGTGCTACAAGGACCCTTCACCCAACCTGCCGCCTCTTGGACTTCACGTGGCTAATAGGTGAGGACATTAACTCATAGGAATCTCGGAATCTAACAAAATAAATAGTACCTAGGTATCAAAGTCCTTCTAAAGGACTTGTTCTCTGATCTTACAGCAACAGCTTTCATTCCCCTTTGTAATGGCTGCACTCAGAAGAACGTGAAAAAAGAAGGATTTACAACAACTGGAGACAGTACCCCAGACATGTCTTTTCCCATTAGCCCAATTTGATATCAGCGAAGTACCAGTTGTCCCCTGGTAAACTTTGGTGATGGAGAATTTTAAACACACACACCATCCTGCTAATGCTTTTATTTTCTGTTTTCACCATATACTTTGTGCTACCTCCTAATGCTATTCCTGACATACAGCAGTGCTGAATAATCTGTACAGCAACAAGGTGGAATAGAAAGAACACAAACTAGAATGAGAAAGGTCCAGGTTGGAATCTTGGCTCTATCATGTACATAGGTACCACATGGCCTGATACACATATAAGTACAGGGCACTTGAAGTCTCAAGTTTATTTCCATGTTAAAGCAAACACACACAAACACACACACACACCCCAACCACCTACCTCAGGGTATTAGTCTGACTGAGCTGCAATAACAAAACAGTAACAAAATACCACAGGCTTGCAGCTTACACAACAGAAATTAATTTTCTCACAGTTCTGGAGACTGAAGGTCCAAGATTAGGTGCTGTCAGTGTTGGTTTCTGGTGAGATCTCTCTCTTTGGCTTGCAGGCTTCTCATTGTGTCCTCATGTGTGCAGAGGATGAGCTCTGGTGTTTCCTCCTCCCTCAATTCATACGTATTACACACACACACACACAAAATGTGATTCCATTTATATGAAGTTTAATAACCAGCAAAACAAATCTATGGTGGTAGAAGGGTGATACTGACTAAAAAGTCACACAAGGGAATTTCCTGAGGAGATGGGTGTTTTCTATATCTTGACCTGGGTGGTGGACACATGCATGTATACATATCAAAAGGTCTTCAAGTTGCAGCTACACTTAAGAGTTGTACTTTTTATTGAATATGAATTGTATCTTCATAAAACACTGTCTAAAAATATTACACTCCCCCCAACTCCCACCATAACCCATCTCTACCCTAGACCCAAGTCATAAGATACTGAAGCAGGATTCGGAGAGGATGTATATTTGAAAAAGCTTCCCACTTCTCTCTGTTACTCCAAGTTGCCAAATATCCTTTTAGGAATTGGAATTAAGCTGGGGATGAATAGGTGTACATATAAAACTTTAAAATGTGTAAAAGGCCCTTAGAGATCATCAGTTTTCTTTACAAAACTGGCTTACTTTCCAGTTGGCTTTGATTTGGGGAACCTGTTCTGCTTTCAGTGGTTTCCGTGTCTTTGAAGGTGTAAAATGAATGCATTAATGAGAGGAACATATTGGGGCTGGGAGGAACCATGGAAGCCCACCAGATTCTTCTTTGTCTTTGTAGTTTGAATTGGGCTTATAGGAAGTTGATAATTGCTTTGAGAAATGTAATATTAACAAGTTCTTAGAATTGCAAAGCTTTAAAGCAAACACGTAGTGATGTGTTCAGGACCTATTCCATGAGGTAAATTCCTTTTCACCCTGATGTAGTATAAGGAGACTTGAGTGTGGCATAGATTTAGGAAATGGGTTTCTTTTTTCTTTTTTAAAAGAAGCTTGTGACTAGCTTTTATGTATTTATCCTGAGAATGAAAGGTTTTTGTCACTTCAAGCTGTACTTTCTATTTAGAAAATATTCTTATTTATATTGCCTTTCTGTGATCTATTCTAAAGAAAAAGAAATATGACTGGTCAGATACACTTTATAGGCTTTTAAATTAATGACACATTTTTTTTCTTTTTCAAGAGAGGATCTCACTCTATCACCCAGGCTGGAGTACAGTGGTGTGATCTCAGTTCACTACAGCCTCGACCTCCCGGGCTCATGCAATCCTCCCACCTCACTAGTAGCTTGGGACTACAAGCCTACAGCTAACATGCCTGGCTAATTTTTGTATTTTGTGTAGAGTTGGGGTTTTGCCATCTTGCCCAGACTGTCTTTCTGTAGGTAAAATTATCTAAATTTTTAAAATGCATCTACAGGGTTAGTGCTAAATCTTAGCTTTACTTATCATTGAACTCTCAGCCACATTAGTTGGAGTCTCAACATTCATTTTCATCCGAAGGCGGTGTGAAAACAGTCCTGTCCCCAGACACTGGCTTTATCCACTGGCTTTATTGTTTAGCTTCCTCCATAGACTGCCATCTATCTGGAGAAGTGTACTTTGACGCAAGTTTAGACCTGGGAAAGACCTCAGAGATGAACTATTCCAACCAAGCTCTGCTTTCTTTGCCACACTCCACTTAGAAAATAAATTCAAGCCTAGAAGTGAAGTGGCTTGATCAGGCTGGCTTCCCAAGGCTGGTCAGAGGCAGAACTGGAACCCTTGTGTCTGCACAAGAAGGCCAACAAGTCCTTTGCTTCTTCTTTTATGCCACAACAGTCTCAGGGTGCTGTGCTCAGTTTGGTAGCATAGTGATGTTAGAGCAACAAAATATATTTCCTAGTATTTTTCCACTAGAAAAGACACCAAGCAAGAGGCCTCCCATCTCCCAGGAAAGAGCAAAAGCCAGAATTTTACATTGAGCGCCTGAAGGCATTTTCTTATCTTTAATCCTAATCCTGTTTGGGTCCAATTTCAAAGAGATTAAGAGCATGCACTTTAGGCCTGACAGACTAGGAACCTGATCATATCTTCCTAGTTGTATGACCCTCAGTGAGACAGGTAATTTCTTCATGCCTCACTTTCCTCATCTAGGAACGGGGGGGGGTGCTTTCCACACTTTCTGGAACACAGTCAGGCACTGCCTAATGTTTTCTTTGGAAACTTAGCACATCTGTACAGCTATTTCCTTTAAAATGTGAGAAAGTTGATTTCCCTTCAATCTTTTCTTTCCATCTCTTTTGCATTGCACTCGGCGTTTTCTCTAATTCTTTATAGTTCTAGAGATTGGCAGATGCTCGAAGAAAATCAGAGTCACTACGGATTTATTTATTTTATTTTATTTTTTTGAGACGTAGTCTGGCCCTGTAGCCCAGGATGGAGTGCAGTGGCGTGATCTTGGCTCACTGTAACCTCCTCCTCCCGGGTTCAAGCAATTCTCCTGCCTCAGCCTCCCGAGTAGCTGGCACTACAGGCCCACGTCGCGACGCCCGGCTAACTTTTTGAATTTTAGTAGAGACGGGGTTTCACCGTGTTGCTCAGGCTGGTGTCGAACTTCTGAGCTCAGCCAATTCGCCCGCTTCGGCTTCCAAAAGTGCTGGGATTACAGGTGTGAGCCACCGCGCTTTTTGGTTTCCAGTTCTCTTCCCCAAGAGGCCAGGAATTTTTGCATGAGTTGCCGGACACTGAAGTGATTTGGGACAGTACATTCTGTGACAACGACTTCAAGGTTCCTTTTCAACAAAGGACTGGAATCTTAGCGAGATAACATATCCCAAGACATGTTTGTAGCAATGCAAAGGACCACAGAAATCTAGACAAATTCTTTAATTTTACAGCTACAGAAACCTAGGATCTCAGGGGCTGGGATACTCCTCAGTTATCCCATCGGGCAGGGCCTAAAACCCAGGTTCAGTCGCCTGGCTCCAAGCTTTTTCCATCATACCAGCTGCGTCTCATTAACTCCACCTCCGAAAGTGCTAAGGAAGTTCCCTCCCAGTGCCTACCCAAGCAGGGTGGGGCGATTCTGTGGCATGGAACAAACCGGGAAAACGACATTTTCCAACTCTCAGCACACAGGCTGCTTTTTATCATTCCTAGGGGGCAGGAGGGGGCAGGGAGAGAAGGCTAAGACACCGGGTCCAGTACCCAGAGGTTCTGGGGAGAGATCTTTGAGATTGCCTACTCGGTGAGGCCACCTTACTTTCTCCTGGTCTGTTTTCCCCTGTGGGGTGGCTGCATGAGGCGTCCTGCTTGGAGGGTTCCCCAATATAAGGTGGACTGTCCTTGATCTAGGTCGGGGTGGGCAAGATCCTGCCGCCACCCCGTCTCTGCGGTCCTCGGAAGTCTAGGTGGGATCTTCCTTTCCTTGCCTCTTCTTCCCAACGGCGGGAGCGGCACAGGGTAGGGGTGGCTGCGGTCGCCTTGCTCTCTCCACTTCAACGTCTCTTACTCCAGGGAGTTTCATCCGGTCCTCCGTCCTCGGCCCCCACCTTTTAAAACATTTTCCAAAACTACCCCATTAAAAGTGCGCGACTTCTCCGGGCCTGCAGAAGGAGCTCCTGCAGCCCGGCATTCCTCGGATTCCAGCGCTGTGACGTCCCCAAGGACGGCGCGCCTCCAGCTCGGGAGCTCTGGAGCTGGGGCTCCACGTTTCAGCGCGCGCCCGCGGCGCCCCCGGCGCGCGCCCTCCCGGGCCGCATTCCTCTCCGCCCCCGGCCGCGCGCCCCGCGCTCCCTCCGCCTCCAGGCCCCCAGCGCTGCCGAGCCCGGCTCTCG
>NW_016804493.1:7545850-7555132 GCF_001698545.2 Rhinopithecus bieti
CGGCGCGCCTCCAGCTCGGGAGCTCTGGAGCTGGGGCTCCACGTTTCAGCGCGCGCCCGCGGCGCCCCCGGCGCGCGCCCTCCCGGGCCGCATTCCTCTCCGCCCCGGCCGCGCGCCCCGCGCTCCCTCCGCCTCCAGGCCCCCAGCGCTGCCGAGCCCGGCTCTCGGGTGGGGGAGCCGTGGCCGCTGGCGCTTGCTCCGTCCCCTCCCACTCGCACGGCCCCTTCCTCCCTCCTCTGCCGGCCGCTCGCATTTCCTGCCGCTCTGGCTCTCCCGGCCCCTCAAAGTTCTTCCCAACTTTTTCTCCGCGGAGTGAGCGCAGCGGACGCAGACTCGGGGGCAGGTTGCTGTGCTCCTGCGGGCTCGGCCGCCTGCTCTGCTGGCTCAGGTCCTTGGGGAGCCCTAGACAGACACAAGTGGCCACTGGCGCTCCTTCCCCTCCCAGCTGAGCCATCCTCCCCGGCCTCCTGGAACGGGACAGCCCGTGCTTAGGTTTTTCTCCTTTTCTCCCCCGGTGCGTCTCTGCTCCGACTCTCGCGCCGGGATCGCGGCGGAAACCTCCCTCCCCTTTCGCCTCCTGCGGCTCCTTCCCTTCGCCCCTCCTCCGCCAGCCACTGGAATCAATTCCGTGGGGACTCGGGGCTTCGCTGCCACGAAGGACAGCCTTTCCGCGCGGGACTCCGGGGCGCCACGGGGGCCATGTAAGCAGGTAAGCCCCTTCCAAGCCGGGGAGTCGGGCCCGAGGTTGGAGGCCGCCTCGGCGCTCCGGGCGCCCTGCAGATGACTTGGGCAGACGCTGGCAACGCCAACTTGCGATTGGCGGCCCGGGACGCCTGGCAGGGCAGCGGGGGCGCTGGGTGGCCGGGCCGCAGGGGTATTATCTCGCGGTGGGAGCTGCCCGTGGTGAGGCGCAAAGCTTGTCCCGGAGCGAGCTGGAAGGTGAGCGCCGTCTGGGGAGTTTGTGGTTAAACCCACACCCTTGTCTTCTCTCTCCCTTCCCTTCTGCGTTTTGGGAATGAGAGAGGGCCTCGGAGGGGCACCTGGAGATACCTAAACCTTGGGGGCTAGAGGATGAAAGACGAACGACGTCGCGGTCGCTGCAGCGGTAGAGGGACGCAGCTGCCCGACGCCCCCAGCCACCCCCCACCACCACCGGGAAGGGATCTTGAGGGGAGCGGAGTTTTCCTGCCCTCTCACTAGGCCTCAGTGGTGCCACCAAACTCCTGGGCGTCGAGGCTCCTACTTGGGTGGTCGGGCTGGCTCATAGAAAAAAGCTGTGGTCACACAATTTCAGATCAGGTCTCCACCTCAAACTTTTCAAGTTCTAGGTATTAACAGCCTCTCCTTCCCCATGTGACCCCCAGAGCTCAGGTTTGAATACTTGTAAATGGGGTTTACACCTTTTCGTTTGGAGAGAGCAGTGAGGTAACGCTGCCCCTACCTCCCTTTTCCTCTCACTTCCTTCAGTTCCTGTCCTCCAACCCCCTCATCCCCACCTACAATTTCAGAGATTGTAGGGTTTCCGCTTAAGTCTAGGGACTGGCTGTCGCAGGTTCTTTGTGAAGGTGAGGAATCTCTAGATTGCAGGCGCCGGCAGTTACAGAGTTTCCACCAATGTGTTAACTTCTTGAAATGGATTAGTTTACTCATTCATCCAACAAACCCAGCTTCTACTCTGCTAGGAACAGGGGATAGAAAGATGCTAAACGAGATCACAGGGCAGGAGTCTGCAGCCTAGTGGAGGAAACCTGAAGGCCGGTGAAGAATGATAATGCATGGAGGATGGGTTCTGTGAGAGTCTGAGGCGAGCTTGGTCCTGGTGAGGCGTGCACTGCGCTTAGAGAATGGAGGTTGTGCTCATCTGAAGGGTGTATTCCAGGCAGAGGAAACAGCTGGTGCAGCGTGAACACAAGAGGGAACCGATAGTTTCCCTAGCCATCTGGGGGCCCAAGGGGCATTTATGGCCATGTTGGTGCAGTGTTGCTGGGATAGCATTCTCTCCACCCCCAATATCAGAAATTAATCTAGGAGTGCGTTAGCCACTTATGGGAACCACAAGTAGCTTCCAGTGGAGCCAAGGCCTCCCTCTTTGGATACACTTCCATGCCTGCTGCTGTTTTACCACAAGCAGTGTTGTATGATCATCTAAATTTTAATTGGCCCATGCTCGGTTTTATTAACATGGTATTGATTCTTCTTTTTTGTCCCCCACATTCAAACAATGATTCCTTTTTAAAAAGGCTGCTTGACAGCCATAGGTGTGGTAATACAAGGCATTACGGACCTTGTATTATAAAGTTACCTAATTGTTTGGTGATGGGGTTAAAGCTTGTGCCATAGAAATGACAGCCTTAATGAGCAGGAGCTGAATGGCATGATGCCGTTTTTGCCCAGTCTGAATGGGTGGCCATGTGGTGCAAAATTAGTTCATCTGTATGTCATGAAGTTTGTTATACTTTTCTCTACTTGGAAGTCATTACTGTTGCTTTAGCACAGTTGTAAGGACTGTCGTTCTTCCCTCTGAAACTTTATGAAAATAGAAAACACTATCTTCTTGCAGATTTTTGTAGCCTAATGGCCCAGGATTCAGCAAATCCTGCCTAGAAAAGTTTCTTACAATGCAGTAGCATTCTGTACGTGGTTTGCCTTTCAAGGGTGCCTCTTCACTGGACTGAAGTGGTGCTGTAGTATTGTTCATAGTGGCTGAGTCCTGGCCGAGGTGGCAGACATCCAGCTTTTGGTGACCTCAGGCCAGTACATGAGAGTAGGAAGAACACACTGACTTCCTACAACTTTGGGTGTTTATCCAAGCCCCTCTACCAGCATCTTTTCTTATCTCAAGAACAGCCCCTTCACAGAAGGTTTCCTGAAGGTGTGGGGACCTGCATGAGAGAAATGGCTGAAGAGAAGCCCTTTCCCGCTAATCCCAGGCATTTGCCCAGTTTCCATCATTGGCTTAAACATGTAATTATTATGAACACTTGAGTTATTCAGGTTTGTGCATACTGTGTCACGCTGGTAGCTGTATTAGAAAGGACAGTTAGACTTTTAGTAGGGAAGCACCATAAGGAATTCAGAGAAAAATCAGAATTTTTAGAATAATTCTTACTTGCCCTGGACGTGTGGGCTAAGTGTCAAGAACTACGAGGACTTTTTATTTTCCAGTGCCTGCCTTCCTTATTAGAGGTTTAAATTTGCTCCAGGGAAGCAAACATCAACCCTTTGATTGCACATTATGGCCCTCCTGGGTTCCATATTCTTGTCGTTTTTTAGCAAGGAGTTCGTCAAATTCTTGCATTTGAGCTTCATTACTTAGTCACCAAATGCTGTGTTTTTAAAAAATTCATTTTAAGCCTCAGAACAGTGCTGTGAGCTTTGTTAGAGATAATGCATGAGAAAGAGATAAGATGAAATACTTAATTAGCCAATTAAGGAATGAGGGAAAACAAAGCTTTGGTAGGGAGGAGGTTCAAGTTAATGTCTAAAATGTGTTTTTGGATCTCCCTTTACGGATTTAATTTGATTTAATTAATACGTCCTCTGTATGCATCTCACCGACGGCTTATTGAGTGGTCCAAGGGGTATGTGTGGTAAGTTCATAGCTTTTCCTGGCTGTCGGTGTGCTAGAGCAGGTGGTCCAGATTTGGGAGTTGGAAATATAACTAGGTTGGAATTCTAGCTCTGCTATTTTTTAGCTGTGTGATGTTGGGTGAACTTCATAGCCCTTCTGAGCCTCAGTTTCTTCATCTGCAAAATGGATCTGATAACATTTAGCCTGTCAGGATGTGTATGGAGAATTCAGTGTCATGCTGTGTAACAGCACCTCACACAGAATAGGTCAAGGATGGCTATTTATATGTTCAAGGACTTGTATGTGGCCATGAATGTTCTCTTTGTGTGTTATTTTTTCAGCAGCCTGAATTCACATGTGTGTAAACATACACATAAAGCTTTATCTCTGACTTTTTTTTTTCAGTCTATTGGCTCAAAACAAATATGTTGGCTGGCAGCTGCCATGTGGCCCCTCCTACAAGAGGAAATTGAGAGGTGGGGGACCAGGCAGTAGAGAAGTTTGAGGAGGGAAAGCCACTGAGAGATTAGAAGGGCAGAGAAAAGATCTTTTCCCTGTATAATTCTTACTGTAATCAGGGGCCAGTATTTTATATAAGGATCCTTGTATTTCTAATGTTGAAATCTAGTTAAAGAATGTTAGGGTAACTCTCTTGCCTTTAACAAGAGTACAAAAGCTAGCTGATACATCTTTGCAGCCTTGATTTCCCTTTTTGAAGGCCACATATAAAGAGTAAACTGCAATACTTCTTGTGTAATGCCAGCCACTGGTTATTTGAACTTTTTTTTTTTTGAGACGGAGTCTCGCGCTGTTGCCCAAACTGGAGTGCAGTGGCCGGATCTCAGCTCACTGCAAGCTCCGCCTTTCAGGTTCACGCCATTCTCCTGCCTCAGCCTCCCGAGTAGCTGGGACTATAGGCGCCCACCACCTCGCCTGGCTAGTTTTTTGTATTTTTTTTTTAGTAGAGACGGGGTTTCACCGGATTAGCCAGGATGGTCTCGATCTCCTGAACTTGTGATCCGCCCGTCTCGGCCTCCCAAAGTACTAGGATTACAGGCTTGAGCCACCGCGCCCGGCCGGCGGTTATTTGAACTTTAATGTTGTCTTTCATCTGAGAAACCTAGAGTATTTGACAAACATTAAATTATTGATCTTCATATCAACCTCAAAGTGTGAGGGAATGTTAGAAGAAAGGAACAATGTTAGAACAATGTTAGAAGAAAGCATGTGTTCTTGAAACAGAATGGCAAAGAATTGGTTAAGTCTTTTCTGCAGGATTGCATGCAGGCCTGGAGATCATATGAAGGTATCCTACCCCTTTGGGGAATCAGGGGGAGAGAGCCCAGGAAAATGCAGGCCTGACCTGGATTTTTGCAATAGGAAGGGAGAGGAAATGTATCTTGCCCAGACCAGCAGTGCCTTTGCCATATATTGCATGCATGCTGGTTATGAAAATAAATAATCTTATAATTATTTATAATTCTGAATTAAAGGATATGATGCAATGCTTGTGGATGAAGGACACAGAATAGCTGTGTAAAAGGTAATAGTGAGTAAGTGCCTTTTTGTGTGATAAGGGTAGTTCTGGCTCTAAGTTGGGTTATAAATGGCATATTAACATTGTTTTACTTTCCTTTCCTTTTTCCTGTTGGTTCTGTATTTCTTGACTTTTCTTCCCCTGTCAAGCTTTTGTTTGATTTTCTTCAGAGTCCTTGCAATTGGAAAAAACATTTCATAGCCATTCTTAGATCAGCCTTACATGTAAAATTTGATATGTGGTTGATTTAGCTTAGTTTCCTTAGGGGCTAAATTAGGCTTAGGTCAAGAGTTTCATCCTAAGCCTGGTCAATTAGTTTGACCCAGAGGACTACTGCATATCCAGAGAGCTGTAACCCTAGCTGGCCATCCCGTAAATGCTTTATGTTGGTCAATAGGGAGGAGTCTAGTGAGAAAATGAGAAAGGATTCCTTTGGTGATGTGGCATTGTCTCTAAGTAGTAAAATACCCTCTTCACATTTAGATTGTTTGAGATTTTAGTGCTGAACTGTATTCCTAAGTTAGGAAGCCTTACCATGTGGGCCACTGACTTGATCTGCTTTGCGTTACACGTTTTGCGCTCACAGGGAAAGATTACTTACAGTTGAAAATTAGCCTCAATTCCTAATGCATATTTTTGTATGAAATGTGTACTTTACTTCTACTTAATTTCTTTGTGTCTTTGGAAATTCATCTCTGGAGGTTAATTTGTTCACACTGCATTCCTCAAGTAATTGGAGCATTAGCCAAGGCAGTAGATTGTCAACCTCCAGTGAGTATCACCTGCAGGGCTTGTTAAACAAAGGTTGCCGTTCTTCCCCAGGCCTACCTCGGTTTCTGGATTCAGCACATTTAAGGTAGGCCTGAGAATTTCCATTTCCAAAGAGCTCCCGGGTGTGCTGATGCTCTTGGTCCTGACCAACTGCATTTTGAGAAGCACTGAGCTGAGAAGTCTTGTTTGGTTCTCCCACCCCTGTTCCTCAGGCTTAGTATGGGTGTCACTTTTTCACTGCACCAGTTTGAATGATTCCATTCCTGGTTGCTTTAGAGCTGCAGAGAGACTCGGTTAATGGCCTCGTATCCCTAGCCAGGTTCATGTAAAGCACTAATTAGATGTTTCCATGTTACTGGATCTCCTTGGCTATCATCTCCAGTCCAGACCTCTCTGCTTGCTACCAAACAGTTGGGTTTATCTGGTGCTTATATTCATTTGAGTGTCTGCTCTACATGCCAAATCCTACCTGTCTCAACTTGAACTCTCCAGTTTCTTGTCACAAAATGTGCTGCTTCCAAATTACCTATCTCAGTGACATTGCTGTCTATTGAGTTAGCTGCTCAAGCCAGGCATTTGGAGTTTTCTTCAACCTGTCATTCTTAGCACCCTCAATCCATTTTCTCAAACCCCAGTAACAAATCCCATCAGTCATTAGGTCCTTAGAGTTTGAGTCTGTAAAAGTATTTTCCATTTGCTCTTTTCCCTCCATCCTTACTGCCTCTTGAGATTGTTCCAAGAGCATTGCTGTGATTTGAATGTCCCCTCCAAAACTCACGGTAAAATTTGATTGCCATTGTCAACAGTGTTAAAAGGTGGGAACTTTAAGAGGTGATTAGGGGGAGCCTTCATGAAGGGATTAATGTCAGATTTGTTATCTCAAGAGTAGATTTTGATAAAGGGAGTCTGGACCCTGGTGCCTTTCTCCATCTTCCGTGCTTGCCTGTGCCTTCCACCTTTGCACCATAGGATGACCCTGGCCAAATACTAGCACCATGCTTTTGGACTTTTCCAGCCTCCGGAACTGTGAGCCAAATAAACTGCTCTTTATGAATTACCTAATCTATGATATTCTGTTATAGCAGCAGAAAATTATTTTTATTCTTTCAGTGCTGCAAAAAGGGTTTTTGAAATCACAAATTTTTGAAGATTTTACTCTTTTGAGTACTATTTAAAGTCTTTCACTCGTTATTCCACTTATGATATGGATTCCTGACTATCTTCCCATCCCCATCTGCTGCTCTTTTTCTCTCTCTCCGCTAGCGCTCCTAACACTTAGTGGTGTTTAATTCTCCTCTCCTTTGTTACATTCATACCCAGAGTGGCCTTACCCCTTCCTGCCTGCTTAACCTCTTTGTGGTCAACTAAAGCTCCACCTTCACTCTGCTTCTCTCCACTGAAGCTTTCCTTTCCTTTCCTTCCCTTCTCTTCCCTTCCCTTCCCTTCCCTTCCCTTCCCTTCTTTTCCCTCTCACCTCCCCTTCCCTCCTCTCTTCTCTCTCTCTTTCTCTCTCTCTCTCTTTTTCCCATTCCTTTCTTTGTCTTTCTATTTTTTTTTAGATGGAGTCTTGCTCTGTCTCACAGGCTGGAGTGCAGTGGTGCGATCTCGGCTCACTGCAACCTCCACCTCCTGGGTTCAAGCGATTCTCCTACTTCAGCCTCCTGAGTAGCTGGGATGATAGGTGTGCAGTCACCACGCCTGGCTAATTTTTGTATTTTTAGTAGAGATGGGGTTTCACCATGTTGGCCAGGCTGGTCTCGAACTCCTGACCTCAGGTGATCTGCCCAGCTTGACCCAAAGTGTTGGGATTACAGGCATGAGCCACTGAGCCCGGCCTTTCTTTTCTTTCTCTCTCTTTTTCTTCTTTCTTTGACAGGGTTTTGCCTTGTCGCCAAGGCTGGAGTGCAGTGGGGTGATCATGGCTCATTGTACCTCGAACTCCTGGATTTAATTGATCCTCCCACCTCAGCCTCTCAAGTAGCTGGGACCACAGGTGTCAGCCACTATGCCTGGCTAATTTTAAAAAAATTTTTGTACACATGTAGTTTCCCTATGTTCAAGCCCAGGCTGGTCCTGAACTCCTGGGCTCAAGCGATCCTCCTACTTCAGCTTCCCAAAGTATTGGGATTCCAGGAGTGGGCCCCTGTGCCCAGCCCATTCCTTACTTTATAGTCCCATAGCACTTTGACATTACCAACATTAGTAAGTTTACCATATTATACCTGTTTACCATCCTATCTCCTCTACTAAGTTAAAAGCCTCTCTGGTAGGGATCTTACTCAGTTCATCTTATGTGGAGATTGGGTAGCCATAGCTATGATGATGATGATGTTGCCATTTTGCAGATAATGAATTAGAGTTGATTATTTTTAAAAAGTGTGGCCAGGTATAGTGGCTCACGCCTGTAATCCCAACATTTTGGGAGGCTGAGGCAGGCGGATCACGAGATCAAGAGATCAAGACCATCCTGGCCAACGTGGTAATAAAACCCCGGTCTCTGCTAAAAATTAGCTGGGCATGGTGGTGTGCGCCAGTAGTCCCAGCTACTTGGGAGGCTGAGGCAGGAGAATCACTTGAACCTGGGAGGTGGAGGTTGCAGTGAGCCAAGATGGCACCACTGCATTCCAGCCTGGGAGACAGAATGAGACTCCATCTCAAAAAAAAAAAAGTGTTATAGAATCAGTGAATGAATGCATTTCTGAAATGCTGACCTGAGGGATAAGAGCCCAGCCTAGTTTGCAATTCATTATTTATTCTTTGATAAACAATTACTATGCTCTGGGAAAATTACATCTTGTTAATGACTATATGTGATTTTAAAAAATTAAACAGTTATCAGTATGTATTATACATATCTTATTATCTTTGTTAATTTGAGGAGGCAAATTCCGTTTTTAAGCTATTTTCTGAAGTTACTCATACTATGGTTCTTAATATTGTTTTGCTATACTTGAGTACTTAAAAAACATGGTAATTTTTCCTCTCATTTTCAAGTCCAGGAAATTTTGTATATCATGGGAGAATAAATATCACAGAAGGGTTAGGAAGCAGGAACATTTCAGGGTTAAGACCTAAATCTTTCAGGTTTGGATTTACTGCTTAGAATATACTTAGTTTCTGGCCAGGCTGGGTGGCTCACGCCTGTAATCCCAGCACTTTGGGAGGCCAAGGTGGGCGGATCATGAGGTCAGGAGATCGAGACCATCTTGGCTAACATGGTGAAACCCCATCTCTACTAAAAATGCAAAAAATGATCCAGGCGTGGTGGCAGGCGCCTGTAGTCCCAGCTACTCGGGAGGCTGAGGCAGGAGAATGGCGTGAACCTGGGAGGCGGAGCTTGCAGTGAATGAGATTGTGCCACCACACTCCAGCCTAGGCGACAGAGCGAGACTCCATCTCAAAA
>NW_016804493.1:7558802-7579277 GCF_001698545.2 Rhinopithecus bieti
AAAAAAAAAAAAAGAAAATAGAATATACTTAATTTCCTTCCTATGCATTATTTTCTTTTGTATGATATATAAAAGAGAAAAGGCCGCATCCCCATTATTCAAACTCAAAGTTACTAGTTTTACAGTAAGAGAAAGATGGCGAGACCCCATGACACCATGTCAAGGCAGATTTGCCAGCTCACTCATATCCAAGACAGCCCTTTCTACTTATAGAACTATAATAAGCAGCGGTGATATCATTGATATCCCCCCCCCCCAAATCACAAGCTTGGCTCTCACCATTATTTTAGTTCCTAAGTTAAAGGGATTAAGGCAGATTTCATGGTCATGAAAGTGAATTTGTCATGAATTACGTATATACTTCAGCTTGATGTTGAAGGTTCTCCACAAATGATTCCCAGGTGGGCCTCTGATTTCTTCAGATTTATGTTCCGCTATTCCTCAGGGTTATGCCAAACTGCAGGTGTTTCCTGAACAGGCCCAGTCATTTTCCACCTAATATGGTGCTGTTTCCTTGCCTAAGAGTCCTAACACTCATCATTGCCTATCAAAACCATCCCTCCGAGCCCTCCTTCAATACCACTTTCTCTGGGCAGCCTTCCCTAATCGCTCTCTGGGTCAGGCCCCTTGCCGTTCTGGCCTTGGCATTGACCTCACTGTGCTCTGTGTCCTGGTTAACCTGCCTCATCCCCTCATTGGCCTGTCAGCTGCCTGGGAACTGCCACTGCTTCACTCCATCACGTCCCTCCGTGTAACTGTTCATGCATGTCCGCCTGCCCCTTGCTTAAGAATACCCTGTGAGGCTGAGGCTGCCCTTCCTGTGTCATGACAGACACCTGTTGTGGCACCACTTTGTGTAAGCTGTCTCCTCTCTTGGTGCGGGCACCAGTCTACCTTCTATGCTAGAATCTTTTCTAAGATACGTCTGATATTTTAACTCTCCTGCTTAAAATCTTTCTTGCCACCATATATTGTTTACACACACACACACATGTGCACACACACATTTTCTTTTTACCTTTACTATATATATAACATACATGCATACATATATGTGTGTGTACATATAACATACCTACATATGTGTGTGTGTGTATGTAGTAAAGGTACAAGGAAATACCAGAAGGATAGACACGAAATACAAGGTATGGTGGGCAGGGGTGGAGGTGAGGACGGACATGTGATTCTGTTTTGTTTCCTAAGCTAAGTGATGGAAACGTGTGTTTATTACAGTCTCCCTTCTAAAATATTTCATTTTAAAAACTGCTTATGATTAAAGTACACACTCTAGCAGAACACTCAAGGCTCTGCATAGCTCTTTTTTAAAAATGTAAGCAGAAAGTCTCATTTATTTTTGTCTGAAGCACACACGAGCTCACTCAGCACAATACAATAAGCGAATCATACACATATTGAGAAAAAAATGTTCCCATGAATACATATGTACATATTCTTAAGAGCAGCAATCAGGAGTTTAACGACAATGTAAAGTGGTTTTCTCTAAATAATGCTTTCTGATGTGCTTTTGGGTAGGAAATGGACAGGTAAATCACCATCACGTAACAGATGAGCTAAGAATAACATCTGTTACCCAAGTCACTGGAACCCTGTGGACTGTGAAAGCCCTCTTGGAGTTTACATTTAATTCCGTCATTGGCCTAGTTGACTTCTACATTTCACTAAATTTGGACAAGATCAAGAAACTAACCCCTCAACTCTCAATCTCTCACACTCAGGGATGTGGGAGGGAAGGGCAGGTGAGATCAGATGTGAACACAGTCAGGGCTCTGGATAGCTCTTGATGGCACCTAAATTCCTAGCCTTGTCTGGCCTCTCACCTAAACATCTCTTGGGTCCCTGTGAACCTTCTCCAAACATTTCTCAGGGTTGAAACCTTGTTGCTTTGACTCATGCTGTTATTGTTACTTCCTGCCCCCACTCCAGTTCTTTTTTACATCTGATCACATAGTAATCTTTCTGATTCTTTAATGTTTATGTGATTTCTATGTCTTTTTTGGAGGTTTTATCTGATGTTCCCTTTTCATTATTAGGGATAATAATATCCCTAATAATAGTTACATTAGCATTGTCATCTTCTCTACCTTCCTATAGTACTGTACTGTTTGCTTATTTTCACACTTTTGGAGACATTTTGTAATTTATTTATCCTTGGGTTTATGGCATCTGATGCAGAGTACATGTTCAATAAATGTTTAGGGAATTGATGAGTAAGAGATATAAGAGAAATGTTTTTAACTGAAGTAATTTTTTAAGAGTGTGTCCAAAAAAACTTCAAAACAGATTGAAAGGAATATTTCTTGGGTTCAGTATCTGAAATTTTGTTTGTAAATCTAATGGATTTACACATGGATTTCCTAGCTCAAACCCATGATTTGTATTACATACTCTTCTTCTGCTTTTCCCATTTGCTTTATGGTGGTGGATTTGTTTTTAAATAAATAAATAGCTGTTCATGCTCCTCGTCCTCTCTTTTCCCCTATCGCCATGGAGTAGCTTCATGGTTTCTGTAATAGTATCTGTGGATGTGTGTGAGTCCCAGTTGGGAAGCAGCTGTAGGCTGCGAAGTGGTACCACTTGTACAGAGTGATTTCTGCCATCAGCGCTGCTTGTTCTGGGGTGGAGAAGTGACACCTCCATTTAGAGGAGAAGCTGCAGAGTTTATTTTTGTGGTAGACATGTCCCCTTGAAGAGCTGTAATAACCATAATAAAGGAGGATTATGCTGTATTAGGTTTATGAAGAGTGCACCAGTCTGTTACCAGGGTCAGTGGTGACAGCTCAAGCCAGCAATTAGGTTTCATTTAAGACTCCAGGAGGCAATTAGCATTCCCTTCTGCCCAGGAAATACTGTGATCTATTAGGCCTATTCTTTTGCATTATACATTTTGTAAAATGTGCTTTAGATGATGAAGGTGCACATTTTTTGACATATAAACAAGTCTTCAATTTATCATTTGAAAAATGGGGCTGACTTTTAGACTCCCTGTGTGTTTAAATCCGTGGGTTATAATGACTAATATCCTGGGTGGATTGTGCTTTTCAATCAGTACATTTTAAAAGATCATAGATATTCTTTTATTCAAAGGTAAGGAATTTCTTATGGAATATTATATAATTATGTGATTTATGAGGGGAAAAATGAAACTGATGTGAAACAAATTAAAACTCCAAAATAATGAAAGGACATCTACCAGTCTTAATTATATTCTTTAGAAAATTATTGTTTTACTTAAGAAGGGTCTAAAAATAAAGGCTGGAGAGGATGATTTGTGCAGTGCTTCTGCTGAGCAGCTGTTTGGTTGTTTTTAAAATGAGGCTTGTTTTCTGAGTGCCAGGTTAGGTATGAGTGTGTACTTTGTACCCCTTCATCCTTATGAAAGTGTTTAGGAATTTTAGCTTTGTCCATGAATATGCAGCAATATTTAGTAGTTATTCAAACTGGTTTCCTCCCTCCGCCCCTCTTCCCTCCTCCCTCTTCTTTATTCTCTTTTTCACTCCTACCTCCTCCCCCTTCTTCCCTTCCTTCCTTTGGAATAAATTTGCTCAAATAATAATAAATTATTCCTTTGGAATGAATTAGTTTGGAAGATTCTGATAGATTAATTACCATATATGTGTGTTCAACATTAATATATTTTTGGGTATGATAAAAGAGAGAAATGCACAGTGAGCAGCACATCAGGCCAGAAATGTAAAGACCACCTATTTCCATGGGGCAATTAGGCTATCTCCTTATTGTTTGGTTCTTGGTTTGCATTTTTTTCTCATTTGTAGATGATAAAACTATAATAGTGACTCAGCACAGTACTTTGAAATCTGTGTATGTTGACATATTAAAGGCTCTGAGAAGTTCTGCTGTAAATGAAAATGTTTCAAAGCTAAACTCATTTTAGTAAGAATCTTTAAAAAAAAAAATCTATATTATGGGACACCTGTAATATGGAAGGGCATTAACAGTAAATGGAATACCTACCAGAGAAATCTTGGTTTAGAAGGTACCTGGAATAGAGAAGACATGTTTGTGGTCTTTAAGAAACTCAGCATCTAATTTAGACCATGTAGTGACTTGGATCGTTAAAATGATTAAACATTTAAAGTCATCATTAGCAGACCAGAATTAACTTTAATTTTTTAAATAGCTAGACTTTTGTGTTTTGTAGCATGTAACAAGAGCAAATTCAAAGCAAAATATCAGGAATTATTCACAAAACCAATTTTCAAGAAAAGTTTAAAGAGCAGTAAGCATTTAGTTTAATTTTTTGTCTTTATGGTACATTGAAGAGTAATGTTCAGTTTAAATTTGAGGCACTGTGGCAATCTCATCCTTCAAAGAAAGATTCAGAGATATCCATTTGTCTGGCTTATGGAGGCTAGAAAATGTGATTAATAATAATATATACACTACGGAAAAATCTTGGTTCTGCAAATTCTGGCCTTCAGCCCTCCGTCTCCCCCACTTACTTAGAATACTGCCAAGAAGCAAGCAAGCAAGCAGGCTAGGGAGGTGTAAGCCACTGAGAGCTTTAGAAATGCCATTGCAATTATTTTATTAATAGCTGCCTCTGTTCAAATTGTTTTGTGTAATTGGGCACGTAACAGGCATTGTGAATATAAATAATATGAACAGCTTTTCCCCACCATGGCCTTTTTAGTTATGTCAAGCTAATTTGTTCAGTATTCTCTTCATCAGTTTTCCCCACTCCCATCTTTGGCCTTTTATACAGCAAAGCTTTATGTATAGAAACCCCCTCTCTGCTATAACCTTTAAACTTGTAACAACATTATGAAAGAGATGTTGTTTTTATCTATAGTTTATCCTTGAGAAATGTGAGAATTAAAGAAGTTATTTGCTCAGTTCTCATAGCTAATAAGTGGAATAAGTGGCACATGAACCCGTTCTCTCTGATTCCACAGCCCAAGTTCTTTTTTATTTATTTTTTATTTTTCATTATACTTTAAGTTGTAGGGTACATATGCACAATGTGCAGGTTTGTTACATATGTATATATGTGCCATGTTGGTGTGCTGCACCCGTTAACTCATCATTTACATTAGGTATATCTCCTAATGCTATCCCTCCCACCTCCCCACACACCATGACAGGCCCGGGTGTGTGATGTTCCCCACCCTGTGTCCAAGGGTTCTCATTGTTCAGTTCCCACATATGAGTGAGAACATGCGTTGTTTGGTTTTCTGTCCTTGCGATAGTTTGCTCAGACTGAAGGTTTCGAGCTTCATCCATGTCCCTCCAAAGGACATGAACTCATCCTTTTTTATGGCTTCATAGTATTCCATGGTGTGTATGTGCCACATTTTCTTAATCCAGTGTATTATTGATGAACATTTGGGTTGGTTCCACGTCTTTGCTATTGTGAATAGTGCCACAATAAACATACGTGTGCATGTGTNTACATTAGGTATATCTCCTAATGCTATCCCTCCCACCTCCCCACACACCATGACAGGCCCGGGTGTGTGATGTTCCCCACCCTGTGTCCAAGGGTTCTCATTGTTCAGTTCCCACATATGAGTGAGAACATGCGTTGTTTGGTTTTCTGTCCTTGCGATAGTTTGCTCAGACTGAAGGTTTCGAGCTTCATCCATGTCCCTCCAAAGGACATGAACTCATCCTTTTTTATGGCTTCATAGTATTCCATGGTGTGTATGTGCCACATTTTCTTAATCCAGTGTATTATTGATGAACATTTGGGTTGGTTCCACGTCTTTGCTATTGTGAATAGTGCCACAATAAACATACGTGTGCATGTGTCTTTATAGCAGCATGGTTTATAATCCTTTGAGTATGTGCCCAATAATGGGATGTCCATAGCCCAAGTTCTTAACCACCACGTCAGGCTCAGAAGTCTGTGTAGGTCAAGTACATGTGTTCCTTCCTCCTTCCATTCATTCTTTCCTTTTGTCTATCCATCAGCTTGTTTAATAAATGCAGTTTGATGTTTTTGAAAGTGGAGATGTTTTTCTGTGGTCATAATCTTGAAAAGAATCAGCAACTAATAACGTAGCCTTTAACCCCATGTGGCTGTTTAGCATTTGAAATGTGGCTAGTCGGAATTGGGATATTGCTGTCAGTGTCAAATACACACGGGACCTTGAAGACTTGGTATCAAAAAAAAAAATGTAAAATATCTTATTTTTTTTATTATATGTTGACATAATATTTTGTGTATATTGAGATAAATCTGTTGTCAAAATTAATTTCACCTGTCTTGATTTGCTTTTCTATGTGACTACAGGGGAATCGACAATTACATATGTGGCTTGCATTTGTGGCTCACATTATATTTCCTTTGGACAGCACCATCATAGATGGTTATCAGACTACTCTTAGGTGCCCTAGTTCTTCAGTGATGCCTAAGGGGACTGGAGGAAAATGGTTAGAGACAGAAAGTAAAAGTAGTTATAGGCGATGGTGAGATGTAAGCCTGATGACACCTCGACGACCAGCAGAGAGAGACTAATATTAATTGGCATTTAGTTACTGCAGTACTTACCATGTGCAAGTGCTTTGTCCAGCACTTTAAGTGGATTATCTTTCTTGATCCTTACAACAACCCTGTGAAGTAAGCACTGTCGTTGGCCTATTATAGATAAGACGACTCGGGTTAGAAAGGCTAAGTAACTTGCACAAGATCCTACAGCTAGTAAATAAATACTAGTTAGGTATGTAACGTCATGGCATGCAAATACTAGTGAATGATGGAGCCTAGTGTCAAATCTGGGCATGAATCCAGAGCTTGTGCTTATATCTACCCTTCATCACCACTTCTCGAAGGCAGAAAGGAAAACATTACCTAGACCTGATCTACAGCAGCCCTTCTGCTCATTAGTATCTACTGGGGGTGCCCATTATTTTCTCCAGCAGTGAAAGGCATCATCTTTAAATTAGGGAATATAGTAAAAACCATTGATGTTCCAGGAATGAGCTCCAGTTATCAGGAAATGATAAAAAATCAAACTGAACGTGTTCCATTTACTAACTCACGGTTGTCCTAATTAGAAAGATATTTAACAGAAATTGTTTTTAGAAACTTGAAGCATACTTCAGATTCTTTTGTAACTGAGAGATGTGGGTATATTTCATAGCAAGTACAGATTTTGTAAATACAAATATTAGGCATTTTTTCTCTCAGTGTATTAACGTGTCTAAAAATTGGTATAAACTTAGCCACAAACCTATGACCGGCTATTTAAATTTTTTTTCATGTTTTTTATAGGTTAGTGCAAAAGTAATCACAGTTTTTGCTGTTAAAAGTAATGGCAAAACCCACAATTACGTTGACATCAATCTAATAGTTAATGTTCATATATAGACATAACTTCATAGTCGTAATTTTATACACTCCTTCATAATATATACATAATTTCTGTATTCTTTTTATTTTTTTGAGACAAGATCTTGAGATCCTCCTACCTCAGCCTCCTGAGTAGCTAGGGATACAGGCATGTGCTACCATGCCCAGCTAATTTTTAATTTTTTTGTAGAGACAGAGTATCGCTAGGTTACGCAGGCTGGTCTTGAACTCTTGGGCTCAAGTGATCCTCCTATCTCAGCCTCCCAAAGTGCTGGGATTATAGGTGTGAGCCACCATGCTCAGTTAACTTGTGGTCTTAATAACTAATATTTGTAGCATCTTTTCAATTGATATACTATAAATCCTCTTAATATTTTTTAAAAAACCAATTAATTAATTTTTTAAAGACAAGGTCTTGCTCTGTTGCCTAGGCTGGAGTACAGTGGTGTGATTATAGCTCACTGCAACCTTGAATTCCTGGGCTCAAGCAATCCTTCCACCTCAGCCTCTTGAGTAGCTAAGACTATGGGTATATGCCAACATGCTCTGCCAAATTTTTTTATTTTTCGTAGTGACAGGTTTCATCATGTTTCCCAGGCTAGTCTCAAACTCCTGGCCCCAAGTGATCTCCCCCCGCCCCCCCTTGGCCTTCCAAAATGCTGGGATTATAGGTGTGAGCCACCATACCTGGCCTTTTTTTGTTGTTGTTATTATTGGAAGTATACACATTTTACATTTCTTGCTGTCGCATAGAAGATGATAGTAAAGATGATTCACATTAATAATTTTTTTGCTGTTGAATTTATTTTAGGATAAATTATGAGTGAGATATAGTGAACATTTTTGTGATTCTTGAATCATACAGATGCAATGGAATTTCTAACATAGGTCATAAAGATAAATTTATTGGCAACACAGCTTTACCCTCAGATAGGTGAGGGTCTTTGAGATCTTGCTTTCATACAATGTTTGATGACAAGCAAGTGGATTATCCCAGCAAATACTTTTTTTTTTTTTTTGAGATGGAGTCTCACTCTGTTGCCCAGGCTGGAGTGCAATGGCATGATCTTGGCTCACTGCAACCTCCACTTCCCAGGTTCAAGCAATTCTCCTGCCTCAGCCTCGTGAGTAGCTGGGATTACAGGCATGAGCCACCAGGCCTGGCTAATTTTTTGTATTTTTTAGTAGAGATGGGGTTTCACTATGTTGGCCAGGCTGGTCTCCAATATCTGACGTCAGGTGACCCACCCTCCTCAGCCTCCCAAAGTGCTGGGATTACAGGTGTGAGCCACCACACCCAGCCCAGCAAATACTTTCTTCTTCTTTTTTTTTTTTTTTTGAGGTGGAGTCTCACTCTGTCGACCAGGCTGGAGTGCAGTGGCTGGATCTCAGCTCACTGCAAGCTCCGCCTCCCGGGTTTACGCCATTCTCCTGCCTCAGCCTCCCGAGTAGCTGGGACTACAGGCACCCGCCACCTTGACCGGCTAGTTTTTTGTATTTTTTAGTAGAGACGGGGTTTCACCATGTTAGCCAGGATGGTCTCGATCTCCTGACCTTGTGCTCTGCCCGTCTCGGCCTCCCAGAGTGCTGGGATTACCGGCTTGAGCCACCGCGCCCGGCCGCAAATACTTTCTTCTAACTCTTGCTTTTGTCTGTTTTTTACAGTTGCCTTCTTTATAATCTGACGAAAGAATTGTTGAACCCTAAATCATACATGTGAAAGGTTGAATAGTAACCTTTGCACTAGATTTACTTTTGTGATAAGTGTTCAGTAATCTTTATGTCATTGAAGCAGACAAAGTGTGTTGGATAGAAATATTTCTGTTATGAGTATGGTATGTACAGAATTGCTGAAAAATGTGCTTATAAAGAGGTAGCATCTAAACAGGAATTAAAAGATGTGGCATTGTAGATGTAGGTGCAGATGAAGTATAAACACATACTTCATTGACAAAAATAATTATAAATGATTATATCATTTTCAAT
The DNA here is from genome assembly GCF_001698545.2 of Rhinopithecus bieti. NCBI lineage: Eukaryota > Metazoa > Chordata > Mammalia > Primates > Cercopithecidae > Rhinopithecus > Rhinopithecus bieti. Next base: position 7,568,122 of record NW_016804493.1, read on the forward strand.
TAATTTCTGGTACTCATTGGCTTGCTTTATATCGATATCTTTTGTGTCTACCTATTATTTTTTATTCTACTTTTTCGTGAGCGTATTTCAAATATATGTTTGCTATATCCGCTACTATATAACTTGTCATGTTTTGATGACAGGTTGTTGTCATCAAACTAACTGTTGTATTGTGAGCTTTTGCTATGGTAACAGAAAAGGTTCCAACATCTTGCTGGCTTATAACAACAAACATTTATTTTTTGACTGTGTTATGTGAGTGCTATTGGTAGGCTTGGAGGCTTGACTGGGCTCAGTTCAGCTCCATGGTGTCCTCTCACTCAGGGATATAGCCTGAAGGACAGCCCCTATCTCAGACATGCTGTTCCCATGGCTGAGAGTGGTAGTGTACATGAGAAGCATGTAACTGCATTGAAAGCTGTTGTGCGAGGGAATGGTGAATAGATTGTCTCTTCACATCCCATTGGCCAAAGTATATCACATGACCAAGCCTAGAATCACTGGGTTGAGGACTTCCACTCATCCCATGTGATTCCCAGACAAGTCACAGGGAACTGGATGGGATATGTTATAGGAAGGGAGCAAAGATTCGGGATCAGTAATTCCATCTTTTATTATACCACGATTGGTTATTTAACCATTCTCCTGTGGCTTGATACTCGGATTTTCCCCAATTTTAACTATTACAAAAAGCATCACTATAAACATTGATGAACAAATTACATTTATTTTACTTGGAGAGTATTTCATTAGGTTTTAGTTTCCAAGGTAGGTTCTGTGGGTTAGAGGCATGAATTGCTTGTAGATCTTGTTACCTATGGCCAGATTGCTCCCTGGAAAGACTATCAGCTTATAGCACCATCATCAATCTTTAAGTTTACAACTTTCCTCACATCCTGCTAGTGCTGGTTTTGAAATTTTCATTTTGTTAATTTCATAATTGCTCACCATTTAATTTTTGTAATTACGAATGATGGTATTTAAAAAATATTTAGAACTAATTATATTATTGATCTATTACATTGAATAAAACAAGAGCCACTTATAATTTTCTTACCTTGTTTTGAAAGTCATTAAAAAATACAAAAAAAAACCCCTCATTTTCATCCTCCTTGTTTTCTTGGCCCCATATTTTTCTCAATATAGTACTTTTTTTTTTTCTTTTGAGACGGAGTCTCACTCTGTCGCCCAGGCTACAGTGCAGTGGTGCAGTCTTGGCTCACTGCAAGCTCCGCCTCCTGGGTTCACGCCATTCTCCCACCTCAGCCTCCGAGCAGCTGGGACTACAGGCGCCCACCACCAAGCCTGGCTAATTTTTTGTTTTTGTGTTTTTAGTAGAGACGGGTTTCACCATGTTAGCCAGGATGGTCTCAATCTCCTGACCTCGTGATCTGCCCTCCTCGGCCTCCCAAAGTCCTGGGATTACAAGCGTGAGCCACCTCACCCGACCTTTTTTTTTTTTTCTTAAACCACTGAGCTTTTTATTGGCCTCCTGCTCCCCAAAGGGTACCCTGCTTCTGCTGGCTTAATGTCTCAGAACTTTGGTGGTGTTGGTCTCAGACACCACTTTGCCACTCACTTTGTGGCGGGGGGGGGGCTTTTGAATGGTTTGCATGGAGTTGCTGCTGTCCATCACCAAGATTGAAGATTGAAGTCCTCACCGTCTTCCAGCAGGCAGCGGTAGGTGGTGATCCTAGCCTCCGGCTGACCTTGATGTTCAGCAGGACCTCGCACTCCTGGGCCTGGCGCCACCCCTCTTCCTGGGTCTGTGCCAGCTCTGATGCCAGGTGCAGCAGGATCCCGTTGAGCTGCTCCATCTGCAGGGTGTAGTGGACCTCCACCTTCCTCAGGCTGTTCTTCAAGGTGGTCTTCAGATTTTTTATGGAGTCCAGGTCGATCTCCAAGGACTGGACTGTATGTCTCAGCTCTGTGAGCATCATCTCAGCAGCTCCAACCTTGGCGGCCTGCATTATGACCACTGTGGTGCTCTCCTCAATCCTCTGAGACCAGCACTTGTCTAGCTCCTCTCAGTTCTTCTGAGCCAGCTCGTCATGTTGGGCCCAGAAGTCTGCCATGATCTTGGCGAGGTCCTGAGATTTGGGGGCATCTACCTCCATGGTCAACCCAGAGCTGGCAGTCTGGGCTTGTAGGCCTTTTAGTTCGTCTTTGTGGTTCTTCATGAAGAGCAGGTCCTCCTTGAGAGCCTTGATCTCTGTCTCTAGCTGCGGCCAAGTGACATTGGTGTCATCAGTGACCTTGTGGAGCCCATAATGTCGCTCTCCACAGACTGGCGCATGGCTAACTCTGTCTCATACTTGACTCTAAAGTCATCAGCAGCAAGACAGGCATTGTCAATCTGCAGAACAATGCAGGCATTGTCCACAGTATTTGCTAAGATCTGAGTCCTCAGGTCCTCGATGGTCTTGAAGTAATGGCCTCCAGTCTCTGACCTGGGGTTCCTTCTTCTCCAGGTGCTCCCAGATTTTGCTTTCCAGCCTCCAGTTCTCAATTTTCAGGCTCCTCAGCCTGTCCAGGTAGAAGGCCAGGAGGTCTTTCAGGCTTTGCATGGTCTCCCTCTCGTTCTGGATGCCTCCTATTCCTGCCAGATGCCCAGCCATCCCTGTGGCCAGGCCCCTGGACCCCAAACCATCCCAGAAGCTAGTGGAGCAGGACACAGAGATCCGAAAACCAGAGCCCTGGGCACCTGCATAGATTCTGGCTATGCTGTTGACCAGCTGGGCGGCTGGATGGAGCCCAGGGACTGGTAATTGGTGGAGAAGGTGGAGCAAGTGGTGAAACTCATGCTGTCCGGGGAGGAGAGTGAGAGGAAGGACCCAGGCTTTGCTGACAACCTCAGTATGCTACTACTTCAATACATATTTATTCTGACATTAAAATAAGACAGTGAAAAAGTAAAAACAAAACATGCTTGATATAAGGTTTTATAACTTTTATCTCAAATCAAATCATAGTAATTATCACTACAGAACTGAGCGAGTGGTCAAACCTGCTCAGATGGCTGAGTTTTGTTTCATATTTGAAAGTCTTACGAGGGAATTTATTTATTGCCCTGTTGCTTAATATTGGATGACTTTAATTCCATGGTTTTCGGAATTGCCTATTGACATATGGTTTACATACAAAATACCACCTGAAACATAAGAACTTGTCTTTCCTAAAGCTTCCCCCCACAAACTGTAAATGAAAACCTTTTATTACTGACTGTATCCTCTCATTTGGTTTACCTTACGAGTGTCATGTTGCCTGCTGTTACACTTGTCTGTGGCTTCTGCTTAGAAATAATGGTGTCTAGACAGACCCATAAATATCCTGGGTTATATTTCCTCATTTAAGGCTCTGAGACTTCACAGCAGGGGCAAGAAGACTTGCAGGGCAGACATGAGAAATCTTCAGGCCACTCAATTCAGAGTCCTTTGGCAGAATAGGCAGAGAATGTGCGTGTGTGTGTGTGTGTGTGTGTGGGTGTGTGTGTGTGTGTGTGTTAGGCTGGGATGTAGAGATGGGTTTTGGAAATGATAGTTGGGTCTTGAAACTACTATTGAAGTGCAAATGCCTCCTGCCTCATTTGGCGGAGAAATGTCAAAAATCCTCAGAACGGAAGAAGCCATTCTCTTTATTTTGGGACACAGCCTGGTAAAACTTGTAAGAAATTATTACAACTCTGTGGGAAGCAAGTGCAAGTGTGGGAGAAGCAAGTTGATGTGTGAAGCAGACATCAGTGTGTGAACCAGAGTTTATTTGAACAGTAGTAGTCGCTGGCGGCAGAATGTTAAAAATGTGAGTATTAAGAGTATTAATGATGTGACTATTAAGACTCGGATTAGTGTTGAAGAAATATGAACTTGAATAGATTTACTATGAAAGTCTTTGGATTTTTTTTTCCTGGAATGGATTTTATTTCTATTTCAGTTTATTTTATATGAGTCTCCCTGGAATTCATTGCAAATTTCTTTTGAAAGGTGAGGACTCATTGATTTATGAAGTTTTGATTTTTTCAGAGGTAAATATTTGGGGAAAAGTTGGTACTGATGTTCAGAGTAAATGGGAATGAGGGTGTTTTATATTAATATAGAAGTTAAGTAATTACAGAATAAAAGCTTTTAAATATTAGTGCAGTAAAATAGGATGCTTGTTTGTATTGAGTTGTTAGATATCTTGGCCGAATTTATAAAAAGAGTGTTACTACTGAATTCTTAAAGGTTGTCATGCCCATTGTAAATATTTTCATAAACTGCTAATAGTTTTGACAACAAAAGGAGTGCTTATCTTTGGAATATATTCTCCTTCTCTGAATTATTTATTTTGGGAGAGTTGAGGCTAAGGGTGTAAAATGTATTATAAGGCCAGGCACCATGGTGCATGCCTGTGATCCCAGCACTTTGGGAGGTCAATGTGGGTGGATTGCTTGAGCCCAGGAATTCGAGACTGGCCTGGGCAACATGGCGAAACCACGTCTCTACAAAAAATACAAAAAGTAGCCAGGCATGGTGGTGCACCCCTGTAGTCCCAGCTACTCTAGAGACTGAGGTGGGAGGATCGCTTGAGCCTTGGAGGCAGAGGTTGCTGTAAGCTGAGATCCTACCACTGATGCACACCAGCCTGGGTGACTGAAGGAGACCCTGTCTCAAAAAATAAAAATAAAAAAAAAAAAACAAAGAAGAAAGAAGTATTATAGATTTATAGAGCTTTTTGGTTAGGGGTTGGTCACTTATGGGACCCTGCACTGTGTTGCCCCTAAAGAGTTAGTGTTACCCCTAAAGAGTTAGTGTTACCGTGTTCACTCCCTAGTACTTTCTCCTTTCTCTTGCATTTTCCTTCCATTCCTTTTTTCTTCCCTCCTAGCCTGAATGTTGGCCTACCGGTGAAATCTGCTTATGGCCTAACCTGATGGGTAATTAACAGACAGTATGTTGTAGTTGTTGACCTAAGAAGGCCTGTGACTGTCAGTCTGTTTTAACATGCCTGCATCTATGAGGTATGTACAGTCAGCTCTCTTTTTCTTAAGTAGAGATTTATCCATCACCAACAGTGAATGTTCAATGCAAGGAATAGCTTTTTAAAACATATGGCAAATTTGTGGTTCTTTAGAATCCATTGTCATATAGTGGTTAGTACTTTTTATTGAGACAGAGTCTAGCTCTTTCGCCCAGGCTGGAGTACAGTGGTGCCACTTCGGCTCACTGCAACCTCCACCTCCCAGGTTCAAGCGATTCTCATGCTTCAGCCTCCCAAGTAGTCGAGACTAAAGGCATGTGCCACCATGCCCGGCTAACTTTTGTATTCTTAGCAGAGATGGGGTTTTGCCATGTTGGCCAGGCTGGTCTCAAACTCCTGGCGTCAAATGATCTGCCTGCCTCAGTCTCCCAAAGTGCTGGGATTATAGGCATGAGCCACCGTCCCCAGCACGTGTTTGTTGATGTCCACAAGTTGTTAGAGGTTGTTTATAAGAAGGATGGTAGTCAAAACTCTGTTAATTTCTCCCATGTCTCTGTAGAAGGAAAACCTGTGCAGCACACTCTATTTTGCTAGTGTACTCAGTTGTCAAATAGATACCCAACTTGCTGTGTGACCAATCATCTTTTCTCCTTCACTCCGCTGCTTTGAAGACCTTGGTCTCTGAAACACACACTTTTGGTCAGGTATCTGTGACATAGTGATTAGGACCCATCTTCTTGACTATTTTTGGCAGAGAGACAGGGTCTCACTTTGTCATGCCCAGGCTAGAGTATAGTGGTGTGACCATGGTTCACTGCAGCCTAGAACTCCTGGGCTTAAGTGATCCTTCCACCTCAGCTTCCTGTGTAGCTGGGGCTACAGGCATGCACTACCACACACAGCTAAATTTTTTAATTTTTAATTTTTTTTTTTGTCAGAGATGAGGATCTTGCTATATTCCCTGGGCTGGTCTCAAACTCCTGGCTTCAATTAATTTTCCCACCTTGGCCTCCCAAAGTCTTAGAACTACTGGTGTGAGCCACCATGCCCGGCCTCATCTTTTTGACTTACATAGGCTGTGGCTAGTATCATCAAGCTGAAGCCCATTTTTTAAAACAACTGTACCTCAATTTTTATTATTATTATTTTTAGATGGAGTCTCACTCTGTCATCCAGGCTGGAGTGCAGTGGCGTGATCTTGGCTCACTGCAACCTCCACCTCCCAGATTTAAGTGATTCTTATGCCTCAGTCTCCTGAGTAGCTGGGATTATAGGCATGCACCACCACACCTGGCTAAGTTTTGTATTTTTAGTAGAGGCGGGGTTTCACGATATTGGCCAAGCTGGTCTTGAACTCCTGACCTCCAGTGATCCGCCCACCTCAGCCTCCCAAAGCGCTGGCATTAGAGGCATGAGCCACTGTGCCCGGCCCCCATACCTCTTAAAATATCTCAAGAATATTAAAACCAGTTACCCTACCACTCAAGTATATCCACAGCATTTTTATATATTAGTTCTAAACTTTCTATTATATAACTGTAATCATGTCATATATTTAGAATAATACTCAAATAGAACAGTATATTGTGAGAGTACTTTGTTCTGCTTTTCTTCCCGTTTATCTTATTAGTCACGCTTTTCTCTGTTGCTACATATTCTTAATATAATGTTAATGGATGTAGAGCTCATTGAGTAGTATGTTATAATTAACAGTTTCCGTTTGTTGACTATTTGGGTTGTTTCCAGGTGTTTGTTTGGCTATTACCAATAAAATACCATTAATGTCTTTGTACATACAGTGTCTTTTTTCTTTCCAGTTATTCCTTTGGGTTGAATTCCCAGGAGTAGGTTTAATGCTTAAAATAAAATAACATGTACATTTTTATGTTCTTTGTTGCCAAAACTTCTCTTCCAAGTATTGTCCAGCTTATATACTGCCAGATTTTATAATTGGCAAGGCTGTATTTAGTCACGGTTTTGTTTTGTACACAAATATTAAATATTTATTAAGATATTGATGACTTAAAGTGAGAGTGTCTTATTGCATTTTTGATCCTTGGTAGGTGCTCAGTAACTTTTGACTTTAAAGAGAAGTGACTTTAGAGAGAAGCTGTAGAGAGAAGTGCTTATCAGTGTTACTATTTTCAATATTGTAACCGTTCATCTTTCTGTGTATCTTACTGATGTTTAAACATTCCTTACAGACTTTTAGTAAAAAAGCTGTGAAGAGAAAAACATTTTAAAACCACCAGACTGCATTTGGCCGATGGTCTGCAAGTTCAGCTTACCTGCTTTCCCCACCACCTTGTAGATTTTTCTACTTGATTGTGTTTGACTAGGTGTGTGTTCCTCAGCATGCATTTCTGCATTAGTCTGAGATCCAGTCCATATTTTAGCCACATGACTGTTCAGAATCTCGGAAGTAAGAGGAAGCACTGTTATGTCAAAGAAGTTTTTGGTTAATAGAAAGGGATGCTAAAAAAGAAATTGTTAAAAAATATATAATTAAGTTTTAGAGAAGACTCTGAACTGGCAGTGGAAATATTGATACATGCTTCAAGCCTATCCTCCTTTCGTTACAATGGTTAGGGTGATTAAATCCCTTTATTCAGAATGTTTGAATTCTGAAGTGATTTCCCCAGATACTAGGTCTTTTGGGTTAAGAATGAGCTGAGTCCCCTTGAGAATTAGGGCTTCTCAGTATAAATTTCAAAGTTGGCATTGGTCACTCCTGATCGAATGCATAAGATCAAGTTCTGAAACAGGGAGAGCAAAAGTATAGCCCCAATATATTCTATAGAAACCTCTACCTGCACCCAGACAGAAACCTCCAAATGTCCTTTACCATCTGGTCTAATGCATATGTCTTGACCAGAGCTTACCTCTGCTGAAGACGGGGGCTTTCCTGCCAAGGCTCTGAGATCCGCACCTTCTCGCCTTTCCCTCCTTACATATATCACCTGCTCTTTTTTTTTTTTTTTTTTTTTTTTTTTGGAGAGATGGAGTTTTGCTCTTGTTGCCCACGCTGGAATGCAATGGTGTGATCTTGGCTCATTGCAACCTCTGCCTCCCAGGTTCATGTGATTTTTCTGCCTCAGCCTCCCCAGTAGCTGGGATTACAGGTGTGCGCCACCAAGCCCAGCTAATTTTATATTTTTAGTAGAGACATGGTTTCTCAATGTTGGTCAGGCTGGTCTCAAACTACCAACCTCAAGCGATCCACCCACCTTGGCCTCCCACAGTGCTGGGATTACAGGCATGAGCCACCACGCCCGGCCCACCTGCTCTCTTTACCACTTCATGACTTTCTTAGCTCTCCTCTGGTTTTCTATTTTTTCCTCTTTTCTGTCTCATCACTTCTTCCACACATCTCAAACCTAAATTAAACCTGGACTTTTCAAGCACTTTGATAATCAGAATGCCTCTTCTTCTCTGCTGTGTTTGGGCCAGTCAGTACTTGGATATAATCTTGGGTTCCTTTCATTGCTGTGGTTGTGGTGCTCTAAGAACTGTTTTTTTTTTTTTTTCTATCAGAGCTATCTCTCTTTTTCTATTTTTTTTTTCTTTTAACTATCTGGGGACCTTGAGGCCTTACTTAACAGATTCTAAGGGTAGTCAGTCTCCTTGGAGTGTGTATTTTATTGGTAATTGAATACATTCAAATGGCATTTTTCCTTAAATTCTTATCTGACCTTTAGAAAATCAAAAAGTGACTTTTGGAATGGTATTTGAATTACTGTTGGTATGTGTATACTCTGACTCCAAATTAATTTTAGTCACTTTATTGTCTAAAAACACTACCCAGGCACCACTAAAAGTGACTTTAGCTTGGCTAGGCACGGTGGCTCATGCCTGTAATCCCAGCCCTTTAGGAGGTGGAAGCGGGCGGATCACCTGAAGTCAGGGAGTTCAAGACCAGCCTGGCCAACATGGTGAAACCCCATCTCTACTAAAAATACAAAAATTAACTGGGCGCGGTGGTGTGTGCCTGTAATCCCAGCTACCCAGGAGGCTGAGGCAGGAGAATCGCTGGAACCCAGGAGGCAAAGGCTGCAGTGAGCCGAGATTGTGCCACTGCACTCCAGCCTGGGTGACAGCTCAAGACTCTGTCTTAAAAAAAAAAAAAAGGTGACTCTAGTTTGTTCCTTGAGAGTCCCTTAGGCCATGTAAGATGAAACTACTCAGGGCAGATGTGTAACGGGCCAAGTCCATTTTGAATTTTTGCACCTCCTCCTACCATCCCCCATCTTCACTCATGTGGTCTAGTGGAAAGTGCACACCTGTGGAATTTCAGAAACCTGAATCCCAAGTCACTAATTAGCTATTTTGGTTTTAGGCAAGTTACTTAGCCACCCATGACTCAGTTTCTTTGTCTTCGTCAACTTAGTTGAATATGATTCCTAAGGTTCCCAGCTGCACACCTCTGTACAGATTTGTGATTTCTAGAAGACTTTTTGTTTTAACTCTGTGGTTGAATTTGTGGTCAGAGTGAAAGAGGAAACTTCTGTGCTGTTTACTCTTCAGAAGAAACTAGTTGCCACGTTTGTTTTTGTCCAGGAAAGATTCAAGTAGCAAATTTAAATAGTAAATTTAAACTTCTATTTTGCAGTGATAATTCATGTTATTTGAATGATCTTAGCATTCGCAGCTGACCCTTCCCATGAGAAATGGGACTGTAATGTATGCAGTATACTTGGTTTTACATTTGTTTACATTACAATTAATTTTGTTTGGATACATTTTATGAGGTTCACCAGGGTTGTTGAGATCATTTTAGAAAAAGTGTCCTGTCAGAGGTTGGAAGTGATTGGCATAAGAGGTTTAGTAAAATTTAGCAGAAGTTTTGCTCCACTGTGGAAAAAGATACATATTCTGTTGTACCTCCGCTGCCTTCTGCAAAACGTTGCCTTCTGTCATAGTGCTGGCACCGACTTCTGAATCTTCGCAGAGATTTAGTGCTGATTCCGCGAAGTTCTTTAAAGTGTTTGTGGGACTGCTATATGTTACATATATACCTCCTTGGCCTCTCCTGAGCTGCAGTTTGCTTCCTTTAAGGAATTGCAACATGATCTCCAGGGTTTTGGGTTTTCTGATACCCGCCGTGGCAGATTCCTTTATAGTGTACACTTACTACATTAATTTGTTTTGAAAGTTTCATAACTTATTTTGAAATAATTTGAGACATTTGGGGTGTTTCAAATTCTGGGCTGGAAATCTCTAGAGAACAGGATGTGATAGACAAAAGAGAAAAGAGAAGACTGGGAGGTGGGTGAAGGATTTTGAAATAGGAAGCCATAGCTGATATATTAGAGGTTGCTGGAGAGGAGCATAGTCTGAAAAAATACATTTCACAGGAGATATGTTGTCTTTCCATTGATCCTATTGTATTTTGAATCCTTCTCCACCCACCACCTCCCCCGCTTTTTTTTTAAGAGATAGGGTCTCTCTTTGTTGCCCAGGCTGGCATGCATTGGCATGATATAGCTCACTGCAGCCTTGACCTCCTGGTCTCAAGGGATCCTCTTGCCTCAGCCTTCCAAGGAGCTGGGACTATAGGTGTGCAGCATCCTGCCTAGCTAATTTTTACCTTTTTGTTAGAGACAGAGTCTTGCTTTGTTGCCCAGACTGGTCTTGAACTCCGGGACTCAAGCAATCCTAGTGCCTCAGCCTCCCAAGTAGCTGGGATTACAGCATGAGCCACCACACCCAGTGTCCTTCACTTTTACTGCCTTAATATACTGTTTCCTCTTCTAAGCCCCCTCCGTAGAGAAGTAGTTTCAAAAACTTGTAAATCAGCTTGCAATGAGGAATTGATTTTCCTATAGAATGATGTGAAAATTGGTGCTTTAGTTCTCAGCTGTCTGGCAAAAGCCTTCTTGCCTCTTATGTAGCATACTGTAGAATCTAGCCAGCTGGGCATGGTGGCTCACCTGTAATCCCAGCACTTTGGGAGGCCGAGGTGGGTAGATCACCCGAGGTCAGGAGTTTGAGACCAACCTGACCAACATGGTAAAACCCTGTCTCTCCTAAAAATACAAAAATTAGCCAGGCATGGTGGTGCACGCTTGTAATCCCAGATACTTGGGAGGCTGAGGCAGGAGAATCACTTGAACCTGGGAGGCAGAGGTTGCAGTGAGCTGAGGTTGCACCCTGCACTCCTTCCTGGGTGACAGAGCAAGATTCCATCTCAAAAAAAAAAA
>NW_016804493.1:7580230-7582413 GCF_001698545.2 Rhinopithecus bieti
GCTCTGTCGCCCAGGCTGGAGTGCAGTGGCCGGATCTCAGCTCACTGCAAGCTCCGCCTCCCGGGTTCACGCCATTCTCCTGCCTCAGCCTCCCCAGTAGCTGGGACTACAGGCGCCCGCCAGGTCGCCCGGCTAGTTTTTTGTATTTTTTTAGTAGAGACGGGGTTTCACCATGTTAGCCAGGATGGTCTTGATCTCCTGACCTCGTGATCCGCCCGTCTCGGCCTCCCAAAGTGCTGGGATTACAGGCTTGAGCCACCGCGCCCGGCCTGGTTACTCTTAAATACTATTTCAGTGCAAAAATAGATTCCCAGCCCCAGTGTTCAGTGACGGGAACTCAAGGATCCTGGTCAGCTGCACCAGGAGGTGGGAGGGACTTTAGGCTTTGTGGCAGTGGCCAGTATTCCTGGGGCCAGCAGCCTGAATGGATACCCCCAGAAATGGGGTCACTGCAACTGCTCTCAGGGCCCCTAGTTGTCAAATCTGTGGTTGCTTAACAAGGGCATATGTTCTGAGGATTGACTAATTAGGCAATTTAGTTATTGAGCAAACATTGTAGAATATATTTACACAAACCTAGATGGTAGAGCCACCTAGGCTGTATGGTGTAGCCTATTGCTCCTAGGCTCCAGACCTGTATAACATGTTACTGTGCTGAATACTGTAGACAGTTGTAACACAGTGGTAAGCATCTGTGTATCGAAACATAGAAAGGGCACAGTAAAAATATGGTATTATAATCTTCTGGGGTCACTGTCGTGTATGTGGTCCGTCGGTTGAGATGTTGTCATGCAGTGCATGACTAATTGCTCTGGGTTCATTCTTGGTTAGGAAGGACTTCCAATAAGAGGTGTATAAGAAAAATGGGATGATATGGGGATGTGTGGGGAAGCGAATGTGTTTCTGTGAGAGACTGTGTTGACCTCTGGATGCCAGGTTCAAGGGCACTGCCTCTATAAAGATGGATCTGGCCTGTCCTTGTAGATCCTGTATTGTGACAATGTAAGGATTGCCCAAGGATGAATGGTGTATTAATCTCCCATAACCTTAGGCACCTCACTAAGTATGATGGAGTCTTAGGAGTAAGAATAATTTTCATTATTTTGGTCTGTAGTCAGCTTCTGATCACCATTGCAATTTCAAAAGATCTCGATTTGTGTTTCCCTGCTTCTGAATAGGCTGAGTGACTGCCTTCTTTTTCCTCAGTCTTATCTTGCCAGCATTTTAAATGTAATTGATATCACCTGCAATTTTATGACATCTTAAACATGGAGTTGCCCACATTAAGTCATTTAAAACACCATGGCATTTATTTTCACAATTGGTTGTCTTTTGTTTATAAGTAAAGCTTTCATTGCTTGCACTCCTTATTTTTTCCATCTGGTGGTCTTCATTTTCACTTTTCTTCTTCTTTGTTTAAAATGGCCTTGAGTTGGTTAACTGTGCTTCTCAGCGACCTCCTCCACTTACCACCATTTGGAGTAGGCTCAATGAATGTTAGCTGTTTTTTATGCTGGTTTAAACTGAATATAATTAGGACAGGGAATTTGTTTCAGAACCTGACAGAAAACACGTATTGCATATCTATTTAGTGGTTATGTTCTGCGGGCTTGGATGTTTGTATCCTGCTTGTTCCTTTTCTGAACACAGATAGTTATTTGAGTTGAATTAGCTATTTGTTGATTGGCCATTTTGCAAGTTACTGTTTTTGAAAATGAGATATGAATTTAATTGAAGCTTACTTTGGTAGTGATTGTACCAACTTCCAAACTTGCGTTGGTTTCCATATTCCATTGAAGCTACTTTTGATCCTTAAGATGCTACATTACTGGTATGAAATCTCTCATAGTTGTGGGGAAAAGATGATATAAGAAGCTTCAGGCCGGGCGTAGTGGCTCACACCTGTAATCTCAGCACTTTGGGAGGCTGAGGTGGCAGATCACTTGAGGCCAGGAGTTCGAGACCAGCCTGGCCAACATGGCGAAACTCTGTCTCTACTAAAAATACAAAAATTAACTGGGTGTGATGGTGCACGCCTCCAATTCCAGCTACTTGGGAGGCTGAGGCAGGAGAACTGCTTGAACCTGGAAAGTGGAGGTTGCAGTGAGCCAAGATTGTGTCACTGCACTCCAGCCTGGGCGACAGAGTGAGATTCTGTCTCAAAAAAAAAAAAAGGCCGGGTG
>NW_016804493.1:7584042-7586682 GCF_001698545.2 Rhinopithecus bieti
AAAAAAAAAAAAAAAAAGAAAAGAAAAGAAAAAAGAACGTGTGCTATATTTGTGTATATACATAAATATTTGCATATATGTGTAAAAATACAAATGCATTTACATATATATGTACCACAGTGTGTGTGTGTGTGTGTGTGTAAAATGGATATTTATTCCGCCTTAAAAATGGAGATCTTGGTCAGGCACAGTGGCTAACACCTGTGATCCCAGTACTTTGGGAGGCTGAGACAGGAGGATCACCTGAGGGCAGGAAATCGAAACCATCCTGGCTAATGTGGTGAAACCCCATTTCTAGTAAAAATACAAAAATTAGCGGAGCGTGGTGGTGAGCATCTGTAATCCCAGCTACTTGGGAGGCTGAGGTTGGAGAATTGCTTGAACCCGGGAAGTGGAGGTTGCAGTGAGCCAAGATTGTGTCACTGCACCCCAGCCTGGGCGACAGAGTGAGATTCTGTAAAAAAATAAAAAAAAGGCCGGGTGTGGTGGCTCAAGCCTGTAATCCCAGCACTTTGGGAGGCTGAGACAGGAGGATCACCTGAGGGCAGGAAATCGAAACCATCCCGGCTAACATGGTGAAACCCCGTCTCTACTAAAAATACAAAAAACTAGCCGGGCGACCTGGCGGGCGCCTGTAGTCCCAGCTACTCGGGAGGCTGAGGCAGGAGAATGGCGTGAACCCGGGAGGCGGAGCTTGCAGTGAGCTGAGATCTGGCCACTGCACTCCAGCCTGGGCGACAGAGCGAGACTCCGTCTCAAAAAAAAAAAAAAGAAGCTTCTGATCTATATTTTGTTGCAGATTAAGTAAAAAAACACAAAAATCTCATGAAACATAGTTTTAGGTACCTTCTGACAAACAACTGGGGCACGTGCTGCATCAATTCTGCCCACACTTTTCCTAACTGCGTATTTTCCTACCTTTAGTCATTTTTCTTATTGAACTCTTCTAGTTCTTTCGTGTGTGTGTGTGTGTGTGTGTGTGTGTTTTGAGATGGAGCTTCGCTCTGGTTGCCCAGGCTGGAGTGTAATGGCGCTGTCTCGGTTCACTGCAACCTCTGTCTCTCAGGTTCAAGCGGTTCTCCTGCCTCAGCCTCCTGAGTAGCTAGGATTACAGGCGTGTGCCACCATGCCCAGCTAATTTTTTGTATGTTTTAGTAGAAATAGGGTTTCACCATGTTAGCCAGGCTGATCTTGAACTCCTGACTTCAGGTGATCCACCCGCTTTGGTCTCCCAAAGTGCTGGGATTACAAGCGTGAGCCACCTTGCCTGGCCATTCAGTCTTGTTTCTGTTTGTTTATACTGTCATATTTAGTATTTATACGCCTTTTTCTCCTAAGGAAGGGATCTGCTGTTTTAATTGGATGATTATGTCAGAAGGCTCTTTTCTGTACCTTGGCTAGAGCAGGTAGCTGAGAAGTCTTTTTGCCACTAACTAAGGGGCTGTCAAGTACTCTATGAAAACAACATACTCACGTATGCATTTATATGAGGAATATTTTTATAAAGCAATTAACGGGTCATCTGGGCCACGGATCTTTCACTGATTCATGTGTTTTCAAGAAAACATGTGTTTATTTTTTTAATTGCATTGAGCTTCCTTTAAAAAAACTGTTATTTCTCCAAAGATAAATTTCATTTTCTACTTAAGAAAACAGATGACTCTTTTTCCCTAAAATGCCTTCTGTGAAACGACATGTGGAGCTGTTAGGCATTGTGAATCTATTTTATTTACCCCAGTGTTACAGAAAGAAGGAAGGCAATTTTAGCTTCTTTAAAGAGACACTGGTCTGGGGTAAATAACAATTTAGTCCAGGTGGGTAGAAAAGAATGCTTATGACATTCTTTTCTTTAGCTGCATGTGTAACCTCCAAGCAGGAGGTCAGGCAGTAAAACATTTGAGTGAACTGGTGAAATGTTTTGTATTTATTTACAAGGCACTTAATCACAAGACTGATCCCAATAAACTCAACAAGTTAGAGTGATGGAGAAAAGTATATGGGGCATGCAGAACAGTAAAATCGGGGACTGGAGGGGGGCCTGTAGATTGCATTTAGCCTGCTCCTCTCTTCCCACCATGGAGAGATGGCCATCAGTGCAGTGGTCATGGGTGAGTTTGATGAGGAATGTAATGAGGCCCTTTCTGTTCCCACCTGCTGCTGAACTACTTGACATTTTCTTTTAGATTGCAGGCATCCTGAAGTATTTAAATTCTGTTTTGCTGCTAATTCTTCATTCTTTTTGTGTAACTTTCTTGAATCAAAACTTCGGTTCCACCATTCTTAGTGGTGTATCTGTGATGCTGGAGTTGATGACTTGATTTCATTGCTTACCACAGTCTAATGTAAAACCAAAGCATTCTAAAACCTTCTCAGTTTTCTCATTTTTATTGTTACTATATATTTATTGGTTTAGATATAGTTTGTGGAGAATCAAAGAAAGAAAAGAGGACAGTTTCTTTGGATAGGAAATTTATAACGTTTTCTCCCCAAGAAAGCCTGCCGCATAGTAAGCTCTGGGGTCAGTAGTCACTGCCGGCTTAGCTGTTGTTCATTTTCTCATTGCATCTCTACCAAATGATGGGCAGACAGACTTTGATTCATACCCGACTGTTCTGCTTTTACATGTATATATATATATAT
>NW_016804493.1:7587201-7604395 GCF_001698545.2 Rhinopithecus bieti
TTTTTGAGACAGGGTCTTATTCTGTCACTCAGGCTGGAGTGCAGTGGCACGATCATAGCTTACTGCAGCCTTGAACCCCGTGAGCTCAAGGGATTCTCCCACCTCACCCTCCCAAGTAGCTGGTACTATAGGCGCTAGCCACTATGCCCAGCTAATTTTTTATTTTTTGTAGAGACAGAACTTTCTTTGTTGCCCAGGTGGTCTCGAACTCCTGGGCTAAAGCCATCCGCCCCCTCTTGGCCTCCCAAAGTGCTAGGATGAAAAGCGTGAGCCATTGCACCCAGCCTGCTTGCTTATATTTTGAATAAAAGATTTCTTGGGGTGGGAGGGTTACAACTCTTTATGAATATTAATAATCCAGATTAATTTGAAAGAACTTTCATGTAATATGCTACTCAAAAAACAGTATATACAAGCAGTTATCTCTATCACCTAGCAGAAGGCTAGGCAAGATTGGTTTAACAAGTAAATAAGCATAATTTAGTGTTAGCCTGCTATACAAGTAAGAGTACTTTAGTATCTGAAACTGTCCCTGGAATATATCAATGTATATTAGGAAATTACTTCAGTATATTATGGACCAGCAAGCATTATTGAGAACACACTGTGTTGCAAGTATGGGGCAGGAACTGTGAAAATATATAAGGTGCTTCCAGTTGGAGATGGCGTGAGGAACAGACTCAGTCAGATCATTTTTGGAGTGGTGAGGGCTTTGATACAGGAATACAATGCTGTATAAAGGTGCTTCCCTCTTGATTCTTGAGTTTTGTTTTGTTTTGAGACAGAGTCTTGCTTTGTTGCCCAGGCTGGAGTGCAGTGGCGTGATCTCAGCTCACTGCAACCTCCACCTCCCAGGTTCAAGTGATTCTCCTGCCTCAGCCTCCCAAGTAGCTGGGATTACAGGTGCCCACCACCACGCCTGGCTGATTTTTGTATTTTTAGTAGAGGTGGGGTTTCACTGTGTTGGCCAGGCTGGTCTTGAACTCCTGACCTCAGGTGGTCTGCTTGCCTTGGACTCCCAAAGTGCTGGGATTACAGGCGTGAGCTACTATGCCTGGCCTGTTTTGTTTTGTTCTTTTTAATTAAGGCAATGATCAAATTATCTAGGAAATTAGTTTAAAGCCAACATACCTAAAATATAAAACAGAACACAAGGCAGATGTTCTTAGGACATTTTCCTCAAGCTGACATTTATTTATCTTACTGCCTGAATGTAAAGACTTTTTTTTTTGGTAGTTACTTAATTTTACCTCTTTTTTTGTTTCAGTTTAGCTGAATATAACTTATCTAAAATAAAGTGAATAGCTCTTGTATTTAGAGGTAGTACAAATAATAGGGTAACGGTACCCCTTCCTTGTTCTGTCCCACTTGCACCCAGCCAACCCAGCTGCCCAGTGGGATTTTAGATGGTTTCAGTCCTTGGACTAAAGAGAAGTTCATTTTTGAAGACTCATCCTCTCTGTATGAATAAATTCCTTAGTCATTATCTACTGTTTTTCATTCTCTGTGAAATAGATCATCTACCACAGTGGATAATAGAGGATGATATTATTCAAGACAAAAGCCTATATTTGGAATAGTTTATGTAATATGACATATTTAATATGCTTAATGCCCTTAATGAAATGAAGATGTGAAATAAAGTATTGTCGTTCTGGCGATATCATTTATCAGATTCTAAGTTTCTGAATCTGGTTAGGGAGTTTCTTTTATTAGTAGTGGTGAATATAGAGTAGTGGTTTGGATATATTGGTGTCATATTTTGGTTGGGTAGAAATATCTCTGACATTTTTACATGATGTGTTTTTCCATCCTCTCCACAACAGTAATTTCATCCTCGGGAAGAGAAATCCATCCCATCCATGATGGATTTTCAGATACAGTGCCCAGTTCAATCGTTTGATGAACGTTTATTGTTTACCACATGCTAGGTGAAGTAAATATGGTAGCTGAAGGGTTATGAAAAGATACCAAAGCATTGTTTCTTCTGGGGAGGATTTTATAAGTTTTTTATATTTTAAGTACCTTCTTTAGAGGTCTTTATATTATAAGCTTTCTATATTTTATTTTATTTTTAGAGATTGAGTCTCTCTCTGTCACCCAGGCTGGAGTGCAGTGGCACGATCTTGGCTGACTGCAACCCCCGCCTCCTAGGCTCAAGTGATCCTCCCACCTTAGCCTCTAGAATAGCTGGGATTATAGGCACGTGCCACCACTCCTGGAGAATTTTTGTATTTTTTGTAGGACATGGTTTTGCTCTGTTGGCCAGGCTGGTCTCAAACTCCTGAGCTCAAGCAATCTCCTGCCTCGAATCACGGATATAAAGCTTTCTATAGTCTAGTCCCTTCCCTTTCCCTCCCTATACCTCCTGCCTCCAATTCTATTTTTCTTTCCATGTCATCTCAGAAGAAAGGTAAGTTTCACTTTGCTGATGTGTTCTTGCATATTTTCTTTCTTTCTTTTCTTTTTTTTTTTTTGATGGAGTTTTGCTCTTGTTGCCCAATGGAATGCAGTGGCACAATCTTGGCTCACAGCAACCTCTGCCTCCCGGGTTCAAGCCATTCTCCTGCCTCAGCCTCCGGAGTAGCTGGGATTACAGGCATGCACCATCACGCCCGGCTAATTTTTGTATTTTTACTAGAGACGGGGTTTCTCCATGTTGGTCAGGCTGGTCTTGAAATCCTGACCTCAGGTGATCCGCCGGCCTCGGCCCCCCAAAGTGCTGGGATTACAGGCATGAGCCACCGTGCTCCACCGTCTTGCATATTTTCACTTATGGCCTCTGACTAGTGCTATGATTAGATTTTTGGATATTTCTTACTTCTAGGTGAGTTGACCTAGAAGTACCATCTCGAACTTCTTTGGATTCAATGTGCACTTTATCTTGAGTTAATCTTAACCTTCATGGTTAGTGTGCCAAGGAGATATACTTGAAGGCTTTTCCCTTCTCCATTTAGGATCCTTAAGTTTTGATGCAGTAATTATTTTAGAAAGGAAGAAATATCATGCATTTTGTCATACATACATCAAGTTTGTTTATGGGGAAGATTTTATAGTACACTGGCCTTGACATGCCTTGACAGAAATGGAGGTGACCGTGTCCTTGAGGCAGAAGGAGGTAGCTGTGCAGTGCTGCTGGTTGCCCTGTGAAAGATGTGGACACGACATTGTAAAGGCTTAGAGGCAGGACCAGTTACATTTGCCTGGATGGCAGGTGACAGCCTTAGGAGAGGAGGAGATAGCTGGGCCTGGAAGGATGGATAGGACATATTTGGTGGGAAGATGAGAAAGGATTTCTCCAGGAGGAAAGAGGGAACGTGAACTGTGAGAGAGGAGAACAGATGCCTTAAAGTTCAAGGCATATTCCGGAAGCCAGGAGGAGTATGCCTGGTGCGTAGCATGGGTGGAGTGGGGTGAGGTGGGGAACAGGAATTGCTATCAAGTGGGGATATAATAGTAACAAAGGAATGTGTGTGCCTTTTCTGTTTGTAAAAATTAGAATTTCCCTAGATGGTATACTTAGCACCTGCCTGCCTCTCCCAGTTTTTTTTTTAATATCAAAATTAATCCAGTGTTTTCAAACAAACACTGCCTTTCTATTTCCTTTTAATCTATTCGCAAGGAAAATAAATATTGACAGTCCTGGTAGTACTATGTATTGCCGCGGTAAACTTTTAGTAGTAGGTAACTTCAAAGAAACTTTACCAACCACATTTTGTGTTTGTTTTGCTCTGGTGCTAATCTGGCAAGAATGATGTCCAGCAGGAAAGTCAACATATCTTAATAAACCGTCCGCTTTTATAGGAATGCTAGCTTTCTGGCAGATGTCATACCAGCCCAGCATACATTGCACAGCGATGACTCGTTTGAATATATTTCAGTGGGGACAGCAGCGTCTCACTGGTAACTGCCATCCTTGCAGAGGATACTCGGAAGGGCTGTGAATTATTTTCCATTCATATGTGGTACCTTGGCCTCTTGCATTGTTGGCATTGAAAACAAAACCAAAACACACAAGACATCGTAGAGAAATTATTCCTATCCCTTCAATAGTGTGGCTTCAACTGTGAAAAAAGGAAGGGTGAAGACATTGTAGAAGCCAAACTTTGTTCTTATTTTAATATTGGGCTCATCAGCTATGCAGGTGCCAATACAGAGAAATTTTCTTGAGAACCTGGTAGTGGCAGGGTTAATCTAGCTCCTCTGGGGTGGGGTGGAGGTGTACTTCCTGCTTTTATGTTTTCGAAAGAGGAGTGCAGGAAATTATACCTAGGTATTAAGAGCTTTGAAAAGTTGAGTACAAAGTTCTTTATCAGATATAGGAGGCCTAACTGAGGATATCACCCCAATGCAGTTTTTCCAGGAAAGTTGTGCTTTGCCAAAGGTACCTTTTCCAGGGTCAGTGATATAGCAAGATATTTCTCAAGAGAAGGAAGTAAAAAGGAAAATCCCTTTTATGGGATTAAAAATTCGGTAAGTATTCTGAACTCAGTTTTTTTTTTCTTTTTTTCACATTTGAGAATCATTTGTTTTTATACTAGCAATAAGGAATCCTAAGAAGAAATTCAGGAAACAATTCCTGTTGCAACAGCACTAAAAATATTGAAATATTTAGAAACAAATTTCTCCAAGGAGGCACACTGAAAAACCACAAAACATCAATGACAGAAATATCAGGTTTAAATAAATGAAAAGATATTCCCTACTTCTGAATTGGAAGCTATTGTTAACATGTTAGCACTACACAAAGCAATACACAGATTCAGTGCAATCTTTACTAAAACCCTACTGGCTTATTTTTTTTTCTTAAATAGGGAAGTTGATCCTAAAATATATATAGAATTATAATAGACCCTTAATAGTCAAACAATCTTGAAAAAAATAGGAAGACTCACATTTTCTAATTTCAAAACTAATTACAAATCTCCAATAAACAGAAGAGTGTGGTGCTAGCAGGAAGATAGATGTATTATCATAAAAAAAAAAAAAGTGACTAGTGAATACTTTTGCATCTTACAGTATTTTTTCTCCCAAATGCTCAACTCAGTTTTAAAACTCCATTAACTAATGTATAAATTTTCACTGTCCTTTAATCACTGAAATAAGGCTTTTTTCTGCTTACGGAGGGATTTTTCTGCTGATTTATTGATAGTTGACTGGTCAAAAGGCATGGAAAAGGTGCCATTTCCTGGGCTCTGTTGCCATTTGATTTATTTAGAAGATGTAATAGGAAGAAGAATTTCTGTTCTTGCTGTTAGTCCTGCTCAGTCACGGCAGTGGATGATGGAGAGAGATGGATGCTTGTTTATTGTTTGCTACAGGAGGGGAGCTGCCAGGCGACCAAACGAAGTTAAGAGGGCTTCTGCTTAGTATGTGATTTGTACTGATGCCTCCAGTGCCTGCTCTGGTCCACATGCTGGGTTTAGGGGGTCTCAGATTCTCTTCTCTGTTCAATTCTCTCAACAGTTCTTATTTGCCTTCTAAAGAGGAAGGACTGGAGGGCACACAGCAAGTCTCTTTTGCAGCCTTAAATGTGCGGTGTTGCCCAAAGTAGTTTGAGCTGGGGTCATGGGGTGAAGGCTTGTTCAGATGATGGAGGAGTTGGCACACATCCTCGGTATCATTTTCAGTAGTGTGGGGACTGCCCGAGTCAGCCCTACCCACCTGCCTGGGAGCACATTAAAACTCAGGCACCGGCACCATCAATGGGGACCCCAGGCTCAGGGAATCAGACTCTGGTAGAGAGAGTCCGGGAATCTGCTGGGAATCTGCACCTCTACAAATTCCCTGGTGCCTTTCCAGTCGTGAAACCACTGGTTCCTACTTTCCTATCCATAGAGAACTGCTCTAAGCCTATATGGCAAATTTGGAAAATCTTCTCTCAAATGTTCCATCTATGGGACGGTGGGTGAGCGGCCCAGAGTAATTCTTATGCATCAGTAGGACCCATACATGCGGCATGTCTTAAAATCATAGTTCATGATATCTTTGTAGAGCGTTTGAGGGCTTTCAAGCACTAGGTTTATTGCCTTTTAAAATGGGGTGCTTTCTCCTGTTTGAGGACTACCTCAGACTGTTAATTTTGCCCCCTGAGGTTCTATGTTGACTCTGCCGGCTGCTGTGGAATTTGCAGCCTGGGAGCATCCAGATGGTAAAAGACCCCCTGGAGTTACTGAGTCAACTCTCAAAATTATCCTGGATTTCAAAAAAGACAAGGAGAGAAAAAAGAAAAATATGGAGACGGGGAGGAATGGTACCAGAAGGGGACCTTTCACAATTGGACGAGTCCTGAAATTCTGTCCCTATTTTAGGTATTTTTCTTGCAATGCTGCTGCTGCTGGTTTTAATGATGATGATGGTGAACAAGAGTAATAACACAGCAACCAAAAACAATAAAAATATCAGGAATTTAATGAGGATCGACTTTTGCCAAGCACTGCTAAACACCTTGCACACATTGTCTCATTTAATCTTTACGACAATGCTATGAAATAGATACCATTATTATTGCCCCTATTTTACCGATGGAGAAACTGAGACAGAAAAAATATAGCTCAACTGACATAGCTAGTAGTAGCAGATGTGGGATTCGAACTTTGTGAAATCTGACTTGGAAGCCCAGGCACAAAATGGAATGCAGGTTAAAAATCCAAATGCCTACGGGGCTAGGCAGGAAGAGTAAATGAATAAAGCACACCTGTAGCACACAGGGAGTGGTGGGACTGTGGCCAAGAAGAGAATGCTTGCCCTGTCAATGAGGGTAATCAGTTAAGTCCTAGATAATTGTGCCTAGGCTGAAATTCAGGCCAGTGCTATCAGATTTTTTTTTTTTTTTTTTTTGAAGAGCTTATGGAAATCAGTATTTTATGTGAGATATTTTGATATTTAAATGGTGACAACATATTCAAATTTTAAAGAACACTGAGCCAAACAAACATCAGATTGTAAGCAGGGTCTTAAATCTGTTTTGTTTACTGCCGTTTGCACAGCATCTAGAACAGTGCTTGGCACGTAGTAGGTACTAAGCACATGTTTGTTGAACAGATGATTGAATGAGTATTTGTGAACTGCATTACACTTGCAGGCAGCCAGTTTCCAACTTCTTCTCTACTGCTTCCCCCAACTACCTTTTAGGTTTTTCTGCTGCTTCCTATCCCAGACCAGATCATTTTTCATTTTTTAGCTAAGTATATAGACAATATATACTTCAAAGGTTAAATCCTTCTAGTTTGAATTGGTGTTTGGACCAGGATTCTTGGTGGGGATTTTAAAATTGATTTAAAAACTTATTTTTCGGCTGAGTGCGGTAGCTCATGCCTGTAATCTCAGTATTTTGGGAGGCTGAGGCAGGCAGATCGCATGAGTCTGGGAGTTCAAAACCAGCCTGGCCAACAGGGCGAAAACTTGTCTCTACAAAAAAACCACAAACATTAACCGGGCATGATGATGTGTGCCTGTGGTCCCAGACACTTGAGAGGTTGACAACGGTGGGAGGATTACTTGAGTCTGGAGACAGAGGTTACAGTGAGCCAAGATTGCTTTACTGCACTCCAGCCTGGGCAACAGAGCGAGATGCTGTCTCAAAAAATTATATATATATATATTTAGCATCTAAAAACATTGTAGTGAAAAACACATACAATTTTTTAAGTGTGCAGTTCATTAGTTGTGCTGCAGATCTCCAGAAGTTTTCATCTTGCAAAACTGAAACTCTACCCGTTAAACAACACCTCTCCATTTTCTCCTTCTCTCAGCCCCTAGTAACCCCCATTCTTCTCTGTTTCCACGAACTTGACTACTTTAAATAGTTCATATAAATGGAATCATACAGAATTTGGCTTTTTGTGACTGACACAATAGTGTCAGTTGTACCTAAGGGATTTTAATTTTATTAAATTTCCCAAGAGGAAGGAGCATGCCAGACCCTATAGGGCCACATGGAGAAGAAGTAGGATTGGTTAGGAGGCAGAAGGAGTGAGGGGACAGCCTAGGCCAAACCCTTATTTTGTTTTCGTTAGGAAAGGTGAGGTAGGACAGGGTAAGCAGCTATGAACTGGTGAGTTTGAGTAAGTCTGGTAGGCCCTGGGGTACACCGGTCTGGTACCTGGCCCCGGGTGGATTTAGGGCAAGGCGGAACACTGGCTTGGTGTGTAAGAGTTTGATAAAGGAGATGGTTGGGGGTGTGGGCACTGAGTTGGTGAGTTTGCCTGTGGAAGATGTGCTGGGGCAGGGGCCTCAGAATTTACTAGCCCTCTAAGAAGAATTGACTAGCCCTGGGAGATGCAGTCTCTCCCCAGTCAGCAAGGCCACAGATCCAAGACCGTCAAGAAGGTGGAAAATAATACAATGTAGTTTATAGCAATTGGCCCTGTGATGGATGCCAAACAGAGAATTATAGAATCTAAAAAAAGACAGAACACTTAATCCACTCAGCATAATATCCTCAAGGTTCATCCATGTTGTAGCATGTATCAGGATTTCCTCCCATTGTATGTATAGACCACAAGTTGTTTATTCATCCATTCATGTGTTGATGGACACCTGGGTTGCTTCCACCTTTTGCCTGACATGAATAATGCTGCTGTGACATGGATGTGTAAATATCTCTTCAAGACTCTGTTTTAAATTCTTTTGAGTCTATACCCAGAAAGAGAATCCACAGATCCCAAGGGTATTCTGTTTTTAATTTTTTAAAGGTACTGCTGAACTGTTTTCTGTAGCAGCTGCACCATTCTGTATTCCCAGCAACAGTGCACAAGAGTTCCAATTTTTCCCACGTCCTCGCCAACACTTGTTCTTTTCTTTTTTTTTCTTTGGGCCATCCTGTGAGGTGATACCTCATTGTCTCATTGTGGCTTTGATTTCTGCTGATGATTAGTGATGCTAAGTATCTTTTCATGTGCTTATTAGTGATTCTTTTGTATTTTACAATGTGGTAGTCCATGTTTTGAAATTGAGTCACACAATTTAAGTGTGAGTTTTGAAGAGTTATAAAACATGGTTTTATTAGTACCTTTTGTAGCACGGGAAAATCTCAAGGTGATTGCTTTTTTGCACAGAGAGGTAAAAGGTTATCCATTCAGCCTAACTTCAGAAGCTGTTAAAGACTCAGAAACTAGCAGTGGCTTATGCCTGTAATCCTAGTGACTTGGAAAGCAGGAGGATTGGTTGAGGCCAGGAGTTTGAGATCAGCTTGGGCAACACAGCAAGATGTGGTTAAAAAAAAAAAGAAAGAAAAAAAAACTTAGTTTGGCCTGGTGGCATGTGTGCTTGTAGTCGCAGATACTCAGGAGCTGAGGTGGGAAACTTGCTTGAGCCCAGCAGTTCGAGGCTACAGTGAGCTGTGATTGTGCTACTGCACTCCAGCCTGGGTGACAGAGCAAGACCTCGTCTCTTAAAAAAAAAAAATAAGGTAACTATAGCTGGGGACTGTGACCTCTGGCTTTAAGCACTTGGAGGACGGATCATTCATTCACAGAGGACCTACTGTGTGGTAGCCATGGCATAGAACTGCCCAGAGCAAGTCCAAACATATGGAGACGGTCTCCAACTATGTGTCCAAAGTAGAGGGGTTGCCTTACATCCTGAGAGCACTTCTCTATGGAAGCTGATTAAACTTTTTGGGGTGAGATTGGGAGGGCAAATCAGGTGAAGAACTGAGTGTGAGTTTTTATTCAGAAAGCTGAACCATCTGATAATGGCAGAGTTTAGTGTATTCAGAAAGGATTGAACAACTAAAGTGGGCCTATGGGAAAAGTAAGTAAGTGATCTTTATATTTCATTACAATGTCATTACAGGCATACACCATTTTATTGCGTTTCACAGATATTGCTGTTTTCTTCTATAGATGGAAGGTTTGTGACAACCATGCATTGAGCAAGTTTGTTTTTCCAATAGCATGTGCTTGCTTCATGTCTCTGTGTCACATTTTGGCATTTCTCACAGTATTTCGAACGCTTTCATTATCATGATATCTGTTAAAGCGATCTGTGATCAGGGGTATTTGATGTTAATGTTGTAGTTGTTTTGGGTTGTCACGAACTGTGCCCACATAAGATGGCAAACTAAATTGATGAAAGTTGTGTGTGTTTTGACTGTTCTATGACCCATCCTCTTCCTCCCTTATCTCTCCCTCTCCTACCACCTCCCTATTCCCTGAGACACAGTATTGAAATTAGGCCAATTAAGAACCCTACAGTTACCTCAGCAATGTCTACAAATGACTAAATTTAGTGAGGGAGACATACTGAAAGCCAAGATAGCCTGAAAGCTACCTGAAAGGCCCCAGTGTGTGATGTTCCCCTACCTGTGTCCAAGTGTTCTCATTATTCAGTTCCCACCTATGAGTGAGAACATGTGGTGTTGGTTTTCTGTTCTTGCGATAGTTTGCTCAGAATGACGGTTTCTAGCTTCATCCATGTCCCTACAAAGGACATGAACTCATCCTTTTTTTATGGCTGTGTAGTATTCCATGGTGTGTATGTGCCACATTTTCTTAACCCAGTCTATCATTGATGGACATTTGGGTTAGTTCCAAGTCTTTGCTATTGTGAATAGTACAGCAATAAACATACATGTGCATGTGTCTTTATAGTATCATGATTTATAATCCTCTTGTGCCAGTTTGCCAAGTTGCGAATGAAAGAAAAAGTTCTTGAAAGAAAAAAAAAATGCTACTCCAGTGAACCACATGAATGATAAGACAGCAAAATAGCCTTATTGCTGATAGGGAGAAAAATTGAGTGGTCTGGATAGATTGAACCAACCACAAACTTTCCTTAAGCTAAAGCCTAATCCCGAGCTAAGCCCTAACTCTCTTCAATTCTGTGAAGACAGAGAGGTGAGGAAGCTGCAGAAGAAAAGTTGGAGCTAGCAGAGGTTGATTCATGAAGTTTAAGGAAAGCAGCTGTTTCCGTAACATGAAAGTACAAGGTTAAGCAGCAAGTGCTAATGTAGAAGCTGCAGCAAGTTATCCAGAAGATCTAGCTAAGATCACTGATGAAGGTGGCTACACTAAATAACAGATTTTTTTTTTTTTTTTTTGAGACGGAGTCTTGCTCTGTCGCCCGGGCTGGAGTGCAGTGGCCGGATCTCAGCTCACTGCAAGATCCGCCTCCCGGGTTTTACGCCATTCTCCTGCCTCAGCCTCCGGAGTAGCTGGGTAAATAACAGATTTTTAATGTGGATGAAGCAGCCTTTTCTAGGACTTTCTTAGCTGGAGAGAAGTCAGTGCCTGGCTTGAAAACTTCAAGGGACAGGCTGACTTTCTTCTTAGGGGCTATTGCAGCTGATGACTTTTAAGTTGAAGTAACTGCTCATTGATCATTCCCCAAATCCTAGAGTCTTTAAGAATTATGCTAAATCTACTCTACCTATGCTCTATAAATGGAACAACAAAGCCTGGATGATAGCAGATCTGTTTTCAGCATGGTTTACTGAATATTTTAAGCTCACTGTTGAGACTTACGGCTCAAACAAAATTTCTTACAAAATGTTGTTGCTCATTGACAATGCATCTTGTCACCCGAGAGTTCTGATGGAGATGTGTAAGAAGATGAATGTTGCTTTCATGCCTGCTCACACAAAATCCATTCAGCAGCCCATGGATCAAGAAGTAATTTCGACTTTCAAGTCTTATTTAAGAAATACATTTTTTAAGGCTATAGCTGCCACAGATAGTGATTCCTATGATGGATCTGGGCAGAGTAAATTGCAAACCTGGAACAGATTTACCATTCTCAGTGCCATTAACAACATTCCCAGTTCATGAGAGGAGGTTAAAATAATAATAACAGGAGTTTGGAAGACGTTGATTCCAGCTCTCATGAATGACTTTGAGGGGTTCAAACTTTAGCAGAGGAAATAACTGCAGATGTGGTGGAGATAGCAAGAGAACTAGAATTAGAAGTGGACCCTGAAAATGGGACGGAATTGCTGCAATCTCATGGTAAAACTTGAAAGGATGAGGAGTTACTTTTCATGGAAGAGCAAGAAAAGTGGTTTCCTTAGATGGAATCTACTCCTGGTGATGATGCTGTGAACATTGTTGAAGTGACAAGAAAGGATTTAGAATATAACATATACTTAGTTGATAAAGCAGTGGCAGAGTGTGAGAAGATGGACTCCAATTTTGAAAGATATTCTACTGTGGGTAAAATGCTGTCAAACAGCATTGGGTTCTCCAGAGAAATCTTTCATGAAAGGAAGAGTCAACTGATGTGACAGACTTCATTGTCTTTATTTTAAGAAATGGCCATAGCCACCCAACTTCCAGCAGCCACCATGCTGATCAGCAGCCATCAACATCAAGGCAAGACCCTCTCCCAGCAAAAACATTAGGACTTGCTGAAGGCTTATATGATCCTTAGCCTTTTTTAGCAATATTTTGTTTTTTTTTTCTTAGAGATAGAGTCTCATTATGTTGCACAGGCTGGTATGCTGTGACTAATTACAGGTACAATCATAGCTCACTGCAGCCTGGAACTCCTGGGCTCAGTGGATCCTTCCATCTCAGCCTCCTGAGGAGTGGGGACTACAATAAAGCATTTTAAAATTAAGGTACTTGGCTTTTTAGACATGATGCTGTTGCACACTTTATAGACTAATAGTGTAAAACAAACATAACTTTTATATGCACCGGGAATGCAAAAAGTTTGTGTGAGTTGCTTTATTGTGACATTCGTTTTATCGCAGCGGTATGGAGCCAAACCCACAATGTCTCCAAGATATGCCTGTAATTGATATTGACTGGAACAAAAGAAAGTTGATTACATTAGTTTGGTGCAAATAGTGGTCATGTCTACTGTCCCCAAATCCTAGAGAAGAATAAATTTAACTCTGTGACAGCTAATTTGTAGTTTCATTGTCAAAAGGTGTTCTATATGTCTTGAAAATGTTATTCTAGGATGAGCTATACTGACTCAGAATTAATTTGAAAAGGGTATAGATGCTGTGTCTTGACTTCTGAGATGTCCTTTACTGATAGAGCGTTGATGCAGGATTAATCATATCTGTAGCCGTGGAGACAGGAGGCATTCCTGCCTTTCTGGCTTGCAGACGTGGAGGGCTGAAAAGGATGGGGGTGGGGCATGGTAGTGGAGATTATTAGCCAGTGGATTAATGGTTAACCCCTGCAGCATGCCAGAGATACACCTAATCTTTGATGAGACCTACTGCTCAGAATGAATAATGGTTAACCATTCCTTACCTTTGACTAAGACAGTATACCTTTCATAGTTTGTTTTTTAAAGTATGTGGAGCTGTGAAGTTTTTTTCTTTTGCAAATAACATTTACATATCACAGAAGTTTTATGACTCATTCCTGGCAAAGAAAGCAGGCGGTATCCATGAATAGTTTGTCATCTTTTAGAGACTAGTAGAATGATTGCTATCGAATTTTCATTTAACTTGAACACAGCTTTGTAGAGAGCAATATAAAGTGGTCCTTTCCTCAGTACAAAACATGAAAAAAAAACCTGAGCTCTTGTTAGCAGATGTTAGTGTGTTATGCTGCACATGCCAGCGAGGCGTTCTTATTTATGAGAACTAGTCATCTGGACTGGAAAAAGATTTTTAAAAGAAAATAAACAAAGGGAGCAAAGAAAAATTCGAGGTCACCCTCCTCTCACAGGGGCTGTTTCGGGCTGGGTGCAGTGTCAGTTATCTGACGCCTGACTCCAGGGAGAGAGAGCCACCTGCATCCCTGGTTAATGAGCACTGGCCACCTGGCAGAACCCGGCGACCATGAAGATGCAGTTTCATTTTTACCATTTGTCACATCAAACTAGGTTTTGGCATTTTTGACTACTTATAAAACATTCTGTAAACATGAGAAATAGTTTTTCTATTTATTTGTTTATTTTCTTCTTTTAGACACAGGGTCTCTGTCTTCCAGAGTGGAGTGCAGTGACACCATCACAACTTACTGCAGTCCTGAACTCTGGAGCTCAGGTGGTCTTCCCGTCTCAGCCTCGGGAGTAGCTGCAATTATAGGCACATGCCACCAACTCCCAGCTCATTAAAAAAAAAAAAAAAAAAAAAAATTAAGAGACGGGGCCTCCTATGTTGCCCAATCTGGTCTCGAATTCCCGGCCTCAAGCGATCCTCCCACTATGGCCTCCCATAGCATTGAGGTTACAGGGTGTGAGCCACTGTGCCTGGCCAGTTTTTATATTTAGGAAAAAAGCTGGCAGAAATTGGCTCTTCCCAGTTCTGAGACGTTTTTCAATTAATGCTATTGATGATTTCTAACTTGTTATCAGAGTCTTAGTTTCCTTTCCTTGGCAATCTAAGGAATTGTCCTTGGCTTCCCTTGTTTATAGTAATCTCACTGCTGCCTAAGCAGAGGAGGCATGGTTACATGGCCAGTGTCTCTCTGTCTCTGTCTCTGGGCTTAGGTTTACCCCTGAGAGAGTTCATTGTAAATCTGTGCTGAACTGACTATTCGGTCTGAGTTGGACTATTTTTTGCTTATTACAAACTCGATTTATTTGAGACAAAGTCTAACTCTGTTGTCCAGGCAGGAGTCCAGTGGCACGATCATAACTTACTATAGCCTCAAACTCCCGACTCAAGTGATCCTCCTGCCTAAGCCTCCCCAGTAGCTGGGACTATAGACACATGCCACCACATCAGCTAATTTTAAAAAATTTTGGTAGAGGTGAGGTCTTGCGGTATTGCCCAGGCATGTCTCAAATTCCTGAGTTCAAGCAATCCTCCAGCTTTGGCCTTTTAAAGTTTTGGGGTTATAGGCGTGAGACACTGCACCCAGCTGCAAACTATTAAGAAAAAAAATAATGAAAGGCTGAACTCTTTTCTTTGTAGCTAAGCCTCTTGAGAAAGTTCTGAGGCTGCTACATCTCCCATTCCATCCTCAGGTCCTCGCATCGCAGCTGGCAGCTCCACTGCTGTGTGGGCACTGACCCCTACCCCCCAAGGGACCAGCCATCTCCTGTTGGCCATGGCGAATGTTTTTCAGTCCTTATCTGACCTCCCTTTGGCATTGGACATTGACCAGATCCTTCTCCTTGAAGCGTTACCATCTCGAGTAGTCCCCTGCTCGAGTTGTTTCTCCTGCTTCCCTGGGTGTTCCCTTTCACTGTTTGTTGAAGGTTGTCCTCCTGCTGGTCACCCATTGAACGTAGGTGTCAGGTGTCATCTAGCATTGGATCCCGTGTCCTCCTGTCACACTTTTTTTCCTGGCGGGTGTTCACAGCTGGATTTGTTCACATGACCGCCACATTGAACTCATCCATAACTCAGACCTCTCTCTTTGGGGGCCCCCAAATTTCAACTGCTTATCAGGATCTTTCCATGAGACTGACCACAAATATCTTAAACAGAGGATTCTTAGAATTCATCTGCTTTTTCCTCAAACGTGTCTTTTCTCCTATATTCTCTACCTTGGTGAGAGTGTCACCTCTGATGAAGTTAAATACACTGGGGGTTTGGATCAACCTAAACTCATTTTCTTTCACCCTCTTTATGCAGTAAGTACCAAGTCTTTCCCATTACTCTAAGGTAGTTCCTTTTTCCTAGTCCAAGCCAATCCTACTTGTCTGCAGATTCAGTATGGTGCCTTACCTCCTGCAGGAAAATTCCCCAGCATTCTGTACCCAGCCCTTATCCTGGGATTGGTCTCCCCTCGATTGAATTCAGGCTGGTGCCTTGCCTCATTCACCGTCATTTCCCCAGGGCCTAGCAGGTGGTGCCTTGGAAATAACGTACGTTAGTGGAAGTGTCCTAGTACGATTCCATGGCTAATGTGTGTGCTACTCTTGCCATTCAGAGATGGGGCTGGGACGTCACCCTGTGGACATTCTGGTCCTAAGAGCCCTGTTCCTGGGTGCCTGCTATTTGCTTGTGTCAAGTTGGATACGACAGCTATGGGAAAATGATTGAGGGCAGAAGGCAGTTTTGGTGTGACAGGAAGAGCACAGGCTTCCAGGACTTTGCTGTAAGATCAGGAGAGAATAATGCATTGGAAGTACCTGATGCTGAGTCTGTTCTCAGGAATGGTGTGTTTGAGGCAGCTGCCCATTGCCAAGTGCTTGCCGTGTGCTTGGATGCAACCATGGCTAAAGGTTTCCTTTCTGGCTATGTGGTGATTGACTGTGGGTCACCTTCCTATTGTATTTCTGACTCCTCGAGTGTAGTATAAAGGTCTTCGCAGAGGTAGGGCTAATGGAGAGGCAGTGGCAGTTGTTCAGTGTTCTATAATGTAACCTGAAAGATTTTTCTTTAGTCTTAAGCTGAATTTTCCACATTCTCATTACTAGTTGGGGAGGAATTGGGAAGTGGTGACATTATTGGTAGCATTCTAATGACCATTCTCTAGTTCTACAGAAGAGGTATGTTTGAGGAAGGCACCCAAGTTTCCTGACTATTTCTCACACTTCTCCATCACAAGAAAGCTCTATGTACAAAATGGTGAGAGTCCCAAGAACCATCATTTGCTCTAGGATTGTCCTTACTGTGGAAGCTCAGAGACTCACCTTTGATCTAAAATAAACAAAAAGCCATAAGGCAAACCTTATCGAAGTAGGTGATGTTGGGTATGTTTGCTGCTGAACACATACAAACACTTTATATGCAGATAAAATAAAATGACTCACAACATTGCTGACATTAGTCTGTGTTCTTCCCACAGCTAAATACATCATAGAATTTTACCGAATTACATCGACTAATTGTTCATTGACCAACATCACACTAGTGGGACCACAAGACTGACAGTGCTGCACTTTGCTTTGAGAGGAAAGGGAAGAATGAACCTGAGGAGAGTTGACCGAAATGTAATAATTCTGAACTGAGATTTGAAGTGAAAATAGAGTGCCAATTTTGATTTTTGTATTTTGTAAACTCTATTTTAAAAGTTTGTCTTACAAATATACATCTACATATTAGACATAAAAATGGTGGCTCACGCCTGTAGTCCCAGCACTTTGGGAGGCCGAGGCGGGCGGATCACGAGGTCAGGAGATCGAGACCATACTGGCTAACACGGTGAAACCCCATCTCTACTAAAAAATGCAAAAAATTAGCTGGGCGTGGTGGCAGGTGCCTGTAGTCCCAGCTACTTGGGAGGCTGAGGCAGGAGAATGGCATGAACCTGGGAGGCGGAGCTTGCAGTGAGCCCAGAGCGTGCCACTGCACTCCAGCCTGGGCGACTGAGCGAGACTCCATCTCAAAAAT
>NW_016804493.1:7604546-7666281 GCF_001698545.2 Rhinopithecus bieti
AAAAAAAAAAAAAAAAAAGGAAACGAGGCAGCTGATGTTAAATTCTGGCTGCAGTCTCTTCTAAGATTCAGTCCTTCTGATTACGGAGCTATGTCAAAGATGCCATATCTAAAAAAGAAATCAGCGTCTTTCCCTACTTCAGTACTCAAATATGCTTAGGACAAATTATGTCTTACATGTCATTAGATATTAGTTTTGAAGATTTAATGAGTTCCTGTAAAGTACTTAGAATGGTGCCTTTCATAATAAACACTGTGTAGTGTTTGCCATTTTATTATTGTTATTGCTTATTTTTAACAAAATTGTATTTAAATTTGCATTTACTGACCTATTTCTCCAAGTATATGCTAATATAATTTTCATAGTGTGAATTTAAAACTCTGAGTCTCTCAGTTAATTGGATTTTATCCTTTTGTTTGGAATTTCCTTTTGAGATACTTTGTCAACTTTTGTAGAGTTAGACTGGTAATATGTATTTTCAATAATCAATACTAATAGGTTTTAAAATGACAGATTTGAGCGATTTTCACTTAATTTTTCTAAGATCTTCTGTAAAAACTGAGGGAAGCCTGAATACGTCCTATGCAAATAATTGACATAAGGATAACTCAGTTTCAGTTGTTTTCCCTATTTTTTTCTGTGATATTATTTTTAACATTATTGTGCTATATTTTATGGAACACTTTTTTACACAACTAAATCACTCTGTCTTTATTTTGATCACTTGTTCCAAGTCTTCAACATTTTTTCTTAACTTTTAGATGCTAAAATTGTTTAGTTGGCCCCGCACAGTGGCTCCTGCCTGTAATCCCTGCACTTTGGGAGGCTGAGGCGGGAGGGTTACTTGATAGCAGGAATATGAGACCAGCCTGGGCAACATAGTGAGATCCTGTCTCTAAAAATAAATAAATAAATAAAAAATAAAAGTTGAATTAGTATTACAAATATTTTTCAAGACCTGCTGTGTGTTGGACAGTATTTGCATATGTTTTTCTTGTTTACCACTCTGTGAGCTGTATTGTATTATAGGACAATGAAGCTATTTTGCACATAGGAAAACAGGTTTATAAAATGCACATCATTGTTTGGCTAGTAAAGAACAGAGTTGGGTTGACCACAGATCTCTGTCTGTCAATCCCAGGCGCTTACTTATCATGGTAAAACTTTTTCAAAATGACCCTACCGCCATCGGCAGGATGGTGGAATAGGGGGTCCCAGTCCTCTTCCAATAGAAACACGTCTTTAATAACCCTCCAGGGATGAAAAATCTTTATGAGAGCTCCCAAATTCAGTTCTACGCATTAAATATGTGTAACTTTTTGTATGTCAATCATACCTTATAAAGTGGTTTGAAAAATAACTTTTTTTTTTTGAGACGGAGTCGCACTCTGTCACCCAGGCTGTAGTGCAGTGACGCAATCTCGGCTCACTGCAAGCTCCACCTCCAGGGTTCACGCCGTTCTCCTGCCTCAGCCTCCCAAGCAGCTGGGACTACAGGCGGCCACCACCACGCCCAGCTAATTTTTTGTATTTTTAATAGAAACGGGGTTTCACCGTGTTAGCCAGGATGGTCTCAGTTTCCTGACCTCGTGATCCACCTGCCTTGGCCTCCCAAAGTGCTGGGATTACAGGTGTGAGCTACCACGCTCAGCCGAAAAAATAACTTTTGAAGTTATGTACCATGAAAAATGGATTCAACTTGGTTTTTCTCTATGCTACACCTGGTGATCCCAATTCATTTCCTTAAGTAGTGTTTATTGAGCCCCTAAATATTGTTTATTGTTCCAGGCACAGTGTTAGGTGGGAGTTCAACAGGAAAAAGAGAGGTATAGGGTTACCTCTGAAGGAGTTTATAGCCTAATTGTTCATAGAATACTTGCTCTGTTTTGGGCCAGACGTGGTGGCTCACGCCTGTAATCCCAGCACTTTGGGAGGCCGAGGAGGGCGGATCACTTGAGATCAGAAGTTCGAGATCAGCCTGCCCAACATGGCAAAACCCCATCTCTACTAAAAATGCAAAAAATTAGCCGGATGTGGTGGTGGGCACCTGTAGTCCCAGCTACTTGGGAGGCTGAGGCAGGAGAATCGCTTGAACCCTGGAGGTGGAGGTTGCACTGAGCTGAGATCGCACCACTGGACTGCATTCTGGGTGACAAGAGCGAAACTCGATCTCCAAAAAAAAAAAAAAAGAAAGAAAGAATACTTACTCTGTTTTCATGGATTAAGTTTTCTGTGTTTAACCAGCTCTCATATGGCTTAATAACAGTCACACTGTAATGTGATTAAAATATGAAAAGACGAATTTGGCATTTTACCCAGCTCCACGAGATGAATTGCACCATTTATCACATTATTCCTTGAACTTTGGTGTTGACTTAAAATTGTACAGCCTATCAATGAAGAATACATTTTTATCTTTGCTATGTTTAGTTTTCTCAAGTTGCTCTTGGGCATGGTGAATCTTTTCATTGTTAGTGTTTTACATAGTTTCTAGCAGTAATGAATAATTACCAAGGACCAGATGTTTTAAAACCTTTCCTCTAATGCTCACAGCCATCCTTCCAAGCTAATCTGCCTTTTCTTCATGTTAATGATGAGGGACCTGAGGCACCACATGCCCCACAGATGTTGTCATTCCAGGGCACTCAGGGCAGTCATTTCCTGGCTTCAGATTTCTTTCAATAATTTTTTTTTCTTTTTTAATGAAGACCCTAGATAGGCTGTAACAGATTATCCCCTTTTCCCCTTCTGTGAGAGCTATGGTGCCTTATATCGGTTAAAATCTGGTGAGACCTGTGGTGAATTGATTGCTTCTGTCTGCCCTTCAGTGGTTCTGAAACATTAGGAGGTTGTCCTTTTTGAGAGAGATTTCAGCACTTCAGGGAGTGAGCTGATGCCTCAAGCCACTTGTATTTGGAACCATAAAAGAGTTGTCAGTTCACTGCGTTGAAGGAGGAGGGTGTTGCTGGCTTTCTTTGTTGCCGGGAAGATGCGTCTGATTATAAGAAGCCTCTCAAGTAGAGAATTGAATCCAAAAGAACTAGGAAAATCTGGGTGTTTAAACAAAGTTTGAATTGATATGGGATGTTGTAGAGATTGCAGCTTGTTTAGGAAGGGAAGTGGGTAGATCTCTGGCTCCTTCTAATTAGGAGTCTTATGTCCAGAGTCTGCCTTTGTCCCAGGCTGCTAAGATTATTTTTCCAGTGTCTTTGATAATTGCCACAAATGTGCAAGAATTAGGACACATGTGGGTATGTCTTACATATTTGGGGGAATATTTTTCAGGAAACTTTGATTCTTGGGCATATCCTCACTGATACATTAGAATAAAATATAAAGCAAAAATGCCATAAACCAGAATTGTGATCCATATCTAGAATGAGAAAATGTCACACATTTGTGGACATTTGTGGACAATGTGTGACATTTTCTCATTCTAGATGATGTTGCTTCAAGAAGGTAGAACCATTTGCCCTTTCCCCTCCTCAGGCCTGTGGCACAGACCTGTCACGAGGGTAAGAGTTCCTGTAGGAAATATAATGGCTTTTGAAGTTGAGTTTCCTGTAATGTGAAGAGGCTTTCTGTATTCGAGACATAAAACAAAACTGAGTATTATTTTCTTTTCAAGAGTTGTCTCATAGGCAATCTAAAAAAAAGGAATGCTTAAATTAGAAATAATATAACAAATTTATGGAGCATTTGATAGTTTAACCATTTAAAAAACTGCAGTTATGTGAACTTTGGCAAACTTTCTGTGTTCACATGAATGGATAGTTTTACCATGTAAAGTGTTAGCTTTGAAGTTTTCTTTTGAGGGAAGAGATAAAATGCGTTAAAATTAAATTATATTTATTTTTGTTTGAATGGCTGAAA
Source organism: Rhinopithecus bieti (assembly GCF_001698545.2). Lineage (NCBI taxonomy): Eukaryota > Metazoa > Chordata > Mammalia > Primates > Cercopithecidae > Rhinopithecus > Rhinopithecus bieti. The sequence continues at coordinate 7,608,420 of NW_016804493.1, forward strand.
GATGAATATGATGCAGATTTTCAAAGTACAAATATTTTGGCGTACAGTAAAAGTTTTCATTCCGCTCCTGCTCGGCAGCCTCCTGGTCCACCTTCTAGAGACCAATAGTTGATAGTTATTAATATATTCTTCAGAGATATTTTGTATGTATACCAGCATATGTATATCTCTGCCCTCTTTTTCCACACACTCATTCTACTGATTAATCTCTCTAGGGTTCTATATCAGTGTGGTCTCTTATTTTGACAGACATTAATTCTAGTATATATCGAGCCTCCTCATTCATTTTTTTCTGTTATATGCGCACACTGTCCACATAACCTCTCTGTGGTGCAGTTTCTAGGTTGCTTCCAGATTTTGCAGTTAACGAAGAATTTTCTCACGCAAGTATGAGTCTTAGGATAAATTCCTGTCAGTGTAATGCTAGGTCAAAGGGTGTGGGCCACTAGGTGTAGTGGCTGCTTTCTGTTATCCCAGTACTTTGGGAGGCAGAGGTGGGAGGATTGCTTGAGTCCAGGAGTTTGAGACCAGCCTGGGCAGCATAGTGAGACCATCTCTATAAAATAAAAAATTAGCCAAGGGTGGTGGTGCATACCTGTAGTCATAGCTTTTCAGGAGGCTGAAGTGGGAGGTTCACTTGAGTCCAGGAGGTCAAGGCTGTTGTGAGCTATGATCACACCACTGTACTCCAGCTTGTGCAATAGAGTGAGATCCTATCTCTTAAATCAGAACAAGGATCTCGCAGGAAAAAAAAAAAATTTTTTTAAAGGGTATGGGCATATGGGCATTTTAAATTTTAATTTATGTGGCCAAATTGTTTGTCATGGAAATTATACCAAATTATCAGCAATATATTGTGGTGCCGTATAGACTATTGGCTTTGAACACATTTTCTTGGGGATGGGAAATTGATAATTTTTAAATATGCATCTTTAGATATATAATATGTTAAGTATATGTGCATATTTAGGTATATTTCCATGTATTTCATTATTGAGTAATCATATTTGATTCTCTTTTTGGAGGCTAGGTAAGTTTATGTGGCAGTTTTCAAACATTGAGAGCTATTAGGTTGAGAAAATATGGATAATAAGGTAATTTGAGGACCTTTTAGTTTCTTGTCCTTTCTTTCTCTCTTACATCCCTCTGAATTATTTAAGATCCAGCTGAGTCTTGCCTTCTTCCATGAAATCTTCCACAATTATTCCAGCTCTTGTTGACCTGGGATCCAGAGCCTATACTCAGTGATATGCTTGTATTAGAATGAATCTGTGTAGTATCATGTTTATGTGCCATGTTAGGAGACTCACAGCGTTAGAAGGGAAAGAGCAAGGAGGAGCTTCACTCTTGGCTTTGCCCTGTGATTTTTATCTAGCTCTCCTCTGGGGCAGAAGCAATCACATCCAATAGATACTATTTTCTTATTTTAAAACCTTCCCCCAGTACTTTGTTATACTATTTTAAGCATAACTTGTATTATTTTTCTGAATATAAAAGTGATAATGATCATTGTAGAAAATACGAGAAATATAAAACATTTTATAAAGCAGAAAATAAAAATCACCCAGAACCCTATCAGCTGTGAGTACTCATAGCCATCATTTCTTTTGTCCTTTTCTCCCTCATTCATTCTCTCTCTCTCTTTCGTTCGTTCATTCTCTCTCTCTCTATGTGTTTCTAATGAAATTGACAGCAACATGCCGATATAGTTTTATATTCTCCTTTTTTTTTTTTTTAACCCTAAGAATAGCTGATGGCTTGGGGTATTTCCTCACAAAACTTTTTGTATGCATGTATATATACTTAATATGAAATGTAGAGAAAATTTTGAATAAAGAAATTAGAAACAAAATTATACTATGCGTAATGCTGCATTTGCTTTTGCCATTCAGTAATACGTGGTAAGCTGCCTGTCTCAGAAGTATGTATAGATCATTCTAGTTCTTATAAATGTTTGTACCTTTGCACCAGGTCCCATAGACTTCCAGTGATATCATGCTTTCCCTATTATAAATAATGCAAAAGTGACATCCTTTTACATGGATGTATGTAGAACCTTGTAACATAGATTAAAAGTGGAATGACTGGGTTAAACGCTATACACACTTAAATTTTGATGGATAATGCCAAATTTCTGCTTAAAAATGTTTTACCTGTGTGTATTCCAATAATAGCCTCACTGTCCTCATCAGCTCTGAAAATGATCTCTTTAATTTTTTTAACTTGATAGGTTAAAAAAAAATTGCCTCTTATGCATGTTTAATTTATATTTTCCTGATGGTAAGGTTGAATGTCTTCATATGCTTCTTAGCTGTGTGTCTTTCAGCTATAAATTTTTCATTTTTCTAGTTTCTGATCGATTAGGATTTCTTTGATATTAACTTTTTTGTCTGTTACATATATTGCAAGTATTTTCCTCCAGGTTGTTGTTTTCTTTTTTTCTTCCCCCTGCCCCGTAGAGCTCAATTTCTGGAGACCAGGTTGTTGTTTGCTAACTTGTTTCTTGTTGTCTTTAGCCATACAGGAGTTTTAATTTATTTAATAAAATCTGTGTGGTCTGTCAGTTTTGGGTCTTATTTACAAAGACCCTCCAATTTAAAATGTATTTTCTCATTTTTTGTTTCTAGCACTTTTATGATTTTGTTTTCTTACAAAGACTGAGCTGGACTGAAGGAATGATTGAACTTTATTTCTTTTCCTCTGTAGTTTAATCATGAAAATTGGTATATTTGTATATAGGATTTTTATTATTTACCAAAGCAGTTCTGTGGAATATAGATTAAGTTAGATATTAAGTTAAAATTGAATCATGGAAATTCAGATTATGGATAAATTGTTCTTTAGGACTTTAAAAATCTCTCTCCAGCTGTCATTTAGTTTCTAATAGTGTTCTCTGGTCCCTTAGGGATCCCAGGACTTGGGTGGGGGGTAAGGAGTGTTTAAAAAGAATATACAGGTGTCATCAAATCAGTTCTGCTTTTATCTGTAATATTTCATTTGAAAATAAAGGTGCTGCTGAAAACAAGAAGCAGAAAACCCATAATTTGCTATTCCATTGGAAGTTTGGGGAGCAGGGTAGGTACTAGTAACTCATGTTCCCCAAGGGGTTTCGGTGAGTTGGTGTGGGTCATGCGTGAGGTCACTGTGCAGTGTAACTAGAATTCCTTGCCCCTGAGGATCTTGGCTGAGCTCCCCTGACAGGACTGGGCTGAGCCCTATCCTGGGCTAGGCCTAACACTGGGCTAAGCCGTATCCTGTTACAGTTATAAAGTATGCTCCGCAGTGTGACCTTCTGCTCTAGAACACTTTGCACACTATTATTCCGCATTTCCTCTTGGATACCTCGCTCATCTGTTCACTGGGATCTAGTTATACAGAAGCAATAAATACTACAGAGCATAAATATTTTGGTTAGGAAATGAAGTACATTTCTAAATCTGTGAGCACAAAACTGAAATGGAAAAGTACTGAGCAGATTATAAGCTCAGGACCAAGAATGCCAGGAGAGGTTTTTTTTTTGTTTAGAGAAGAAACATGAAGTGTTGTTTATAAGTGGGTGTGAAAAATGTATTAAAATAGCACATTAGGCCGAGTGTGGTGCCTCACGCCTGTAATCCCAGCACTTTGGGAGGCCGAGGCGGGCGAATCACCGGAGGTCGGGAATTGAAGACCAGCCTGACCAACATGGAGAAACCCCATCTCTACTAAAAATACAAAATTGGCTGGGCATGGTGGCGTGCACCTGTAATCCCAGCTACTTGGGAGGCTGAGGCAGGAGAATCGCTTGAACCTGGGAGGCGGAGGTGGCGGTGAGCCGAGATCGCACTGTTGCACTCTAGCCTGGGCAAGAAGAACGAATTTCTGTCACAAAATAAATAAATAAATAAATAAATAAACAATAAAATAAAATAGCACATGATTACTATTCTCTAAAGCACTTTTCCTCCCCCATCTTAATTTGATAATGTCAGTCTTGTCTAAGTACCTTTTCTCCTGGAGTGGATTAATGGAACACTATTTTTTTAGACTCTTGAATTACTGCAGATACTCTGACCAATTGTTATTCCTAACCTTAATGGTACTTAATTTACTTCAGAAGATTTGAATTAAATTTTGGTTTTGGTGTCATCTTTCAGATCTCCTTTTTATTCCTTCAGTGTTGATTTTTAAACCACTGTCCTCCTACTCGTAATAGCTACAGTAATAGGTAATTATTAGGCATTGTTATCTGGACCAGAGACTCTGATATTGCTTTACATACATTATCTTATTTAATCTTTTCGCTGATGCTGTGACGTGTAGTTACTGTTTTCGTCTTACAGATCAGGAAACTGAGGCTCAGAGAGTTTAAATAGTATGTCAAAGATTTTACAGTTGGCTGAAACTCAAACATAGCATTCAAATTCAGAGCGCTTTCTTCCGCTCCCAAGCTTTTCACTGTTACAGTGTCTTTAGATTTTTTTCACCTTAATAAGTAACTCTGTGTGCCCCTTTCTGGGATGATGCTGAGAGAAGAGAAAATACATCTCACCACTAATGCTTGTCCCAGTTCTCAGACAGTTGCTTCTTGGTCCAAAGCGGTTTTAATGTGCAGTCATCTCTAAGATTTGTTGAGTTTCATGAGTCAAGCAAGAAGAATTCCAGGTCTTTCAGGCATCTCCTTCCCTCAAGTTCACTTGTGGTGAAGATGACACATGGTCAGTGTTTCTAATTATACTTCGGTCTTCCTTTTCCTTGAATCTTGTCAAGGAATAGAACTGCCCTTCCCCCTTCCCTCCCTTCCATTCAGTAGTGTAGTGGTAACTCAGTCTTAGAAACATCATGAGAGGCCACTCTTCCTTTAGACGTCCAAACATTTTGTTAGCTTTAGTTCTCCCTGCTTTGTTCATGTAAAGCTTCATTTATATGACCAATTCCCTAGTGTCATCTCTTTCTACCCTTGCAAAAAAAAAAAAAAAAAAAAAAAAGAGCTTAATGTTAGATAACAGTGCAACACAATAGAGCATAAAGTTAAAGTCGGCTAACCTGGCAGGGTAAAAAGAAGTACATCCAGGGCTTGTTCCTATTTTGACCAAAAAGCGTTAAAGTGTATGCTTGTATGGCAGGAATCGCCGTCCTCTCTGAGCTTGGGGAACATTAGCCTGTGTAATAGGGCTGACAACAAGATGACTGGTATAATGAGTAAGGTAAGAAAGAGAAGAGAGGGGCCGGGCGCTGTGGCTCACACCTGTAATCCCAGCACTTTGGGAGGCCGAGGCGGACGGATCACGAGGTCAGGAGATCGAGACCATCCTGGCTAATATAGTGAAACCTGATCTCTACTAAAAACACAAAATATTAGCCGGGCGTGGTGGCGGGAGCCTGGTAGTCCCAGCTATGTGGGATGCTGAGGTGGGAGAATGGCGTGAACCCGGGAGGCGGAGCTTGCAGTGAGCTGAGATTGAGCCACTGCACTCCAGCCTGGGCAACAGAGCAAGACTCCGTCTCAAAACAAAAAAAAAGAAAAAGAAAGAAGAGGAAAAGGAAGGCACTAAGGATGGGAGAGAGGACACTGGTGGAGTGCTGCCAGTCATTTCTTTGGTTCTCTTTCTTTGATATGTCCACATAAATTGAGTGCTACACCTTTAGAAGTGGTTCTTTTTTAAAAACTTTTTATTGTATTTGTATTTTTAAATTTTAAGTTCTGCGGTACGGGTACAGAAGTTGTTCTTACTTTTTTTTGATAGATGCCAACAAGAATATGTTCTGTGAAAGATCTTACCAGTGTAATCATTCTGTCATTTCACATTTGAAATCTTGACCATGTATGTGTGACCTTATATATAAGAGTCTTGCACATAAAGTGTGTTTAACCTGGGTCAGTATGTTGGCATGTATCATCATCACTGATCCCACTGTGTCTCTGAATAGATTACAGTTGTGTATAAAAGATCAGTTTCCTGTTTTGTTCTCTTGCCATCTCTCCTAATTCATTGGAATGAGATGACTTTATTGATTGCCTAATTCATTTCTTTTTTTAATACTTTTTTATTTTTAATTTTTGTGGATATATACTAAGTGTGTATACTTATGGAGTACATGAGCTATTTTGATCCAGGCATATAATACATAATGATCACATCATGGAAAATGGGGTATCCATCCCCTCAATCCTTTGTGTTGTCTTGTACACAGTTGGTGGGAATGTAAATTAGTACAACTGCCATGGAGGAACAGCTTGGAGGTTCCCCAAGAAACTGATCCACGTCATTTTTCATCTCTTGGAGCCCTTCCCCCTGGAGGTTCTTGATCAGAAGTTCCTGTTTCCAACACATCGCCCAGGCCATCACTCTTATAGACTCTAACCATTGGCTTCACTTGCTGCTCTCTCCAGTCAGAACCTCAGAGGCTGTCTCTTCTGAGGCTTTCTCGCACCCAGGACCCCTCTGCTCTGCAGCCAGCCCTGATTTGTGCCTTCTGACCTCCAAACATGCCTTGCTTTCCCACTTAAGAATTAGAAACACTGGTAATGATCATCCCCCTCTGAAAACAGTCACCACCACTGCCTGTTGGAATCCTGCTAGGCATAAAGCCTTAGCTCAGTTTCCTTAATGGTACCTTTCTCATACCCTCATACCCTCCTGCTACTGTTGTGAATTCTGCCACATTCTATTTTTTGTTTTTTTTGAGACAGATTCTTGCTCTGTTGCCCGGGCTGGAATGCTGTAGTGTGATCTTGGCTCACTGCAACCTCTGCCTTGTGATTCTGGTGCCTCAGCCTCCGAAGTAGCTAGGATTACAGGCATGAACCACCACCCCCAGCTAATTTTTGTATTTTTAATAGAGACGGGGTTTCGCCACGTTGGCCAGGCTGGTATCAAAGTCCTGGCCTCAAGTGATCCACCTGCCATGGCCTCCCAAGGGGCTTGGATTACAGATGTGAGCCACCATGCCCGGCCAACAACACATTCTTTATAATAGGGCATGCGGCACCAGCAAGGAATGCCTCATTTGATAATACCATTGTTACACTCTGTCATCATCAAATGTCCCAACGTATATACAAAACTTTCATTCTCTTTAGGGTCACACAAAGCTAAAATAATTTATGAAGACATTTAAATGAATTGTGCCATTAAAATTAAATCAGTGTTATATGTGTGTCTCAACGGGTTTGTAACTCATTATGTTATGGACCTTTGGGGCTGAATTTACAGATGCTGAATCTGTAGACGCCAGAGGCCTAAACTGCTTTTCCTAGGGTCATCCATCTCTTAAGTGATAGCTACATGGTTGAGGACATGTCTTTTTATTTCTTCTGCCTTTTGGGGGGCAGGGATGATCTTTTACTCATTATTATATTCTCTGGAAGTTTTTTTTTTTTTTTTTTTTTTTTGTAACACAGTATCCTGCATTTGATAGGTTCCTTTAGTAAATGTGTCTTCATTAAATTTATTAATGAATACCATATTTTAAAATAAAATCTCATCCCAAAATGGAAATAAGTAGAGAATGGAGTAGAAAAAGAAAATCTTCTATTTGAAATTAGGATTTTCAGGGCAGCCTGAAAATGGAAGTGACAAGTCAGGATTTAAGAACAGACTGAATAATCTAGATGTGACTGTAAGTGCTGTATTTGTGAGATATGACACCTGGGTCTTTAAACCAAGATTGAGTGTAGTAACTAAACTGCTTTTGAGGAGGAGGATAGAAAAGAAAAGAATGGAAGGAAGCAGGTGGATGTTTGCTCTGACAGATGTCTCAGATGAACTAGACTTGGGGAAATCTGTCTTGTGTTCCTGTCTTATCCTTTAGTCTTCTTCCAAATCCAGCTTTCTAAGTGCTGAAGTTTTTCATTGTAAGCCTAGAGGGGCATCCAGTTGTGCTTTATCACAGGGGTCCCAGACCAGTACCAGTCCGTGGCCTGTTAGGAACTGGCCTCACAGCAGGAGGTGAGTACTGCCTGAACTCCACCTCCTGTGGGATCCACAGCAGCGGTTGATTCTCGTAGGAGCAGGAACCCAGTCGTCAACAGCTCATGCCAGTGATCTAGGTTGCACTCTCCTTATGAGAATTTAAGTCATGCCTGATGATCTGAGGTGCAACGTTTTTATTCCAAAACCATCACTCCCCACTCCCGTCTGTGGAAAAATTGTCTTCCTTGAAACCAGTCCTTAGAGTCAAAAAGATTGGGGACCTCTGCTTTATTGACCAGTGAATAAAAGTTGGAATACCGTGACAGCACTGGCAGCCCGCAGCCACTGTAGATAGAGCTCATACACAGCAGTTTTATCTGTGAACTAACATTACATTGCATGAAGCATTGTGAGAGCATATAAAATGAAGTTTGATTTTAGAGTTTTACCAGGCCATTCTCAGTCCTAAATCATCATCTATGGATTTAAAAATCATACTAAAGAAAATGTAACTTTAAAAATAAATCTTGCCCATGCCACTGGGTAGGGGTTATGCCATATTAAGCAATTTGTGTTTCTTTCTTTTTTTTTTTGAGACATGGTCTCGCTCTGTCACCCAGGCTGGAGTGCAGTGGCGCAATCTCGGCTCACTGCAACCTCCGCCTCCCAGGTTCAAGTGATTGTCTTACTGTAGCCTCTGAAGTAGCAGGGATTACAGGCATGCATCACCACGCCTGGCTAACTTTTGTATTTTTAGTAGAGATGGGGTTTCACCATGTTGGCTAGGCTGGTCATGAGCTTCTGACCTCAAATGATCCGGCAGCTTTGGCCTCCCAAAGTATTGGGATTACAGGTATGAGCCACCTCACCTGGCCACAATTTGTGTTTCTTAAAGGAACACAAATATAACTGAATTCTAACATCTTGCATGGTATTCTCATTTATGCATATACAATGGGAGATACTCTTTCGTCTTATTTATAGCCAAGGATGCTTTGTTGAATATGGCATGAAACAATACGATTTTTAACTATACAGTTTTACTGTGATCTGATGATCAACATGATACAATTAATAGTGCTCTGGCAAAGGTAAATGTTAACAGCAACAGCTGCTTTATTCTCAGCTGGGGTATCAATTCCCAGGGAAATGCTTATTTTGGGAGAAAAGATTTACTTCAAGGTTATATGTGAAACATTTTCTGCCTTGTAACTTTGTGGAGAAACCTAAAGGATCCTTAAATGTCTAGCTCTGGAAGGGTCCTGGGTTGGTTGACAAAGTGATTCTACCACCCCGTTGCCTCATTGTAAGAGGACTGACTTTGTATTTGCTCAAAGCCTTGTGATTGTAGGAGAAAGCAAAGCTGGGAACCAAGGGCAAAGTTGTTTATTATAAGAGGATTGGCTTTGGCCTATACTTTATTACTAATAACTAACATTTATTAACATATGTGTCACTTACTTTAGAGCTAAGCTGCAAAATCTAAACTCTCAGAAGAGACTTTAGAGCTAGATGCTACTGTTAGCCTTTATTTTATAGATGAGACACTGAGGCTTAGAGAGGTTAAATAAATTGGCCAGTTGATAAGAGGTGGAGTCAGGACTTGAATTCAGGCATCTCTAACTCCAGAGAGACCATCCTAGAATAAGTCCTTACTTCAGTTCTCTTTCTCATGCATTTGTTCAGTCAGCCAACACAGTGATGTGATGCCTGCTGCTGATAAGTACCCTACGAGGCTCTGGAGCTGCAGAGTTGAATACAAAATGATCCATGACCTTGAGCAGCTCATGACTGCGTGGCACAGTAGGATAAGTACTGGGAGAGAGGGAGTCCGTGTCCAAGGCTGAGCAAATCCAGAGATGAGGCATCAAACCTTAGAGAGGGGCAGTTTAGAGAACTTTCCTGGAAAGTTGACTCCAAACACATTCTGAAAGACAAATAGGAGTCAACTGGATGAAAATTGGGAAGTGTGGCCTCTCAGAAGCAATAATACTCAAAGGCTTGGAGATTAGAAACAGTATGGTGGTTCCATGGTTCCTGCTCTTTGCAGGTGACTGGCACATATGGGAAAAGGGTGGGCAAGGGGAGGGGGCATGGTACAGATGGATACGGTTTTGGGCTTGGCTCTGCCACTTCCCGGCTTTGTGTCCTTGAGCAAAATCTCAACCTCCTCAAGCCCCAGTTTCGTCATCCATAACATGAGTATAAATAATATACTTACCTCAGGACTGTTATGAGGGCCAAATGATATAACAAACTGAAAATGCTTAACACCATGCTGGACACACCATAAATGCCCAGTCCGTTGAAGCTGCGGTTATTAATTACCATCATTATTGTCACTGTCTTCCTTTTCCTCATTATTTAGTTAGGCAAGGCCCAGATCTTAAAGGACCTTTCTCAAACCATCTTATGTTGTCTTTCGATGCAGTCTTAGCCACACCACGAACTAGGGGAAATTCTGATGTCTTTGAATGCTGGGTGGAAGGGTAGAGAGAATTTCATATTTCGAGAAGCGGTAACAAGCTCATTTTGATGAAATGCATTGCAACATAGCCGAGAGGTCAAGAGCCTTTTCTGATGTCTGTGCTTGTGATGGGAAAATTTGTATTGAGGAAAAGGCAATAATATTACAGTGTCACTTTTGCAAAAATCTTCTTAAGCACAGCTGTCAAAAACCTCTTTCCAGAGAAGGCCGTTTGCCCTCTGTGATCCTGAAGAATTCATCCCCACTAGATTATGAGCTTTCTGAAGACAAAAGCCAGGTTGTACTCATCTTTAGATCCACAGTGTCTGACGCCTTTCAGTTGCTCAGTGAAAATGGGTGAAAGTTAATGATGCTCCTGAATGTTCTGGTATTTGGCATTTTACAAAGGGCAGATATTGTTAAGAAAAAGATAAGACTGATGACAGCATGCTATTTGGTTCCTTTTACATGGTTTTTATGTGCTCAGCTCTGATATTGCCCTGCTTAGATGCTTCAGTGATTTTGACTCTTTTGTGTGCCTGTACAGAGAGTTGTTTTGGAGATGATTAAAATGTTTTATGGTAGGTGGGCTTTGTGAGAGCAGCACAGCTGTGTCTGTCTTAAACAGTTTTAACCCTATTGTCCAGCGTAGTGCCTGGCCCCTACAAAGTACGTGATAAATATTTGTAATAAATTTCTATTAAAAATGTGGGTCAAATTACTCTGAAACATAATCTTAATTTAACAAATTTGACTTACTTTTCTTGGCCCGTAAGTACAAGTAGAAGATTATCTGTGGTCAGTACAAAATTTAGTTCAAGTTTGGGTGGAGAAGCTCTTAATGTTTAAAAGGTTGGCTTCTATGTTGTATGGTGTATAGGACCCTTGCTTTCTCCCTTGTATCATTTACTGTTATTATAGGGTAAGGTCTTTGGGCTGGATGGGTAGTGTTTCAGGTGTCGACTTTAGGCCCCAACTCTGCACTGCATCTGTCTGCTCTTGCTAACACAACTGCAGTGTTGGAGGAATGTCATAGCATCTCTAGGAAAGTGATCCTGTAATGCTTGGTCCTCATTCTCTCTTAAACGCAGCTATTTATGTTGCCACTGGCCCAAGATCATATGGTCAGCATTTACCTCTTCTTCCCAGGCATGTTAGAGAAGGGCCCCTTCAACCCAGCCAGCTTATCTTTCATCTTTTAGGTCACTGCTTAACATGTTAGCTCTCAACAAAATGCTTTCAAACCTTCTTCAAAGGCTATTTGCAAAGTATATGTTGATGGAGTTTTTTTGCCCTGTTGCTCTTCTAACTGGATGTAACAGTCTTTTTTTTTTTTTTTTTTTTCCAGATGGAGTCTTACTCTGTCTCCCAGGCTGGAGTGCAGTGGCGTGATCTCTGCTCACTGCAACCTCTGCCTCCCGAGTTCAAGTGATTCTCCTGCCTCAGCCTCCTGAGCAGCTGGGATTACAGGCACATGCTACCATGCCTGGCTAATTTTTGTATTTTTAGCAGATACGGGGTTTCACCATGTTGGCCAGGCTGGTCTTGAACTCCTGACCTCAGGCAATCTGCCCACCTCAGCCCCTGAAAGTGCTGGGATTACAGGCATAAGCCACCGTGCCCAGCTGGATGTAACAGTCTTTGATGCAGTTTCTTTAATTCTAGTCTGGCTAAGTTTGGGGGACCTCTGATAAGGTGTTCCCTGCCTCCTCCTCCTTCTTTCACTTTACTTCCTGTCTTTCCTTCTCCTTTTCTTTCTCTAGTCATATGTGAACGACCTTTGAATTAGTGACTTTAGGATTGTGCTTTGAAAAATAGGCATATTTTACTTCAATTTGTTTTAGTACAGGAATTGGGTCAAGAGAAGTGGATGCAATGCAATTTGTGTTCATTTCTGCACTTACCTGTGAAAATATAAAAGTATATAGATTTTTTTCCAGTATTTATTATTTTGTGGTAGAATGAAAAAAAAAAAAAATAGGTGCTTTGGGGAGTCCGACGAAAGTGCATAAATAAATCTGAATACCGGAAGGTTGATGCATCTCGGTGACATAGAATCAGCTTTTCCTGATTTACGGAGATGTACCAGAGTTAAAACATGGGATATGCCAGTTTGTCATGTAAACATCTGAGAACTTTGGCATGTTTTGATTTATTTTTTTCACTACATTGTTGAGATTGGCCTATGTTCACTACCAGGGGGAATGTGAGAGGGTTTGGGGAGGTTGTTTTTGTTTTTCAAACAGAAGGGGAACAATACTTAGCAAAGGCCCCTGGGTGTGTGCCTCCAGCAAACACACACATTGGGTAAAGACCCTGATTTCTAACCTCCCATTGCCTCTCATCTCAGTTCTTTTTCCTTTTCGTTCCGGGCCCTGGGTGGTCTAGCAACTTTGTTCCTATTGTCCCAACCCTAGGTACTCCTAAGAATCTGTTTCCCTAATGTGGTAAGTAGTTTTATACAACACCATCAGCAGGTGGTGAGCTCTAAGTTATATTTCCATTGGTAGAGACTTACTTTCCTGTACCCCACTAGAATCTAAGGAAAAATCACAATAAAGGCTCATACTTAAGACATTCTGGAAGATGGGAGACCACATAGCCTAATGGAGACAGTATAAGCTCCATCACTAGCTAGTGTATCTCAGGTAAGTTACTTAGACTCTGTAAAGTTTGATTTACTCATTTGTAGACTGAGGATAATGCCTCTACAGAGTTGATGACATGAGTATGAGAGATAACATATGTACAGAGTTTAGTATGGAGGAAGTGCTCCATAGATGGCAACTATGATTTTTGGTTAAATTAGGGTATAGTTTTGGGTCATGAACATTTATTGATCATAACTTATTAACACCCCTCCCTCTACCCCTGACCCCAGAGTAGTTTGATCATTATAAGTGCCAGCACCTGTGGATGTCTGTAAACAAGGAATCACCATGGAAATATAAAGGACTAGATATCTTCAGCCCTGTGGTGGTTCCTCTTCATGCATTTAGGCGCAGTATAGAACTCTCCATGTCTGTGGTTACATTCGCCTCTGTATTACTCAGTGGGTGGAGGTGAGGAGTTGGAAGTCTAGGTCATTCGTACTTTGAATTTATCTGTAGGTCCACTTCTTCCAGCTCAGAGTCCATCAACTCTGCCATATTCATCTGTTCTTAGCAATTATAGGAAGGAGAATTTCATACCATTTGTCTAATGAGGCCTTGATCCCAGTGGTTATCACAGATTTCCCAAAATTGAATGAAGTGCTCCTATCGTTCCCCTTCCTGAAAGAATTCCAAAGCTTCCTTCAAGGCAGTCAAGGGGATCTGTCCTTCCCTGAGAAGCATTCCTCTGTTTTGAGTCTAGAAGGCTTCATGGTGGGTTTTGGCTTGTGGCAGCTTCCTGGGAGAGATACAAGGCTCACTTATAAGTGCTCAGAATAAAAATACAAAACACAGTCAGTGCTCAATAACTTTAGCTAGGATGGTGGTGGTGGTGGGTGATAAATGATTTAATCTCATTTATGCTCCATCTTCCCCTCCACCGTCCTTCCAGGATAATTAGCAACACTAATACTCTGGTTAGACGCAGTTCAGTGCTTTCTATTCAGTATGAATAAGTGAGTATTGTTTACTGCTAAGCCAAGTGTGGTGTTTAGATGGTGTTTTCTTTGTTGAACACATTTTTTATTTTTCCTTAAGTAAATGCCTAACCTTTTCATTCTCTTGGTTTTCTTTGAACATCTGACTAAGTCTTCCCACACACCTCCAACTGCTTTGTGAAACAAACGCCTCTTGTATAACTTTCCACATGGTCCAACCTTTTTAGATAATCTCAGCACCTCGCACTTTTGTGCCCTGAAGACATCCCTCTTGGAGACCCCTAATGACCTTCTGTTCTCATCTGCATGGAGAGGAATAAAGACATTCAAACAAGTCTCCTATTTTCAAGCCCTTCCCTACCCATAACCTGCCCATTTCCCTTGCAAAACAAAACACCTGGTCCCTTGCATCTCTAAAGTTAAGTATACAGACAGCAAGTTTAGCTTTCTCTGCCAGGTTTTTACCTTCTGTATTTATATTTTGTGTTGGGGTGGTTTCTGAAACCCCTTGTTTCATCAGGAACTCTTGTTTCATCATGGAACTCTTTGCATCTGTGTCTCGTTCTCTCATTGCTTTGAAGTGATTTTTCAGTTGGGAAAAAAATGGGAACATCTGCATTTTGCCACTTTAACTCAGCCATCTCCTAACTTCTAGTTCCAAATTCATATTTATTTATTATTTTTTAAAGAGATAGGGTCCCACTCTGTCACCCAGGCTTAGTGCAGTAGTGCAATCATAGGATCATAGCTCACTGCAGCCTTGATCTCCCAGGCACAAGCTATTCTCCTGCCCCAGCTTCCTGAGGCGCTAGAACCACAGGTGTATGCTGCCATGCCTTGCTAATTTTTTAAGTTTTTGTAGAGACGAGGTGATACTATGTTGATCAGGCTGGTCTTGAACTCCTAGACTCAAGAGATCCTCATGCCTTGGCTTCCTGAAGTGCTGGGATTACAGGCATGAGCCACCACATCCAACATCAAATTCCTAATGATTGACTGGATTAAAATAACTGTGCCAGGCATGGAACTAAATAACACCTATATTTTCTAGACCCGTTCTATGATTTCTTTTTCCTTTTGTCCTGTTCTTTATTATTGGATGCAAATGATAGCATGCTTATCTTTTGGAGGTGAGGGGGTCTTTCTCTAGTGAGAACTTTTTTCTTTCAAATGCAGATTTTATGGGAAAATCCAACTGGCCTGCACTGTGTTTTCTGTTAAATAATAAGCCCATCTCTATGAGTTAGGTGGTAAAGGTAATTTGTTTCATTTTAATACTATAACTTAAGAAGACAAGGAGAATTTAGAGTTAATAGAGAACCACTGAGATAATTAAAAGAAATAATACCTAAAAAGAGAAGGTAAGAAAGGTAGGATTATTTATATTGGAGAATATGAGGGAGTGAGTGTCTTAATGAGAGTTAAATATATGAAGGTGCAGTGTAGGGAAGATGGCAACCAGCTGCCCTTTTCAAAATGAAAGACTTCAAGAGGAAGTAAATTAAATTAGCAGTAGAGTCTGTAAATAGCATAACAGAGCATAAAAATAGCGGTAGAGTAAGTATATTTTACAAAGAAGAAATTTTAAGACAGTGAAAATTGTTACTGGAATGAGCTATCAAGAGATGGTCACCTTGAATAATTTTTATTTGATAGTGTTTAGCATCATCTACAGGTTCTGATTTAGCTCATAAATGACTAAGCACCATTGCTTTTTTTGTGTGTCCAAATCAGTTCATTTTGTCTTGAGTATCTTGAGAGTATCCATGCACAGGTAATAGAAAGAAGTCTTCATTCTTGCCCTTTTTTTTTTTTTTTTTTTTTTTTTTTGAGACGGAGTCTCGTCTTTGTTGCCCAGGCTGGAGTGCAGTAGCACAATCTCGGCTCACTGCAAGCTCTGTCTCCCGGCTTCATGCCAGTCTCCCGCCTCAGCCTCCCAAGTAGCTGGGACTACAGGCGCCCGTCACCACACCCGGCTAATTTCTTTGTATTTTTGGTAGAGATCGGGTTTCACCGTGTTAGCCAGGATGGTCTCGATCTCCTGACCTCGTGATCCGCCCACCTTGGCCGCCCAAAGTGCTGGGATTACAGGTGTGATCCACCGCGCCCAGCTCATTCTTGCCTATTTTAATGTCTATATTGGAATCTTTGTTTACTAA
The DNA here is from genome assembly GCF_001698545.2 of Rhinopithecus bieti. Lineage (NCBI taxonomy): Eukaryota > Metazoa > Chordata > Mammalia > Primates > Cercopithecidae > Rhinopithecus > Rhinopithecus bieti. The sequence continues at coordinate 7,624,530 of NW_016804493.1, forward strand.
TCTGACTTCAGAGCAGCAGTACTCTTGAGAACTAATGACTTCATAAGGCTCCAGAGTCTGTGTAAATGAGACAGTTTTCAAAAATCATATGTAATAGATAACTAGAATATTTTAATTTTTATTCTTTTTTTTTTTTTGAGTTGGAGTTTTGCTCTTGTTGCCCAGGCTGGAGTGCAGTGGTGTGATCTTGGCTCACTGCAACCTCTGCTTCCCAGGTTCAAGTGATTCTCCTGCCTCAGCCTCCCAAGTAGCTGGGAGTCCAGGACTACAGGCGCACGCCACCACACCTGGCTAAATTTTTTTTGCATTTTTAGTAGAGATGGGGTTTCACCATGTTGGCCAGGGTGGTCTCGAACTCCTGACCTCAGATGATCTGCCCGCCTTGGTCTCCAAAAGTGTTGGGGATTATAGGCGTGAGCCACTGCACCCGGCAATTTTTATTCTTGTTCTGCGTTTGTTTGACCCTCCAGTTGCTTCTGTTTCTTTTTTTTTCTTTTTCTTTTTTTTTTTTTAGTAGAGACGGGGTTTCACCGGGTTAGCCAGGATGGTCTCGATCTCCTGACCTCGTAATCCGCCCATCTCGGCCTCCCAAAGTGCTGGGATTACAGGCTTGAGCCACTGCGCCCAGCCTTGCTTCTGTTTCAAATGTTGCATTCACGTGAAATAAAGTGAGATTGGATATAATCTTTACTCAAAAAAATCTTACTTAAAGTTCTTATTTTCTCTTTAAGCCATTATGTACCCTTGTCATCTCCTTTCCTCCTTTTTACTTGACATGTTTTGTAGATTATCCTGAGCCCTAGAACACTGTGTGGATGATTGCAAATTTTCATCCACTTCTTGTTTCTTTCTTGTCCTTGCCTCTGTGTGGGCTCTTCTCTTCCCAGCCACCCAGCATATCTGCTGCTCTGTTTTTATCCTTACCTATCACTTCATACAACTTGGTAGGCAGAGAGGGTATCTTTTCTTGTTCTTTGGGGAATATTGAAATCTATATTCTGTCCTGTTCAGATAATGGTTTTTGAGGAAATGATATATAAATATAAGGGAGTACAGTCATTTGATGTTTGGGCCAAGTAATGTTTCTGTAGTTAACACTTGGTAGGGGGCAACAGTATTACACTTCTCAAAACCTGTCCTTAGATCTTCTGAGGTTGAGGTGCTGTGACATGGCACTGTAGCTATTGAGAGATGGGATTGTTGATATTTTTGATGGTTGATCATACCCAGGCTGTGCCTAAGGTTCACAGTTCACCTGTTTGTTACTGACTGGGTTTTGGGAGGCTTTCTACTTCTTAGACTTCCTTCACATGAGGGCATTGAGACTTTGAGGTATCCCTTTTGGGATTGATATTCTCCTTTACTAAAGCTTTTCTACCATCTTGAGGAATCATGTTTAAGGTAACCCAGTAAGAGAAAAAAGATATAGCAAGAACTTGGTTCTTTTGACTCCAAGTGTGGGTCTTTTCTTTTTATTGAAGTGGTTAAGAAAACATATTGTTTCAGTCATCTTACAAGTGAAGAAATGGAAATCATAGTCATTTGTGATAGCCTCTGCATTTAACATTTATTTGGGAAGCAATTTAGGAGTATGCAATAAGAGACTTCTAAAATGTGTAGTTTTGACTCGATAACAGTCTTGAAGAATCTATTCCAAAGAAAGAATCAGAAGTATAGGTAACTGTTTTTGAAAAATAGCAAAAAATTAGAACCAACCTAAGTTGTCAACAATAGCAAATGGTTACATAAATGGTGAGCCATACACTGGAATATTACGCAACAGTTTAAAATTGTTTTTGAAAAATTTTTAATAGCATGAGAAAATAATACATAGTAATCATAAATCATGAAAGATATCAAATAAGATGATACAATCTCAGTTACACAATGAATTAAACATATACTTAATTAAAATAATGGAATAAAATATGCAAACATTTTAATATTGGTCCTCTCTGGGTGGTGACGTGGGTGATTTTTTTTTTCTAGTTTTCTATCATTTCCAATATTCTTATAATGAATTTATAATCAGAAAATATTAAAGGTTATTAAAATATTTAGGTAAAGTAGAAAAAGACTGAGCTTTCAAACCCTAATAATTCAAAAGAATAAATTTCAGGACATAAGCTGTTTTAATAAGTCTTTTTTTTTAGTAGGGGGGATAATAAAGACAGGGTCAAGTATGGTGGCTCACGCCTGTAATCCCAGCAATTTGGGAGGCCGAGGTGGTAGATCCACTGAGGTCGGGAGTTTGAGACCAGCCTGGCCAACATGGTGAAACCCCATCTCCACTAAAAATACAAAAATTAGCCAGGCATGGTGGTGGGCGCCTATAATCCCAGCTACTTGGGAAACTGAGACAGGAGAATCACTTGAACTCGGGAGGCAGAGGTTGCAGTGAGCTGAGATCACGCCATTGCACTCCAGCCTGGGTGACAGAGCAAGACTCCATCTCAAAAAAAAAAATGGTTTTTGTTCTGTTGCCCCATTTCGAGGGCAGTGATGCAATAGCTCACTGTAACCCTGAGCTCCTAGGCTCAAGCAATCCTCCTGCTTCACCCTCCTAAGTAGCTGGGACTACACGCATGTACCACCACATTCAGTTAATTTTTAAATTTTTTGTAGAGATGTGGGTCTTGCTATGTTGACCAGGCTGGTCACAAACTCCTGGACTCTAGTGATCATTCCACCTCGATCTCCCAAAGTGCCGGGATTACAGGCATGAGCCACTGTGCCAGACCAAAAAATTCTAATTTTAAAAGGAATGCTTGATCCTGTTTTGTTTTAAAGCAAAATGTACTATTGTGTACATTTTGTTTTTAGTCAGTGTATGATTGTACATGTTGCTGAAAGCCATGTGATAATGGGAGAGTGCTCTAAATATTATTTATTAATAAATAATTACATATTATTACTTATTTTATTATGTAAATGTTCATCTTATGGTATAACCTAATGGGGAAAGATTGAGCTTTGGAGCCAGCCTTTGCCACCTGCTAGCTCTGGAGCTTTGGCCAGGTTATGTAGCCTCAGTTTCCTTATCTGTAAAGTGGGCATGTGAAGACAAATGAGAAAATAGACGTAAAAGTCTTTAGCACACTTCTTGGCACATAGTAATAATTTAAAGGCTATTGTAGCTGAAATGACCAATGAATCATGAGTGTTCTACTGAAGGAACACTTCTTCCAAATTTTCTCATATATAGTATTTAGGAGGAGCATATATGTTAGGTGATTAAGATTTTTTTTCCCCCAAATACAATGGTGATAATCCAAAGATTATGTAAGAGAAAGTAGATGTTTCTTCTCTGTTCCTCCTCTTATCCCTCTGAGTATGGAAATACTCCATGGTTTTCTCCAAGCTCATATAAACCTAAACATATACAGGGTAACTGGTTTATTTGCTTTGGTTTTGCCTTATATATTACTCTGCAACTTTTCCTACTTAGTAACACATCATGAGCATTGTTCAGAGCTAATATAGATTGAAATAATTTTTAATAACTGCAGAATAGCCTAAATAATGTAGATATGCCAAAATGTACTTGAACTATGTATAATGGATACTCAGGTTGTTATGAGTTGCCACCCTCTACTACAGATGACATTGAATGCAGCATCCCTTATACAGAATTTTTAAGATTCATTGCTTTTATTTCCAATGAAAGTTTCCCCAGAGTGACATTGCTGAGTTCAGAGTCAGTGCTAATTATAGTGCAAAGGGATTTGGGGTGCAACTACTATATAAAATTTTGTTAGTTTCTGCCCTTTTATAATCTAATTGAAGAAGAAATACACATTTATTTTTCCACAGTTTCTTTGCTTATGTACAACAATTTTAGTAAATGGTGTTTATTCCCAGGGAGGTTTGAAATTCTTCGCATTCTGAAACGTGAATCAGAAGAGCAAAAGGAGTCTCTTGACTTAGGTTTACTGTGTAGTATTTGCTGTATTTATTAGATACAAATTTGTTAGAAATTGTACATAGTTAAGTCTTGCAGTTTTTAAGAGCTAAGAGTCCCACTTGAAAACTGAAGCACCTGACTTTTGCCCTCTTGTTCCTTAATGTGCTTATACCCTACAGGGTTGCAGACAGGGGAAGAGCCATCCCCACATGCAGTATCTCGTCCCTTGAGGCCCAGGCTTGCTCAGCACTGATGCAAGCAGCTGAACAAATCTTGTTTTGAGGTCACCGATGGTAACAGGAATGATAGTATGCTAACAAATTATTTTTACAGCAGTAAAGTTACTGTGCTAGCATTAGACAGGTTCTTTTTCTTTGTAATGTCACTGAGAGCTCCTTAGTACAACATAAGTTGTTCCAAGTATCCACTTAAGTAGTGTGGGGTATGTGTGTGTTGTGTGTCTTTACAAGGCAGGGGACAGAGTGAAGAAAGAACAATTGTAATGAGTTTGTGGTGCATGTGCGTGCATGTGTGGCCATGGTATACCTTTAAGAAGCAGCACGACCATGTCTGTTTAGAAGCTTTGTTTTTCCCTATTAGTAATTAACATTTGATTACATCAGTTGGGATTATACAACTCTTTAACAGCTGACACTAGTTCATACCTGTTTTCATTCTTTCTCCCCTCTGATTCAGCTTCTTGGCTCTGGAGAAACGATTGCATTATACACTAGAATCCACTTGGTTGTACTCCTAATTCACTGGAGTGGTCACAGATCTGAAACCCACTGGGCACCCTGTCACGGTTGCCAGTCAGTGGGACCTGTAGTTGCATGTTTTGGTTTCATATTTTTTCTCCTTGTGATGAACAGCCTTAACTTTAAAAATTCTCGGCTCTGTAACCATTGGCTTGTTGGGAAAACATTTTTACAGCTGTGGTATTTAGCAGTCAGTGTGTTTCCTTGGGCTTCCTGCAGTATTCTGTGAAGTAGCAGGGATAAGAAAGGCAGTGATGGCAAACACATAAACAGTGCTTACCATGTGCCAGGAATTTATAGATTATTAACTTATAACCCTCCCAACAACTCTAGGTGGTGGGGACTGTTTTCATCCCCATGTTAGAAATTCAGGGAGCGAGCCATCTTCGGACCCATGATTATGCAGTGTGTAAGTGACTTAGGCATGGAAATGACTGCTTCTGGGTGAGGCTCGCTGTTGGGGCTGGAGAAACCAGCGAATGAGGCAACATTCCCAGGGAAGCTCAGTGCTGGATGCTCAGACCCAGATGGAGAGAGCTAGCAGAGTGGCTTGGCTGCTGCTCACTATTTAGATAGCAAGTGACACCCTGGACATGGGAGGGAAGTTGAGGGAGCTCACTCAGGCATGGGAGGAAGGAAACAGGGGAAAGGAAGGTGTGGAAAGCTTTCCTGAAGGTGTGGAAAGCTTTCCTGAGGGAGGTCACATGGAACTGTCTCTCCTGGATAGCCCTTCTTTCTTGGCTACTTCTGTCCCTGAGGGGCGCATATCTCCGGAAAAGAGCTAAGCAAGCTAAAGGTGTGTTTATCCTCAGCGAGTTTCTTTTGATTTGATGAGTGAGTCATATGTATGCTCTGGCTAGAAAACCTTTCCATTTGCTTTTGTGATTGTGTTTTTCAAATTGGTTTTTGAAGAGGTTCTGTGGGATATGCTCAGGTTCTCTCACTCCACAGCACAGTGGTACAGTAGAATAAGCCATCTAGGTAAGAGGCTCTGGCAGGGTGCCATGGCTGGGATGGGACCCTGATTCTGCTACCATGCCTTCTGGATACACTTCCTCGGGCTGAAATTGGGTCCCAGCCTCAGGGTCCCCTCCACCATATCTGAGTAATGTCCACTGTGGGTGAGCAAAGATAAACTGCTGATGGTATGTCACAGTTGTTTTTTGTAGAATGTGGGTGCTTGCTATTGTCATTGTTACTTTTATATCATAAGGTCATAGCTGATAACCTTCTTTCTGTGTCACATCAGCATGGTTCATTGGGTAAGAAGATGGGGTGAAATGGAGCTCTGGGTTTGAACTTGATTGTCTTTAGTCACTGAGTGATTGTGGGGGAAGTTATTTCCTCTCTTTAGCCTCAGTCCTTAGTCTGTAAAATGGGGTGGTATAGTAAGAGTAGCTCTGTCTTCGTAGGGCTGTTGAGATTGTGCTCAGCAGAGTGCCCCATCAGTGTGTCTGCTTCACAAATGGCGGTGCTCATTATCACCTTCTTAGTGCTCTGACACTTGTGGGGAATTTCTCATTCTGATTTTTAGGTTTAATAAGCTCTGACATTCTAGGACATACATCATTGTGGATATAGATACTGACAGCAAAAAAAAACTGGAATTGAAGAGTTGCAGATTGCACGTCTCTCAAAGAAGGGTGGGGTGTCTTACAACAAAGCATTCCTGGCGTGACTAGACAAAGCTCATTTGAGAGTAAACCAGAGTCAGGTATTCTTCTGATGGAATTGATTATGCAAACTGGACCAGGAAGAGTCCTTCATTTTATGCCCGGTTGGTGGTTCTTTACATTCTAAAGAATTTGTCATTTTACTTACAGGAAGAATTTTCCTACTGCCTTTTAATAATGAAGGGAAAACTATTGCTTTCGGTTTATCTAGTGAAACCCAGGTTCTATTTTGGAAGGACAAAGGAGTTAGTTTGGAGGGAAAATTCTGACCCTTTTTTTCTTGTAATGTAAAAAAGTGAGCACTGTTATCTGTTTTACCAGGTTACTTTAAAAGTATCACTTAATAAATTTTTTTATTTTACAAACCCCAGCTTATTATTATGGAAATTTTAGGCACATACAAAGCTGTAGAGAATGGTGAGACCCCTGACATACCTGTCTCCCACCTTCAAGGGCTGTCAACTCATAGTGGTGCTTCATCTGCACCCCCAGCCAGTTCCCAAACCCCTGTGATTTTTAAAGCAAATCCAAGACAACATTATTTTATCCATAAGTATTCAAGATGTACTTCTAATGCCTTCAGAGGAAAGTTTCGCTAAGGTCAAAAATGAAAACTTCCCTGTTCTAAGTTGCTTCCTGTGGGAAAATCATGTTTCTCTGGAAATCTCAAGACAGTAATCCTTAAAGCAGGGGGTGGAGAAATGATCTTTGAAAACAATAACTGGTGGAGCTTTTTCAGACTAACTTGTCCTCCTAGAAGATTGCCTCTTGAAGCCACCCCCTTACCCCAAGAGTTCACAGAGAGTGTTAGAGATGTGCAAGATAGAGAACCACCTATCTGGTGAAGGTGCTTCCGGGTTATGGAGGCTTTTTAACCACCATGGATGGGACTTACTTAAAAATGTATTTATTTTCTTCCTTCTTAAGCAGATTATGCTGGATACTATTTAATGGTTCCTATTTACTACAGGGCATTTTGGACACTGAGTTGTATGCTCTGGAGTGTGTATTTTAATCATTTTCGTGTCACCTACCTTGTTGCCATTTTTTATCCCATGTCAATGTGCTTGTCTGTAATAACAGTCCCTTGTCTCTTTGAAATCTGTTAAGGGCTAAGAAGCAAGGTCAAGGAACTTGTAAAGAACTGTACTTAAAGTTAGAGTAAATGAACTAAGGGTGTTCTTTTGTATGATGTTGGAATTAAGGATTTGGTGATATTTAACTGCTCAAAGGATGTTTTGGCTGCATTTCTTGGTTTTTGGCTGTGTTCTGCATAGATCAGGTTGCTGTGTAGCCACATTTCATATAGGTGAGGTATTACTGTAGTGAGTTATAACGCAGCAGGAATCTTTCTTTTCCAGTTTCACATACAGCTTTAGAAAGGCTTGAAAGGTCGTTTACATGGTTAGTGCGTAAGAAAGATGGAAAATGTGTTTTAGGACAAATTTCCATCTCACCACTGACTAAAAGTGAGTTAGGAGGGAAATAACGGAATCTTAAAATGTGCTTTTTAAAGTCTTTGTTGTTGATGTTATTTTCATTAGCAACTAAAGTTAGGGGCTTGTGTTTTAAACCTTGCAGAAAAAGCTTTACTTGGCTAAAAATAATTTGATGTATGGATATGATTTGGGTACTGTACAGCTCTAAAACTGATTGATAGAAAAAACTAATAATTTCATTTGCACTGCACAATACTAATTTCCTTTCTGCCTTCCTTTAAAGGAAAATAAGAGTAGACATTTTCAATATTCTTTCCCATCCCCTCCCACCTCATCCCTTTTTTTAGCCTTTCCTTAGGAAAATGACCTATTACTATCAAAACTGAGCTGTGCCCTATGCAGGTTTATACACAACAAAGACTAGCTGCATCAGTTTTTCCTTTCTTACACCCTCACCAAGATTACATAGGTCTGTGAAATGTCCTTGGGAGTTGTAATAATATGGAGTGCTGGAGAAATTCCAAAGACTGTTGGTAAATATAGGATGTAATTGAATAGCAGTTAGCTTCTTTTGGCAAGTTCAGAACTTACCTTTAAGAAAAAAATAAAGAGTTAAGTATACATAGTATAGCATGGGGACTAAAAAGAAAGTGCGGTGACCATGTTTAGGTTTGGATTTGAACTTCTGTCTTTCATTGGCCTGTGCAGGTAATTCAATGAAACACTAAATACAGACTGTGCAGGTAATTCAATAAAGAGGAACATGCTGCATTTGATTGATATTTGTGAAAGATCTCTCCTCTTCTTACCCATCATATTTAAAGATGTGTTTGCTCTGCCAAATAACCTTTTCTAAATTGAGAAAAAGCTGTCTTTCTTTGCTTTGTGTTTTTAACTTTGAAGATTTTTTTTTTAATTAAAAATGAGAGAACAAAATACTGGAAATCCATAGTTCATAGGTAAAGATGGAAACTTACACTTTAGAGTTTAGGAAGCTGATTGACTACTCAGAAGTGAATTTTAGAAGTGACTGAAGGTTTTCTCTGTTCTGTTGCAATGTAGCCTATTCTATGTAAAAGACCTTTAAAATGTGATGTTTACAGAGCAAATATCCCAACAAATTGCTTTCAGCAAGCATGGGCACACTGAAACACTTTTTATCATCTCAGTAGTTCCACTGTATTTGTTGCAAGGAACTTGTCTGGATGTGCAATCTCTGTCTGTGACAATACCCCAGTATAAGACAGATCAGGGGCTAGAAAAGGAAAACTTGGGTGGTGGGAATGTTCTTTTGGAAACCCAAGTTCAGTTTTTTCCCCTGAAAAAGCATGAGTGAGTGGAATAACTTAACTCTCATCCTTCTTCTTTGTAGCTTAACCCTCTCTTAAGAACCCAAAACTCAAACCCATCTAAGGCTCCAGGTCACTGAGGTCATGCTGGAGACTCCTGCCTTGCCTTAGTGTCAAAAACCCAGTGATCTCAGGATTCATTCTTTCTTCGTAATGACTGTGTTAGTCTGTTCTTGCATGGCTATAAAGAAATACCTGAGACTGGGCAACTTACAAGAAAAGAGGTTGAATTGGCTCATGCTTCTGCAGGCTCTACGGGAAGCATGGCACCAGCATCTGCTCTGCTTCTGGTGAGGGCCTCCGGGAGCTTTCAACCATGGTGGAAGGTGAAGGAGGGGAGCAGGTGTTGCATATGGCAGGAGAGGAGGGGGAAAGAGAGCGAGCGGGGTCGGGGGAGGTGCCAGACTTTACAACAACTAGATCTTGGAAGAACTCAGTATCCTGAGGATAGCACCAAGCCAGAAGGGAGCCACCCCTAGGACCTGGACACCTCTGACATCGGGGAATTACAATTCAACATGAGATTTGGTGAGGACATGTATTCAAACCATGTCAATGACAAACATTTATTTCACTTCCTGCCATGTATAAAGCTCCATGTTATGATTATAGAAGGCCACAAAGCTGACTCCAATACAGGTCTTTCCCTTCAGGCCTCTGACTGGGGAGCTGAGACACACATGAGAGTGATCGTAGGATGAGAGACTCTGTGATACACCAGGAGCTGTAGAGACACGGCCTCATGGATTTTATAAGACCAAAGGAATTTTGTATCAGTTTCCCCTGGGGAAAAAAAGGACAATCACAACACTGGTTGGGATTGCTGTACACATACTATTGGCTAGAATAAGAAATCTTCTTCCCACCCAGGATGGGCTCTTCAGAGGACATTTAGTCCGAGATTTTCTCCTTTATGCTTCAGGTGTCTGAGTCTGTGGGATAACCAGGTAGCAGTGGTTGAACTAAGAAAATGCATGATTCAGCATTCTACTTGGTCAGTGTTTCCATGGGATTGTCATAGCTTCATGTTAAACTCTGCTTTGCTGCCCCACCCCCTACCTTGGTTTTTAACCTTTAAAAAGACTTTCTCTACAGTAGGTGGTGAAGTACTCAATTTCCTCTTTGCACAACTCCTTGGCCATGCTTTGAACAAACCTAGCATACTCTGAAACTATGAGAAGAGTAGGAAGTACACTTGCCCATACTTCCTGAGTGCTCACTAGAACTGTTTTCTCACTTCTCACAAATAGGTGGCGTAGGTATTAATTTCATAGGTGAGTAAACTGAGGCTAAAAGAGGGTAAGTACTTTGCCATTCATTCTGCCCCTCTCTGGTTAAAGCCAGTAGTTGCATGAAAGTTTGTGCGTGTTCCTCTCCCTAATAGTAAACCTTGGTTCTTAGAACCCCTCGGCTCAACTTCAGTCGAATGAGGATTTTTCCCTCTCTTTAGTCTTTAGCTTTCAGTTTCCAATGGCTTTACTGAGACAAAGACCCTGGAAGCTGAAGAGTTCAGAGAGTTTACTGCACTTTCCTTGTCATTCCACCGTGCTTTGTATTCCGAATTACTTTCATCATGGAAGGGTGAAAATCTAAGTCTTTTTTTATTTTTATTTTTTAAATAGATTTAGGGGTTCAAGTGCAGTTTTGTTTGTTTGTTTGTTTGTTTGTTTGTTTTTTGAGATGGAATTTTGCTCTTCTCACCCAGGCTGGAGTGCAGTGGCACGATCTTGGTTCACTGAAACCTCTGCCTCCCGGATTCAAGTGATTCTCCTGCCTCAGCCTCCTGAGTAGCTGGGATTACAGGCGCCTGCCACCATGCCTGGCTAATTTTTATATATTTTTTTTAGTAGAAATGGGGTTTCGCCATGTCGGCCCGGTTGGTCACTCAAGTGCAGTTTTTTTTTTTTTTTTTTTGAGATAGAGTTTCACTCTCATTGCCCAGGCTAGAGTGTAGTGGCACAATCTCGGCTCACTGCAACCTCTGCCTCCCGGGTTCAGGTGACTCTCCTACCTCAGCCTCCTGAGTAGCTGGGATTACAGGCATCCGCCACCACACCTGGCTAATTTTTTGTATTTTTAGTAGAGATGGAGTTTTACCATGCAAGCCAGGCTGGTCCTGAACTCCTGACCTCAAGTGATCACTCACCCCGGCCTCCCAAAGTGTTGGGATTACAGGGCTGAGCCACCGTGCCCGGCCAAGTGCGGTTTTTTTTACATGACTGTATTGCATAATGGTGAAATCTGGGCTTTTAGTATAACCATCACCCCAATAGTGTCCCAGGTTACTTTCTTTATAAGATGCTCCTAGGAAAAAGAGGGTTAGAAGCTTGTTTTGAAATTAGAAAAAAATCACAGTATTGAAAAAAATTAGGAGTCAACATTGTTAGCTTTATGATCTGTATTTTACTTAGAAATAGAGTCTTGCTCTGTTGCCCAGCTGGAGTGTGGTGGCATGATTATAGTTCACTGCAGCCTCAAATTCCTGGGCTCAAGTGATCCTCCTGCCTCATCCTTCCAAGTAGCTGAGACTGCAGGTACACAAAACCATGTCCAGCTATTGTTTTTATTTTTATTTTGTAGGGTCAAAGTCTTGCTATTTTGCCCAGGCTGTTCTATGAAATCCTGAACTTAAGTGACCCTCTCACTTTGGTCTGCCATATATGTATAGTTCCTTTAATTTCTATGACTGGGTCTCAGCAACAGTTGCAACTTAATAGTATTTATTAGATATGTTCTTAAAGAATAGGTCAATAGAACTATTAAGTAGCTTATTTCTGTTTATTTTAAAAAATAGACTTGATTTTTGGGAGCACTTTTAAGTTCACGGCAAAATTGAAGGGAAGTCTTAAAGATTTCCCATATACCCCGCCTTTCCCCGTGCTCCCCCACTATCACCATCCCCCACTAGAGTGGTTCCTTGGTTACAATTATTGAACCTAAATTGGCACATCTCTAGCACCCTAAGTCGTCGTTTCCATTAGGGCTGACTCTTTGACTTTTTATTTTTAACGGACCTTTCTCTTAAAACAGTAGAACTTACAGTAAATAGAATGAGGACTCTATAAAGAGCCCTCATTTTTCAAAAGGGTTATAAGAGATAACCCTTTTGAAAAGTTTTTATTAGGAAAATCTTAAGTATCTAAACATGTGCCCTTTCTATGAGCATGTGGCATTTAGTTCCAGGTTTTATAATGTATGTGTGAGCAAATGAATATGATGGGGCCCCAGAGAGCCACATGGGGAAAGTTGGAAAGGTTCCAGGAGCCCAACTATTTAACAGAAAGGAGATGCTTAGAGTGAGTTTCACAGTAAGTCCACTTTATAGTAGATATTTTGCTCCCTGTTCTAATGACAAGCAGAGGTATTCCTACTGGGCATAAAATATAGCAGGGAGCTGAGTTACATTTGAGGTGGAGCTCTGTGCCTGTGTGGATGGGTAAAAGATGGAATTTTAACATATGTGCTATGGCTTTTTTGAGAACTTAAAAGTAGTGGATAAATTCACAGAATATAAAAATATTGAAATGAAAAGGACTAAGAGATCTTTTTCTCTAATCCTATTATTATAGATTAGTGTCAAGCAGATTGTTTACCTGGGATAATTTAGGTATAGCCATTCCTAAAGGTAAGAGATGTCTTAAATGAGTGCCTGAAAGTTCTTTCCAGAAGCACAGCTCTGTGGCTATGCAAGTTCTGGGTGGAAATGTCATGAACTTTTAATGTAGGTAAATGATGTGTGTGTTAGAGGTGAAAAAAATGTGTTTCTAGCTCTGAGGGAGTTTAGTGTCAAAGTGTGCTGATATTTTTAACATAAGCTAGATTAGTATGTTAAAATAAGCACCAAAGGCTGTGGGAATTCAGACAGAACAGACTACCTGTGATACTAAGGATCAGAGAAGTCCATAGAAAGAGGCAGCATCATTTAAATTCAGCAGTGATTAAGTGTGAGCATGTTTACTATCTGCACTAAGGATTGCCTTCTTTTTCACTTTTGATTATGAAAACTTAGGTATATACAAAACCTAAAAGAACAGTAGAGTGAATATCTGTATACTCACAGTTAGATTCAACAACTGTTAACATTTTGTGTATTTGTTTTAACTTTGAATTTATAGATGTGCTTATGTGTGTATGGTGTATGTGCTGGTTTTCCTTTTCTTTTCTTTTCTTTTTTTCTGAGGTGGATTTTTTGCTCTGTTGGTCAGGCTGGAATGCAATAGTGCCGTCTCAGCTCACTGCAACCTCCGCCTCCTGAGTTCAAGTGATTCTCCTGCTTCAGCCTCCCGAGTAGCTGGGATCACAGGCACACACCACCACGACTGGCTAATTTTTGTATTTTTGGTAGAGATGGGGTTTCATCATGTTGGCCAGGCTGGTCTCAAGCTCTTAACCTCAGGTGATCCACCTGTCTTGGCCTCCCAAAGTGCTAGGATTACAGGCGTGAGCCACCACGCCCAGCTGTATGCGTTGGTTTTTCAAAAAAAACATTGAAAAGTAAGTTACAGGCATCATGACTTTTTTTTATAAACCCTGATATATCCACTGGCATCTCTTAACACAATTCCTACATAATCACAATTCTATCAAAATCTGAAGAAAATTAATAAAGATACATTAATGTCATCTAATTTCTATTTTCTATTTCAAACTTTCCTAATTATCTGTATTTTTTACAGGTTTTTTTTTCACACCTGGATTTAATCAGGGTTCACACACTACATTTCGTTTTCGTAATTCCTAAATCTCTTTTACTCTGCAGCAGCCTGTACTACCTCCCCTCCCCATGCTCAATTTTGTTTCATGACATTGACTTTTAAAAGGATCAGATGAGTTTTCTTATAACATTTTGTTGATACCATATCTTGCAAGTATTTTTGTCAACTGGAGATTTTAAAAGTCTTTTAGAAATCAAAATATGTATTTTCTAGGAGATATATTACCAGATTATCTGCTAGCCATGAATATAAGGCCATTGCTCCTGATATACCATTTTCAGTAGATAATGTACTTTAAAATAATCTTTATTTACAAAAATAATATAAGACAGCTGTAAGATGCTAGAACAATGTAGAAATATACAAGGTTAGAATTCTATTTAATATCAAGTAGCTCTGAGATAATAATTTTGCCAAACTTACATTCTTTCCTTTTCTGTGTTTTGTTTATCATAAAATTGCAGTCATCTATACATGTTGTTTAAAGTTTGCTTTTTATTTCACTAGTTATGCATTGCGAATGATGTCCCATAGAATATGTAGTAGAGATTGTTTTTGCTGGGAGCAGTGTGTACCAAGCCAGCCACATTCTTTCCTAGGTGTTTACAGTGAGACACACACCCAAATGTAAAGTGCCTGGCTCAGAATTAGAAATGTGGCTTGTGCCCACAGAGCAAATATTTTTCTCTGTTTGAGGCTCTCTGGTTAATGCAGGAATTGAATATTGGCGTCTTCTGTTCTGTGCTTTAATAAGTTAAGGGAAATTCATGAGTAGTAAACACCTAAGGGCTGTATATTTGAATTTTGGCTCCCCCCGCTGTTTTTCTTGAGGTTGGGGGTGGGTGGGTCATTTCATATTCTTTTCTGTATCTATCAAGAGATCAGACTGGCTTACCTTAGAGGTAAACATGATACTCTGCCAACATAAAGTGATTTAGAAATGTTAATATATTTTACCAAGCCAGAGTTTCTAGCATATGTATTTTAAGCCATCATAAAACATATACCTGTCATGTTAAGGAATGTGCCCACGGCAAGTATCAAAGACCTGCAGTGGGAGGCTGGGGAGTGTGTTTTGCTGTGTTGCAGGGTTATACCCTGACAACCTCTGTGAGGCATGAGGACCGGCAGGGAGTGGTTTATAAATATTGAAGCCATTTTATTTATTAATTTAAGAATTCCTACAAGTAGTAGCTATTCCTATTTGTACATCCAAGTGTCTTGGGGCTCAGGGGGTAATTCTGTGTCGGCAGATGGATGAAGAGTATAAATCCTGAGTGGATGTGCCTGAATCTAGTTAACAAAACAATCAGATGAGCAAGAGATAGTCCGTTGGGCTTAATGGAGAACAGAACATTTGGACAGAAAAGCTTTCTGGACATTTCTGGCTTCTTTGAAAGACAAGTGTGATGAGCCTCCCAGCAAGATTGCTGGCTCAGGGTGGAGCAATAAGGCCACTTTTGTTGTTATTTTATTCTTGTGTTATCCATGGCAATAATGTCATCATTTTCATTTGGTGGGACATCAGGGTGTTTATAAGTCTTGTTACTATAATAGTAAGTTAAATTATCTGTGATTTGGTTACAGGACTTTTGCATCAAGATTTTGTAAAGGAACAAGATGATAGTAGGGTGGTTCCCCACATCTGTCTAAATATTTGTTGAAAAAAGGACAAAGAGTTGTGATTTTTAAGTGCTTTGAAGAATTCATATCTTTCCATTAAAAAAAAAATGGAAGTAGCTGGCCAGGTGTGTTGGCTCACGCTCGTAACCCCAGTACTTTGGGGGAGACCAAGGCGGGTGGATCACATGAGTTCAGGAGTTCAAGACCAGCCTGGCCAACATGGTGAAACCCCATCTCTACTGAAAATAATAATAAAAAAAATAGTCAGGTGTGGTGGCGGGTGCCTGTAATCCCAGCTACTTGGGAAGCTGAGGCGGGAGAATCTCTTGATCCTGGGAGGCAGAGGTTGCACTGAGCGAAGATTGCACCACTGCACTCCAGCCTGGGCAACAAGGTGAGACTCTGTCTCAAAAAAAAAGAAAAAAAAAAAAAAGAAGTAGCTGATTATATTAAATGCATATTCCCACCACTTTATCATTCATTCTAAGTAAATAATAAAGTTAAAACATAAGACATGAAAATAAAAGTAAATAATGTTAATAAAAGAGGCAGTGTTGCAAAGAGTGAGGTGGAACAAGATCAAATTTTAAATTCAGTGGGGCACTAAAGTCATTAAACCTTACTTTTTTCATCTGTAAAATAGACACCATAGGGTTGTTCATGAAGTTGGAATGAGACAATATATTTAGAAATTTAAAAAGCAAAACACCAGTGTTCAAGTTTCACTCCTAGTGGGCTTTTTAATTTGTATTTTATTTTTTATTTTTTTTTATTTGAGACAGAATCATACTCTGTTGCCCGAGCTGGCGTGCGGTGGCATGATCATGGATCACTGCAGCCTTGGCCTCCCAGGCTCAAGAGATCCTCCCATCTCAGCCTCCCAAGTAGCTGGGACTAGAGGCACACGCCATCATGCCTGGCTATTTTTTTTTTTTTTTGTAGAGACAGGGTCTCATTGTGTTGTGCAGGCTGGTCTTGGACTCCAGGGCTTAAGTAACCCTTCTGCCTCAACCTCCCAAAATGCTGGGATTACAGGCATGAGCCACCACGCCCAGCCTCCTAGCACTTTCTTGAGTGGACAGTATTGCATAGTGAAAAAAGTATGTGAACTGAAGTTATGTAGACATTGGTTTAAATTCTGGCTTTACCATTTACACTGTGCACCTGTGAATGAATTCTTTAATCTCTTTGAACCTTCGTTTCTTCAATTGTAAAGTAGCTTTTATCGTATCACCCTTGTAAGATAAGGCATAGGGTATGGGCTCTGCCAAGACACTTAGGAGTTCCAGAACTTGCAACTTGTCAAATCTGGATGGTGATCTGTTGGCAGGGGGTTGTGCGCTTCTGTGTGTGTGGAATATGGTACCATTGACAGGTCCCTTCTGGAGCATGACCGTGGTGTTTCTTTTGCATTTACAGCTATCTTCCAGAGGACCACACTGGGCATGGACACCCTTTTCCCTACCTGGAGGAGCACAGGTGATAGTGTAATTTTCCAGTCACGAAACTGTTAAGGCCGTCTCAGGGGCGTGTGCGCCAGGATAGGAGGGCGGCGTCCGAGGACCACATAGCCATGCCTTTTGGTCTGAAGCTCCGCCGGACACGGCGCTACAACGTCCTGAGCAAGAACTGCTTTGTTACACGGATTCGCCTGCTGGACAGCAATGTTATCGAGTGCACGCTGTCGGTGGAAAGCACAGGGCAAGAATGCCTGGAGGCTGTGGCCCAGAGGCTGGAGCTGCGAGAGGTAAGGGGGTGTGTCTGTGTGCGCATGCGCGCATGCATGTGTGTTGGGTATGTGAAGGAGAACTCACCAAAGGGACCAGCCATCTGTTTCTTGGCATCTGTCATGTTTTTTGGCCTAAGCGACAATGTGTTTATAAGAATCCTGTTATTCTTAGCATGGCTGTGATCTTATCCGTCATTGGATGGGAAGATTCGTGCTGATGTGAACAACGCCTAAAGCTGCATGGCGTGGCAGGTTTCCTTTTATTTCAGCTGGGGAAGAGGTTTTGGGGGAGTTGAAAATGAGAGACTCTCCCTACCAAAGTCATTTTCTCTCTTTAAAACAACTGAGTGGGTAGCTGGTATTTTGGCATTCTGGCTGCACATTAAGGAGAAAAACGCCCACATACGGATGCATGCAGCTGTCCTTTTTTTTTTTTTTTTTTTTTTTTGGTTTCTGTATTTCCTCTTAAAAAAAAAAAAACAAATAAAGAGAAAAGCATTTAGAGTGAGCATGACAGGTGGGAGGCTTTTTGTGGATCCTGTAAAACAGAGGTTTTGTTGCTTAAGATCCCTCAACAGGCCCAGGCACGGTGGCCAAGCCCTGTAATCCCAGCACTTTTGGGAAGGCCAAGACCGGGGCGGATCACGAGGTCCCCAGGAGATCCGAGACCATCGGTGGCTTACACCGGTGAACCCCGGTCTCCTACTAAAAATAGAGAGAGAGGAGAGAGCGAGAGAGAAGGCGAGCCGGGCCGAGGGTGGGCGGCGCCTGTAGTTCCCCAGCCTACTCGGGAGGGCTGAGGCAAGGAGAATGGCTAACCCGAGAAGGCGGAGCTTGACCAGTGAGCTGAGACCGCCACTGCCACTCCAGCCTGGCCGACCCAGCGAGATCCGTCTCAAAAAAAAAAAAAAAAAGAATTCCTCACAGCCCTCATTGCTTTCATGCTGTCTGTGAGATGACTTTTAAGCAAAAGCAGCGCTGACCACTTAGAAAGTCATGCTATCACTCTTTAGAAGGGACTTTCAGAGCAGTTGTTTATGACAGCCAAGCCCTTCTTTTTTCAGTCGTACAGACATTCAGAACAAGAGACTTTTGTGAGCAATCCACACTTCAGCATCTGTGTCTTGAGAGCTGTCTGACATATTGATCAGTGGGGAAGGTGGTCTGGTTGAGTGGTTGCCAGTACTGAATGACTGCAAGCTCCTGAGGCTCAGACCTTCCTGAGGGAAAGCTGTATGTCATTGTCCTAGGTCCCTGGGCTCTTGGAGAGTCCAAGTGACAGCATTGCCCAGGACCTCGATGACAGAAGAGGGGTGGCAATCACTGTTGGAAGTGATTGCATGTGACCTCTCTCCACCTGCTTACAAAGGAGTTGGGGCCCAAGAGGATCTTCCTCTCCCCTTTCCTGCTCTGAAAGTGCCTTCTAAAGACATCTTCCACAGGCTAGCTGTTTTTCTCTGGGAATCTGTTTCACCTGAAATGCATCTGTCTCCTGATGTTCTTTGTGTTTATATTTTGGTTTCAGTGATCACGTATTCCTTTTAGGTATATTTTTCTGTGCAGGAGACTGTCTTGGACAATGGATATATGTATTAGTAGCTTGGTAATTGCCACAGTAGAATAAATGTGTGAAATGTTCTCATCTTGTTGATTGGTAGCTGGCTCTCTTTTTCTCGTTGGTAACACATTAGGGTACACACATTTAAACACATTTGCATATGTGCATGGGCATAAAGGAAAAACTTAAATATTGGTTGGGGAAGAGACTTGTCTAAGTTGTTATAGAAAATTAGTATTTTTACTTTTAAGTACTTTCAGTCACTCAAATTAGAGCAACTAATTATTCCTCATATGCGTCGGGGGACAGTGTAGCATGTGGTTAAGTAGTTACAAGTATAGGCATTGGAATCTTGGTCTTGGATTCAGCTTACTCTTCTGTCATTTGTTAGCTGCGTGACAATGGAAAAGTTACCAAATCTTTTGAGGCATAAGTTTCCTACGTATAAAATCGGAATAATAATGCTTACTTCATAGGGCTGTTGTAAATATTAAAAGAGTTCCTGTATGGAAAATGTATAGTGCTGCGTTTAATAATTTATAATTGTTCAAATTTGAGAGTCTTAATAAGCAACTTAAAAAAAACCCATTTTTTGTTAAAGAAAATATTGAACATCTTGTGCCAGACACTTTTTTAGAACTTGGTGAAATGAAGATAAATAAGGTACAATTTTACCTTCAAGACATGCATACAACAGTAGGGGAGTCCAGCCTTTAAATAAACAGTGAATATTGAATGTGGTCCGAGCTAAAATAGAATGCAGGGGTAGGCCCAAAAGGCGATGGCTGTCCTTAGTGTTGTGCAGTGCGCAATCCAGCCCACTGAACACTGCAGTCTTGCTGGTGAGAGAGAAAGAGTTGATGGAAGATGAACAAAGCCTTCACTCTGAACCAAAACTTGAAGGATATGTTTGAGTCCAGCAGGTAGAAAAGAAGGCCATATCGTCTTTAGTGTGAGGAACTGGATTATCAAAGATTCAAGGATGTGAAAGAGCAGCCAACATTTTGGGGGCTGAGAAGGCATCACTCCGAATCACCAGGTCAAGCTAGAGTTTATAACGAATGATGTGTGGAGATGTGTATGGTAATAATGGCTTTCAACAGACTATTGTTTTTCTCAGTGAGAAGGCAAAAGTCAACCCTGGGTCATCCCACAACTACCTTATCGCAAAGAATAAAGCAGTGCAGTGCCAAGTGTGTGCGTAGTGTGATTGACATTCCATTGCTGAGCTGGGGTTTGCATTTAATACCAACTTTATTTTGACATGCCCTAATGGGTGCATCCGCATTTGACCAAATCACTTTCTTTTTGAATTTTGTGCTTTCCTTCCATGACAGACAACATTGAAGTTGTGCCCTTTTGTGAATCAATCCTCTAGATACTCCTGAATTAAAGGATCAGATAGAGTAATCTGATACTTTTCTTCCTTTGCACAAACACGTCTTAAAGAAGAATGCATCCTCCACCCAAAAGCAGAAGTAAGAGGAGGTGAACACGGGATCTGATCCTCATACCTTGAATTTCTATTTGGGTCATTTTTCAAATAGAGCCAATGCTGCTTTAGAGGAGAAGATGATAACCAATCTAAGATATAAGAAAAAGTTTAGTCTTTTTTGGGAGGGGTGTTGGGGCCTAACTCTGTTGCACAAGATGGAGTGCAGTGGCATGATCATGGCTCATTCAGCCTCCGCCTCCTGGCTCAAGTGATCTTCCTGCCTTGGTCTCCCAAAGTGCTGGGATTACAGGTGTGAGCCACACACCCAGCCAAAATATATTTAATCTTGTTTTTTTTTTTTTTTTTTTTTCAATTGAGATAGGGTCTTGCTCTGTTGCCCAGACTGGAGTGCAGTGGTACGATCATGACTCACTACAGCTTCAACCTCATGGGCTCAAGTGATCCTCCCACCTCAGCCTCCCAAGTAGCTGAGACTACAGGCACATGCCATCATGCCCAGCAAATGTTTACTTTTTTTTGTACGCATGGGATCTCACTCTATTGCCCAGGCTGGTCTCAAACTCCTGGGATCAAACGATCCTCCCGCCTCAGCCTCCCAAAGTGCTGGGATTATGGATGTGAGACACTGTGCCCAGGTCAATATGTTTAGCCTTTATGAAGACTTAGAAACTAGATTATGGTGGATATTTGGCTTTGCCATTAGAAGTAGTTTAGGTATATCATAAATTTTGTAATAGCGTTATATTAGGAAAGGATGTATGGCAGATTAAAATTTTTTTGATTAAATTTTTTATTTACATTAATTGTTTTACCACTGTATTTTATTAGATAATTTTAATAGACTTTATTTTATTTTAAGACTTTGATTTCTTAGAGCACTTTGAGATTCACAGTAAAATTGAGAGGAAGGTACAGAGAATTTCCATATACCCGTGGCCCCATGCATGTACATCCTCCTCCACTATCAACATCACCCCAGAGTGGCACATTTGTTATGATTATTGAACCTACATTGACACAACATTATCACCCAGAGTCCAGAGTTTACGTTAGGGCTTATTTTGGTGGTGTACATTCTATAGATTTGGACAAATGTGATATGCTCCTATTTAACATGGCATTCAGAAAGACCCAAGCCTTGTTCCTATTGTCAGCAAACAGTTGTGTCTGGGAAAGCTGAATGTGATAGGGTCCCTGCTCCCAGAAACCAGATAGAGTCTTTGCTCCTAGAGTTTAGAGAACAGGACAAACAAGAAACAAGGCAAAGGGAGCGGCTTGTGCTAAGGTACAGAAACAGGAAAGAACATGGAATTTTCAGGGAAAGGTGAAATTCAGTTTGCACTGGTGTGTGTGTGTGTGTGTGTGTGTGTGTGTGTTGGGATTTTCAGGGAAAGGCAGAGTTCAGTTTGCACTGTTCTCTGTTTCTGTGTGTGTGTGTTGGAATTTTCTGGGAAAGGCATGGTTCAGCTTTCACTGATCTGTTTGTGTGGCGGGGGGAGGGTATTTTCAGGGAAAGGCAGAGTTCAGTTTGTTTGCAGTGGTGTGTGTGTTGTGTGTGTGTGTATGTGTGTGTGTGTGAAAGGGGTCATGGAAGGGAAGAGGGTAGAGGAGGAAGGGGTAGGACGGAGTCTGCTTTTGCAGGGTTTGCTGTGTCTGCCTAGGGAGTTTTAACTAGATCTATAGGATAGTATTTCTAAAATAAGTTACAAAGGGTAATTACCACCTTTTGATTGTATGTACTCTGCTGAGCAGTTTCCATAGATCAGTCGTGTAGTCCTCATAACGAGTCTGTGATGAGTCCCTACCCTTGCTGTTCCTATCTTACAGATGGGGAGGCTACAGCATAGGGTGACCTGCCCACAGTCACTGGGCTGGCAAGTTGTGAGGCCGGTTCAAACCCTGGCAGGCTGACACCACTGTTCCAGTTCCCGGAGACATGTAGTAGGGGAACAGGGAGCATGGTAAAATGCTTTGGGAAACACTCTCTCCTCAATTCTATAGTAAAAGAAAGAAAATGGTGTTCCAGTAAGTGTTTCACGGTTGTCTTAGCCTTCCAGAAAATACTCTTTTGAACTATGTGGGGAATAAAACACTGCTGTGAAGTATAAGTCATCAGAGGACTCCAAGGAGGAGCATGACATGGTTACCTTGCATGTCAGGTAAAGAACTCAGTAGTAGGAAAGAGTGGGGATCGGCCAGACGCGGTGGCTCACGCCTGTAATCCCAGCACTTTGGGAGGCGGAGGCAGGCTGATCATGAGGTCAGGAGATCGAGACCATCCTGGCCAACATGATGAAACACTGTCCCTCCTAAAATACAAAAATTAGCTGGGTGTGGTGGCACATGCCTGTAATCCCAGCTACTCGGGAGGCTGAGGCAGGAGAATCGCTTGAACCAAGGAGTTGGAGGTTGCAGTGAACCAAGATTACGCCACTGCACTCCAGCCTGGTGACACAGTGAGACACCATCTCAAAAAAAAAAAAAAAAAAAAAAAGGAAAGAAAGAAAAGAGTGGGGATCAGCTGAGTGCGATGGCTCATGCCTGTAATCCCAGCACTTTGGGAGACTGAGGTGGGCGGATCGCCCGAGGTGAGGAGTTCGAGACCAGCCTGGCCAACATAGTGAAACCCCATCTCTACTAAAAATACAAAAATTACCCAGGCATGGTGGCATGCACCTGTAATCCCAGCCACTCAAGAGGCTGAAGCATGAAAATAACTTGAATCTGGGAGGTGGAAGTTGCAGTGAGGCGAGATTGAGATTGCGCCATTGCACTCCAGCCTGGGTGACAGAGCGAGACTCTGTCTCAAAAAAAAGAAGAAAAGAGTAGGGGTCAGAGGGGAGGGACAGGAGGAACAGAGATGCCGGTGAGCACAATTGTAAACCTGGCAAGAGGTCATGAGATGAACTGGTTAGGAAAAATGTATTTTCAGTTGTTTTAAAGGGGAAGAAAAAAATCAGGGATAAGTTGCTACTTGGGAGCTGTGTTAACAAAGACATTCCCGAGATATAGGAAGCTCAGAAAATCAGAATTCTATTAATGTCATTGTAATATATCTGGATCAGTGGGCTTAACCCTTTTCTCCAAATCTTCGGTGGAACATGGATGTGTAAATGGAGCTGGGCCTTTTACAGAGGAGATGGGAGATCTGGAGCGCTATCTCAGTTTGAAAATAACTAGCCTAGGTTAAGGGAAAAAGAGCTAAAACAATGGTGCCTTATGACTAATTATCATAGTTTAAAAAAGAAGTACATGGAAACACAGCAGAGTTTAGTGGCTAGGAATGTCAGCTTGGACCAAACTGCCTGAGTTTGAATCCTGGTTCTGCCATTTACTAGCTATGTAAACTTAGATAGCTACTGAAGTACCCTGTGCCTCAGTTTTCTCATTTGTAAAATGGAAATGGTAATAGTAGCCACCTCTACGAATTGTTGGGAGGATTCAAAGAGTTAGTTTTTCATAGTTGCCTCAGTATCGCCGTTGCCTAGCATAGGGAGCACTCAATATTTCTGCTTTCTTTGCAAGACACCCCACAAGCTATCCAGCCTCTGCCATGACACTTCCAGAGACTGGGCTGTCACCCTTTTGTAAGTCTACTTGTTCCATTTTTAGATGACTTTGATTATTAGAAACTGGGGCCAGGAGTGGTAGCTCACAACTATAGTCCTAATACTGGGAGGCCAAGATGGAAGGTCACATGACCTCAGGGGTTCAAGACCAGCCTGAGCAACATAGTGAGATCCATCTCTACAAAAAAATATAAAATTCGCCAGGCATGGTGACTGCATGGTGACTACATGCCTGTAGTCCCAGCTACTTGGGAGTCTGAGGCAGGAGGATCCTTTGAACCCCGGGAGAATGAGGCTGCAATGAGCTATTAACATACCACTGCACTCCAGTCTGGGTGACAGAGCGAATCTCAATCTCTCTCTCGATGTAGCTATAGATAGATATAGATATAGATACAGATAGATATATATGAAACTGTGATCTTATGTTGAGTTAAAATAGCAAAGTCTTTCAGTTCCTCAAATAGCTAGGATTAATTTAAGGTTGTGCTGTCCAATATGGTAGCCACATGTGGTTATGGAACACGTGAAATGTGGCTATTTTGAACTGAAATGCATGGTAAGTGTGAAAACACATCAGAGTTTGAAGACATAGGATGAGAAAACTAAAATACTCATTAATTATATTTATGTACAGGTTGCAATGATGTTTTGACATGTTTTAAATAATATTTATTAAAAGTAAGTTCACTTTTTGGTCTTTTAAAATGCGGCTTCTAGAAGATTTAAAATTAAGTATGTAGCTCACATTTTATTTCTGCTAAACAGTGCTATTCTGAGAAAGGCAAGGGGGCCATTTAATGGTAATAGTGAGTGTAAACATTCTAATAAAATGTAAAAATATGCTAGACTAACCTTGGCTCTACTTTTAACAAGTGGAAGAAGGATAAATGATATAACAAAGGCACCTGAGATACCCTTCACTTCATTGGTAAAACCTATTTGAGGTAGGGAACGGCTGTGGGGAAATCCAGCATTCTGGAGAATAGTGACTTTCATAACTCTCGGCTCTCTCCTAAGGCTAAGCTTAAGAGCCTTGGTTTTTAAAAGAGCATAAAAAAGTTTTTAAAACCAAACTATAATCATTTCAAAGAGTTAGTCCTTATCGTCTAATTTATCCCCTTTTCTTTTGCAAATTTATACTTCGATCTTTACTAAAAGCAGTTTTACCCAAAGCTATCACTACAGTAGAAATTTTCCACATTTTGCTATTTTCATAATGACTAGAGATTATAAAGATTAGGAAATTTAACTTGCATTTCCTATTATCACACAAAAGTTAACTTACATGAAGAAGATTTCTATGGTTTGATTTTATGCTAATCTTTTGGCAGTTAATAATTTATGTGGGATTTGGGGAGTACTCAGTTAAATGGAACACTTCATGTCCTGGCAGATAATAGTGGAATTCTGCTGTATTTTATAGCTTGTTTAATCACATCAGTATATATGTGTATTTGCAAAGGATTAAAATAATTAATACTGATTAAGAATCAACTGAAGAGTAGACTGCTGGGGAAGATTTCTCATCTTTAAGTTTTGTATTGCTTTTTGTCTTTGTAGAAATGACAGTGTGAAACATTATTAGCTTAATGTCAGCCCTAGAATGTAATGGCACTGGCATCTCCATTTTCTCGATATAGAGATTGTATGTGAACTATTTGCCAGTCTTAACTTGTATGTCTTCATCTTTCTGTGTATTCTAGGTGAGTTGTGCAGTCTCAGAAGAGTGGTTTTTCTTGGCTATGGGACTCTCTTCTTGGGTCTGTGTTATTCTGCAGTTTCTTTTCCTGTACTTTTACAAAGAGATTGGCTAGGAAAATGAAGAGGGTGCAATTGTTAATTATAGATGTGTCAGTTATAGATATCTCAGACCTACCCAGAGTAGAGGTTGATTAAGCACAAGTTCTTTTCTACCGTTATCCAGCTGACGTACGGTGGCTTATTTTCCAAAGCCATTGGAATGTAACTGCATGAAGTGCTATTTCAGAGTCTGCTTATAGTCATCTTTTGAAGTATTTTCCATGCCTCAGTGAAACTGTTCATGCTTGTATAATATGTAATTCATATATTTTATGTGGAAGCACACCAACTGTTTCTTAATTTACAGCTGAAATACTGGGTAAGATAGGCAACCTATTAAAACTTAATGCAAGATACTTTAAACTTTTGCTTCTGGATGAGTAACTCTTCAAAATGCTTGAGATAAGATCATGGCTTTAATCCTTGGTAATTGCCAAGACCGCATCTAAACCTCTTAAAAATAGCATTAAAGTCTGTGCCATTGGTCACAAAACTGGAAAAACAAAACCCTCAAAAAATATTTCCCTTTTAATAACTAATGTGGGGGATTATACCATCTCTATACAAATAAATGAACAAGCAAATCAAAAGTATCCCAAAGTATTTTTTAATAGACTTTCTTTCTTTAGAGCAGTTTTAGGTTCACAGCAAGATTGAGCAGAAGGTATAGAGAGTTCCCATATGCCCCCTGTCCCCAAAACTACTTTTAAGGGCCCTTAGTCTCAGAATCTTTCCATAATACCAAAAGATGGACATTTTGACACTATAGTATCCACACACCAATCTGCCACTGAAGAAACTAGCCGATTTTTTAGTATGTACTTAAATGTATGTTTCCTGTGTTAAAATGCAATTCCCCAAACCAAATAAATGAGGAAGCTGCTCACAAAAAAATGACATTTTAGTGCGGCTTTCCCTACTTGGTTTCATTGTAGTGCATTTTTTGTAACTGGTTCAGAGATGTGGTTCCTGTCCCTGAGGACTGGTTCTTCTGTCTTCTTTTCTCATCATTGCAGTAAACTTATTGCAGAACTCATGGCACCAGAGCTGTGTGTTCTAGTTTTCTTAAGAAAACTAGAGCAATAAAATGGGGATTCATACCTCTCCCAGAGGAGGTATCATGAGGATTAAATGAGCCTGGCTTACTTTTGGTGCCTGAGATATAAACAGAACAAATATTTCAGGCATTTACTCAGGTAATATGGTGGGATCCTCTTTGAGTCATGGAGAAGGTGGTTTCTGTTTGCAATCATCCACCATGCTTTCTTCAACCACGTGGCAATGTTTAGCAGCTAAGCTCAGCTTTCAAAATTGAGCTAGAGTTTAAATTGGCAAGTGAACCACGAACCAGCCTGGTGGGGTCTCAGCTGGGCTTGACAGGATTAGTAGTTCCTTGGATAATACACAGGAAGTTGATTGGTGCACATGCTAGTTGAACTGAGAGCCTAGGCTCTGATTCCATTTCCTGTGAGGCACTGTGTAGATGTGGGAGAATAAACGTGTGCTGTATTGTACTTTTGAGGCAGGGTCTTTCTACTCCAGAGTAGGCAGATAGCTAGAGGAAGAACTGGAGGAGAAGGGTGGGAATGCAAAAGGTTACTTTGGGCATAGCTTCAAAAATTAGGGTGGGGATGGGGATCTCAGAAATGGACTTTTCTTCTTGCTAGAGGACTAAATTTGACAGTTTTAAAGTTAGGATGTTCTGGCTGTGAGTATGTACAAACTCTGTCCTTCAGATTACTTGTCTCCCCCAATTCTGCCCTGCACTGGACACCCCATTTCTTCAGTAGTTATGTAATTATTTCACTGGATAATTACCTGGTGAGTCACTGTGAAATATTCTGTGTCCTCTGAAAGGTGCTGTACCACAGCAGTGATGAATTTATGCCATGAATTAGGTTTTTCCATTAGAAGTGATTTACTTTGTTATTTAGAGCTCTGGCTCAAGATTATTGCCTTACTATCGTTTCTCTTGTACCTCGTCATCCTCCTTCTCAACATACCCGTATGTGTGTATGCACAGGAGTGTGTGTATGTGCAGCTGCAGTGTGCATTTTGTGTGTGTTGTGTGTGTGCACATACATGTTTGTGTGTGTGTACTCCATGGAATACTCTTTCTCTGAGGGTTTTCTGGGGTGGAGGTCAGGTCTGGTTTAATGATCTGGATGAATAGGAATGAGAAAAGGAAATTTAAAATAGCTTTCAAGGCATAGATAGACACAATAAAATTTTAACCGTTTTCAAAATCGATTGTATAACATTTATGCAGTTACTGTGGCCCTCTATAATTTGAATATTACTAATTTGAATGAAGTGTGGACTATAAAGATATCTCCCAAATGTCACAACTGCTTTTAGTGAAAGATGATAAATCATGGTTAGCCTGTTAAGCAATTGTGAAGCTTGCCCTGTTTCTCCACTCATGCTTATAAAAAGCACTCTTTTCCAGCTTTAATAATTGCTGTATATCATGTTAATTACACATATTACCTAATTTATTGTATGGAGACTCACTCCTAGGCATCCAAAATGCCATGGAATACCCTCATACAGCCCTGTATTCCATACAGGAATTCAGTATAATGCAGAACTACTTTGGACCCTTATCAGATAAATGTCTTGAACTGAGTACCCAAATGACTTCACGTTTAGGGTAGCTTAAGCCTACATCATAGATCTCAGAGGACAGCATCAGAGTGATGTTCCAGTGTCCCATTACCACCTATCGTGAGAGCCTCAAAGTCTTAGTGGAGGTATAGCTTTGTGATTTTTATTTCCTTGCATCTTTTGAATATTTACGTTATTCATAGATGTTCCCGCTTCTACCTTTGGCTGCTTTTTCTCATTGACTCCCAGATAACCTGTTTCCTAATTCTGTGGTTCACAGAGATGTCAGTAGTGCTGATGAAAAAGATTCATACTTTTAAGGGCCCTTAGTCTCAGAATCTTTCCATAATACCAAAAGATGGACATTTTGACACTATAGTATCCACACACCAATCTGCCACTGAAGAAACTGGCCGATTTTTTTAGTATGTACTTACATGTATGTTTCCTGTGTTAAAATGCAATTCCCCAAACCAAATAAATGAGGAAATCTAAACCTGATGAAAAAGATTACCTGCTTTCATTTACTGATGATGATGGTGGTGGCAGTGGTGGGAGTGGTGGTAACAGGGGTAGTAGTCCTGCAGCCGCAGCAGCAATGGAAGGTACCACTTGTGAATTAGTTACTTACCATGTGCCATGCAGGTAATCGACAGGCATTATCTCATTTATACCTCTCAGAGCATGTAGGTGAAAGTTGTAACCATCATCCCCGTTTTACAGAGGAGAAAACTGTGAGAGTCTAGAAGGCATTTCAATGACTTGTGTAAAGTTACTGAGACAGTGAGTGCAAAAGATGGGAGATGGACTGACTTCAAAGTCTGTTTTCCTTCTGTTCAGCCACATTTCATTTCTCATCACTCAGGTTGGAACAACTAATGGATTCACTGGAGCTAGGAAATGAATAATAGGGTCAGAATTCATCCAAGTAAGTTTGTCTAAGTTGATATAAATATAACCTTGGCTCTGGTTGTTGGCATTTTGTTGCTCAAGAAATGCATAGATTTCTGATGTGAACTTGTCCTTTGGAACATCGTGGGGGAAAGCTGATCAAATCACCCCCATCTCAAAGTAAATCCATTTAAAATATCTTTAAAGCATCTGGGTCTGCAGCTTTATGTAGGCAAGGGCACGTCTGGTTTTCTGGTAAAGTCAGAGTCAAAACTTCATGAGAGATTTTGGTGGAGTTGTGGCAGGATTGATCTGTGGTAATGTTGAGGTGGCAGCCAGCTGGAGTGGGAACATCAGCATAAGAATGCCTTTGGAAATTAAACATTGTAATGAAAACATTCTTTTGAAGGCAAGTTTCCAGGTGTGCTGTAAACCATTCTAGGCTATAATTGAAATATAAAAGAATCTTCAAAAGCAGTGATCTATTTTTTGGTGATTGTTGTGCTAATCCTGAAATCCTAGCATGAATTAATGTAAAAGATGGGATTGTGTGCATAAAAGTACCTGTTTTAATCATTTAGCATGTTGTTCAAAACCAAACTGGTTTAGACTTCAAGTCTAAGGGTGAAAATCTCACTTTCATCTAACAAATCCCACCATAATCTGCCAAGAGCAGCCACCAGGGGCTCCTGCGGCAGCTGTGAAGAGGCGATCCTTCCTCTCTCAAAGCTTGATATGGGGAGAGATTTGCTGCAGTTTGTCTATAATAAAGTGGAAGAGGATGATACTTTTTAAATCACACGAAAAGAGTGAATAAATTCTCGGTTAAAATCTGGTACTGTATGAAAATATTCTACAGTGCAGAAGCTTTCAGTTGGCAGGCGGTTTTGTCTTAGGAACTGAGTAATAAGTTACGTTGCAGCAGGTGCAAGAGCGGTGTTGGTCTTTGCCAGTGTGCTCCATGTGAGATCATGAAGCATGCAGAAGGCACACAGAAAAGGCAGTCTTCAGGTATCAGGGGAAAAGTCAGCACTGTCCCTTCCCTGCGTGACTCTCCTTTACCTCACATGGGCCCATTGGTATCGACAAGCACAAACAGTAGTAATGAGTAGGGATACTGCATCTGGATACTCCATGTATGTTACAGTAATGTGTGGTTGTGGTTTCTTTTAATTTGTCCCAAAGTCAGATGTCAAAGCTGGATCTTGTATAGGGGCTGGGGAACCCAAGGTAGGATGCAGCATGCTGGAGTCTCGTTTCTTGTGTGGCCTTGGGATGCTTGTGGTGAGCATGAACTGATGCTGTTTTACCCTTTTATCTAGACACACTACTTTGGCCTTTGGTTTCTCAGCAAGAGCCAGCAAGCACGATGGGTGGAGCTGGAAAAACCTCTGAAGAAACATCTGGACAAATTCGCTAATGAGCCTCTGCTTTTCTTTGGAGTCATGTTCTATGTGCCAAATGTGTCATGGCTTCAGCAAGAGGCCACAAGGTAGGTGCATTTTCTCCCTGTGTGCCATATAAGGGTGTTGACTAACTGTGAAGCTTCCAGTGAAGTAGATGAGCTGGTTGTTTTAGGGGTGTGTGGGTGTGGGTGCGGGTGTGTGGTGGGGGAGAGGTTAAAATAGTTGGGGGTTGTTTACTCATTGCCTTGCAGCTTTAGAGTTTTGGTTGAATCCATGTAGCTAACTCCAGCTGTTTTCTGTAATGCTGGTAAGGCAGTAGGGATCCTGACCCAGGCAGAATTTCATCTCTAGCAGCATGGAAATACTCGTTGGAGACTGTGAGTAAAATAGGCATGCAAGAATTTAATAAAAAAGTGATCACCTGGCCAGGCGTGGTGGCTCATGCCTGTAATCTCAACACTTTGGGAAGCTGAGGTGGGAGCATAGCTTGAGGCCAAGAGTTTGAGACCAGTATGGGCAGCATAGCGAGACCCTGTCTCTACAAAAGAAAAAAATATAAAAATTAGCTGGGCATGGTGTCTTGTGCTTTTGGTTCCAGCTCCTCAGGACACTGAGGTTGGAAGATCACTTGAGCCCAAAAGTTCAAGGCTGCAGTGAGCCGTGATCATGCCACTGTACTCCACCCTGGGCAACAGAGTGAGACCCTGTCTCCAAGAAAAAAAAAAAGAAAAAAAAGAAAAAGGAAAAAAACAATGAATTCTGTTTTGTCCACCCTTTTCCTAAAAGTATCCCAAAACAAAATGTAGTATCAGACTTAGAATTTGAAGATTGGAAAGATAATTAAAAGTGGGAGTAAAGTTAAGGAGGAAAATGTTGCGAGAGCAAGAGTTTTGATGGTTGTCCCTACTAAATAGGAGGAGACAAGAAGCCAGCAGTAGAGGGGAGAACCAGATATTGTTCCCACCCAGCTACTCAGTGTCTGTTTTAGCTTGGAGAAATCACGTGTTGCCTTTGAAATGATGTTTTCCCCTCTCATCTGTAAAGTGAGGGATTTGTGTAAGTTGATAAAGTATGTTCAGTGAGTGGAATAAGTGCATTTTTTTGGTGTTAGTATAGTTGACTTATTGGTAAGAGTTTTCCATTAAAATACCTGGAAAGTCTCCTCATCAAATGGAGATTTCTGGTAGGAAAAGGAATCACATAAACCCTTTGCTTTTTGCCTTTTACCAGGACTTTGTCATTCTGAATGCTTGGGAAGCAATGCGGGGACATGCTTTGAAGAAGGAAGAGTATTCTACCTGATTTTTGTGTATTTTTTAGAATTTAAATTTCTGATATAAGGATGTACTTAAAAATTTTAAGTATATTTTAAGGCAATATCCTGCTTTCTTTCTTTCTTTTTTTTTTTTTTATTTGAGACAGAGTCTTGCTCTGTCACCCAGGCCGAAGTGCAGTGGCATGATCTTGGCTTACTGCAGCCTCCACCTCCCAGGTTCAAGTGATTCTCGTGCCTCAGCCTCCCGAGTAGCTGGGATTATAGGCGCTTGCCACCACGCCCAGCTAATTTTTGTATTTATAGTAGAGATAGGGTTTCACCACGTTGGCCAGGGTGGTCTCGAACTCCTGACCTCAAATGATCTGCCCACCTTGGCCTCCCAAAATGCTGGGATGGTAGATGTGAGCCACTGTGCCCAGCCTCTGCTTTCTTTCTTTCATTTGGCTTATTTGTTTTTATTTACTTATTTATTTTGAGACAGTGTCTTGCTCTGTCACCCACACTGGAGTGCAGTGGCCCAATCATGGTTCACTGCAGCCACAAACTCCTGGGCCCCCGCAATCCGCCTGCCTCAGCCTCCTGAGTAGCTGGAACTACAGGCATGTGTCACCAAGCGTGTCTTGATTTTTTTCTAATTTCGTAGAGATGAACTCTCGCTGTATTTCCCAGGCTGGCTTGAACTCCTGGCCTCAGGTGATCCTTCTACCTTGGCCTCCCAAAGTGCTGGGATGACAGGCATGAGCCACTTTGTGTCTTCTTTTTTCACTTGCTTTCCTTTTTAAAAAGAAAAATCAAAAGCTATTGTAAATGCATGGCCTAATTGCAAAGAGGCCATGAGTTAGCTTACAGCCTGATCCAAAAAACCTAGTGTTCAGTCTTTCATGTGATAGACATTTAAAGCACTCTGTTTGTTGCATACCATTGTTCCCTGTTTTCAAGTTAATTCACATATCTAAGTTCTTCCTGTACAAGAAATTATTAACTCCTCAAAATGTGATGATTTCCGTTGGCTTTTGCATCCTCTTTGAGTACTTTACACGGTGCTAGGAACACAGCATTAAGTTAATAAATACTTGCTGATTCTTGGCTCTCGGCCATGAAGTGCAAGATAATGAGTGATGAGGGTGAAACATGGACTAGAAATTAGTGCATATTGAAAGAAGTTCTGTCTGTAAGAAAAGTGAAGTATTGTTAGTCTAGACAGACCTATCCTGTAAGGCCTATTGGTGAGAAAGAGCAGTTGAAATAAAGAGGGACTCAGAAATTATGCTTTATGAAGTTAAAAGAAAAAAGTTGTTTAAGCTTAGAAAAATTAAGTCTTACAAGGGCACAGTAGTAGCTGCCTTTAGATATTTACAGACTCTTGTAGGAGGGGGAATTCTTTGTCAGCTCTGGAGCACGAAATTAGGGTCTAAGTAAGTGAAGTCCAAGGAGCCAAAGAACTTTGACTGTTTGGCTCAATGTGGGAATACAGTTTCTAATAACTAAGCCATCTAAAAAGGGAACAAGACTTACAAAAGGGTGAGAGCACTGGTCTCAGTGAATGTTGTCGTGTGGACTAGGTAGCCTATGTGGTATCCTGAAGAGGGAACCACCATATTGGGTAGGGTGTTGGAATAGATCAGTGGTTCTCAAAAGACCAGGGCCTACTATATCATAGTTACCTGGAGCACTTATTATAAATTTGATTCTAGAGCCGTACCAGAAGTCTGGTTGTAATATCTAGGGCTGAGAATCAAGATGATGTTATTGTTTAAAATGAATAGTATCCTCTGGTGTTTCTGGCACTCACCCAGCCGCAGGAATCAATGAATCAGTTAAACTCTAAAACTCTTTACAGTTTTAGATTTTCCAGGGAAATAAACTTAATGCTGCATTGTTTGACTGTCAATATTTGCATTCATAGACTAAAACAAAAGGTATTTAAATTTCAAAGAGGGACGTAGAGAGTACAAAGTTTTGGTAGTGGTGGTTATTAAGTGTGGGATTTAGGAAGGACTTTTCTTTTTCCTTTAAAATTTCTTTTTGTTTAGTTAGCCTGGTTTATTTCAGATGAAGGTTAGTAAGGAGGAAAAGAAGTGTTTTACAACACAGGATTTTGAAGCAAACTGTGTTGCTGACATTTGATCAGAAAACTAATATCAAATTTTAAACTTTGAAAGATATTTTTAGATTTAAGCACTGGAACTAGATTATATAGATTTCAGGTCTAACCAACTCTTTATGGCAAAGAATGTTGAAAGTGAGGAGTTGGATTAGCATGTAGCATTTTGTCTGTGCGAGAGTGTGTGTGTATGTTTGCAGCATTGCAGAAATTTTTGTTGCCTCCAAGGGGCCCTAAAACTGGAATGTGCCAAGGGGTGTCAGAGTGAGTAAAAGATTTAAGCTGGGAAGATGGAGGAACATGAGAAAAAAATGTAAGAAATAAAGGAAAAGTTGTTAGGAAGGAAAGAAAAAAAGGAATTACATCTATTTGGGAAGGTTGAGGGCCACCAACAACAATCAGGTATGATTCAACAAGACATGCCATGGATTGTAGGCTTATGGACTAGAGAATAAAGGAGATCTGGTTTGGACAGAATAATATTTTTAAATGCTTGAGTTTTCTCTGTGCAGTGTTGGAGATGGACAGATGAGCTGAACATGAGATGAAAAATGCTACAGTCCTTAAGAGCCTTTGGGAATCTCAGCCTTCTTGGGAGGTTTTAGCAGCATCTGAGGTCCGAACTGAATATTGAAACTGCCTTCCAGGCAGCTCAGCCAAGGGGAAGCGGTGGTGGTGGGTCAGGATTCCAGAGGAATGTTTCACAGAAGGCCCCAACAGCATTCATTAGGAGCGGGTTAATGACTAACTCTCCAGTCATCCGCTGTTATCCCAGTTACCAAGCATCTCAGGTGGAGATGGGCTTTGGCATCTCTCAGAGCACCTGGGATCTGCAGTGTCTGACACAAAACAGTTAGTCTTTGTGATGCCCTGCAGAGTAAGATATTTG
Organism: Rhinopithecus bieti; assembly: GCF_001698545.2. Classification (NCBI taxonomy): domain Eukaryota; kingdom Metazoa; phylum Chordata; class Mammalia; order Primates; family Cercopithecidae; genus Rhinopithecus; species Rhinopithecus bieti. The sequence goes on from NW_016804493.1 coordinate 7,659,279, forward strand.
CATAGATTAGAAATAGAAATCTGTCTTTCATTTGCGGGCAACCCGTTGGAGGAGGCAACCATTCAACCATCTGTGCTGAAAAAATAAGCCTTTGTCTGGAGCCAACCAAACTTGTTTTCACCCAACACATGTTTGCAATGGTTTGGCTACTTCTGTTTGAGAACAGGTTCTATAGCATTAGTCATGACCAGCCATTTCTTCTCTCTGACCAAGGACAAAGAGTCTAGATTAATACTCTGGTTGGTTTTTTCCTTTTTTTTTTTTTTTTTTTTTGCTGTGTATATGACTCCATATATATATATCAAGACACATAAGAGTCAAAGGAAGATATATTTAAAAGCTGTTTATTTAATTTATTGTGCCAGAGAATCGCACCCATGGAAATTTTTAGGTCAATAGTATATTCAGAACAACACAACAAAAATTTGAGAATGACATTGATTGCAATTTGTTTAATAAAGCGATTGGCTTTATTAAAATTATCAACTCCAAATTGGTTTAAATTAGAAAATTAGGAAGCACTGCTTTTTTGACATTAATTTGACATACTGTGTCTCATCTGCTAGATATGACTTTTGAGGGGCAAGTCCCTTCATAAGTGAGGGAAACCTGTCAAGACACTGTGATTGTATTGGATAAGAAATAGATAACTCAGGCCCTACTTTAAGGTGTTAATTGAATGAGAAAACAAAAGATATTAAAGGGAAAATACACACAGGGGTACAAATAAAAGGAAAAAAGAAGAAATCCCTTGATATTGTTATAGAAGTGTTAAAAGAAAACTAGTGAAAAGAAGGACACACTTTAATAGACAGATGGGGGATGAGTCATGAAACCATAGGATTTAAAGAGATTAAGAACCACTGAGTTTGTTAACCCCACTCCAAACTGTAAGATTTATTACCTTGGGACTTTGAAAATGTTAGTTTTCCCCTGTTGGTTAAAATGACTCAAGGGATGGGACCACTGTAATTTTTTCCATTTTGCTTTGCTTCTCAGATTCCTTTTTGCCAGCTTTTCTGTCCAGCAAAGGGACTCTTGCTAGCAGTTCATCTTCCCCAGCATGTTCTCCTGACTCAAAGGAAATATTTTTGTAATGTGTTTTAATGATTTGCATAGCAACAGGCTCGTTATAAACACATGGTTTTCACATTTTTCTGGGCACGGAAAGAAAAAAGATGGCTTGTGAGAGGTGGATAAATTCTTATTCAAACAGAAGGATACTTAATAATAGCAAGGGGAAGCCAGAAAATTGCTGGCCAAGATCACTGCTTTTAGTTTAGGTCTGGGGTTTTTCCAAGTCTTCCTTAAGCAAGGAAGTCCCTCTTTAATTTCTTTAATACTAAGAAGAAAACTTTTAAAAGAAAATGTAATTTTTGAAGAGTGAATTTAGGCTATAAACTTCTAAGTTGCTGAGTGCATGCATGGTTTCTAAAATTTTAAATGTTGAGTTTTTTTTTTTTTTTTTTACCAAAACATGTTTGTCTGTGCATTACTCACTGTTGAATGTTATGGTTGCACAGTGCGCAGGAGCTTCTAATTGTCCCAATGAGGTCAGATAACATTTCCTCCTTTTCCAGGACATCTTAGTAGCTTACCTGTTTGGGTGGAGCTGTCCACGCTATTAATGGTGAGCACTCTACAGAATTGACAGAGTGCGACTACTGCTGTAGCCAGCACAGTCACTCCATTTGCCAAGGAAGATTTTAGTACACTCTTGTACATCTGGTGGAGACATCAGGTCCACAGGACCTGTTCCAAGTACCCTCTGTCTGGTGGGTGCTCTGTCTGTTTTTGGTGCTTCTCAGCAGCTATGGATATCCCCTACTCTTAGGATCAGTGATCTATTGTACATCTCCCAGTTCTTCCAAAGTCCTTGGCTACCAGGCTGTATTCTAGTCAGTCAGATAAAACTGCCTAGCAGTTATCATCAGGAGATTTTAAACTACTTAATCTCTGTATGGGTTTGCATGGAGCGTTCTTAAATGTTAAAGATAGTTCCTGTCTGGGAAGAACCAAGTGGACAAGTTGTCTTTCAGCCAACTGAGAATAAATGCCCACAGTTAAAGCTGTGCTGTTTAGGTACCAGAAAGAGGGTAAGTGCATTTCTGTGTGTGAAGTGAATGACAAGGGAGTTAGGTTAATGCATTTTTAAACTCTGATGGGGGTCCCCTTTTGCCAGTTACACATTTGGGCCTATGGCATGTTGATGGGAAAGCCAGACTTAGTGAAGCTATATATATTCATAAGGGTTAAAATGGTGTTTTGGTGTGTGCATGTGTGTCTCTGTGTGTGTGCTTAAACTAGGTTTCAGGAAGTGACCTTACAAGTAGCTTTCTTCACCTTTTCTTTCTTGTAAATACCAATACTTTTCCCCCTTCCACTCCTGCAATCTGCCTTGTGTGCTGTTGTAAACAAGTTAGTGTTCAGCCAGTGTTTAAAGTATCTCTTTTAAAAGCTCTAATTATGGTAGCATTTCCATTTCCTTTTACAACACCCTTTATTTTGTTCCTCCAGTTCTTTTAGTTCTTTTGTTATTTTGAAATGTCATTTTAATGGATATTTAAAGTCTACCCGTGGGCTGGGATATAGGGACTCCCTTCAAGGCTTAAGATTCAGCATGAATTCCCTGTGGATAATATAATTTGCTGAGAATAGCAAATTCTCCTCCTGGCCAGCTCTAGCTAGTGAATGGGAAATTGTTCTCTTTATGTTGGTTATTGAGAATGGAATTATTTCTGCCAGATATTTTAGATATTTTAAGATACAGTTGATATTGGGATCTAATCTCAAACATTCTGTGTGGTTAATGTAATGTACAATGTGATGAGAGAGGATGGCTGTCTGTAATAAACAGTGCAGCCTTGGAGGGAAGAAGAATTACCTTCCCAAAATGAGATAAGTTGATTGTCATTTGCATTGTTTTTTATTTCAACTTTTATTAAGTACCTCTTCTGTGTTAGACACTTTGCTAGTTAGTGGGAATGTAGGGAATGTAATAACGAACAGGTCTCAACTCCCCACCTCCCTCCCACTCCCACCACAGAGCTATATCTCCAAGCAGCTTTTATTTCATTTTCATGTATTTGATTTACTAGAGATTTATTTGAATTTGTCTTTAAAGTCTACATTGCTGACCCTGTTTACTTCCAGGAGAAGGCTATGCCACTGCTTTGGTGAAACCCCGGGCAAATGTCTCCTGGGACCAGAACCAGCTTCATGGGTCTGTGACTTGCATGGTTAGTTGCACAGTACCCCATGCTCAGAAATGCCCTGTAGTTGGTTTAGTGCTCTGCTGTTGCCATCCCGAAATTTCTGGTTTTTGAACAGTGGACCCTGCATTTTCACTTTGCACTAGACTCTGCAAATTAAGTAACCAGCTCTTCCCAGGACAAGGACAGCCTCCTGTTCCTCATACGCGCTCTGCTTGTTCTGTTGTTATCTTGTGATTTATTCTTAAATATTGGTGGATTTACTGATTTGAATCTCCTGTTATGGGTGTGATCAAATAGAAAAAGTAAATTTAATAAACTCTCAGGGGAACAAAAATAAAATTTTCACTGTCTTTGCAAGTAAGAAAATAGAAATGTAGCGCTGATAACCATTTCTGCTCCTGGACCTGACTCACTGGGAAATCCTCGCAGGAATTGGGGAGGTGTGGTAAAGTCAGTTTGATTTCTTTTAGGAAAGCTGATTGGATTAGCTTGTCTTGATCCTCAGCTAGGATTTTCTTATGTTTTACTGTGAAGAAGATGACTCTTAAGAAAGTTTATACTTTTCTTAATTAAATCTAGACTATACAGTAGTGCCTACTTCATAGTACAAGTTGTCCAAATACATGAAGTTGCTTCTTGTTTGTTTCTTTGCTCTTAAGAAAAAGATATGGTGTGAAAGATACGCAGTTAGGCCGGGCGCCGTGGCTCATGCCTGTAATCCCAGCACTTTGGGAGACCGATCACCTGAGGTCAAGAGTTTGAGACCAGTCTGACCAATGTGGAGAAACCTCATCTCTACTAAAAATACAAAATTTACAGGTATGCATGGTGGTGCCTACCTGTAATCCTAGTTACTAGGGAGGCTGAGGCGGGAGAATTGCTTGAACCCGGGAGCAAGAGGTTGTGGTGAGCCGAGATCACCCCATAGCACCCCAGTCTGGGCAACAAGAGTGAAACTCCGTCTCAAAAAAAGAAAGAAAGAAAGAAAGAAAGAAAGGAAGGAAAGGAAGGAAAAAGGAAAGAAAGAAATGCGGTTAGGTAGTTAGCTGTTGAGGCAACCTGCTGCTACTGGAACAATGAAGTAGAGACAAATAAGATGAAGTTAACTTAGCCGTAAACATAATCTAGCTGTTTCTCTGATATTCTTTCCCTTTAGGGAAAACAAGTAGTAAAATAAATAAGTGTTCTTTTGTAATATCACTTGACATAACTCATTATTTATTGTAGGTACCCTATAATGAAGAGGAAACTCAGAATTTCAAAAGGAATTAAATCAGACGCATTATTCATATTTCAAAAGAAGTCTTCATGTAATGTTTGTGTTCTTTAATGCATCTGAGATGTTTGAGACGCTTTATAAAGCAAGATATGCTTATATGTATGTTTTAACCATTAGAAAAACAAAGTTTACCAAAAAAATAGGTTGAGCATCCCTAATTCAAAAATTAAAAATCTATAATGGACCAAAATTGAAAACTTTTCGAGCACCAACATAATGCTCAAAGGAAATGCTCATTGAAGCATTTAGGATTTCTGATTTTTGGATGAGAGATGCTCTACTGGGTAAGTATAGCAAATATTTCAAAATCTGAAATCCCAAACACTTCTTGTCCCTAACATTTTGCATAAGGGGTACTCAACCTGTTTAGTATACTTCAAAGAAGTGATAATGTTATTATTACATCTTTAAATCATATGTTTAATGTGTTTATTAGTATTTGGTCTATTTGGAACTTTTCTCAAAAGCAAACAAAAATAACGTGCTTCTGTTGAGGTATTTTGAAAATAAGTTCTTAAGCAGAGGTATTGGTTTTTATCCTTTGTGAATTTCTTGATTTTCAAGGATACATTCATTCATTTGTTCATTCGTTCATTGATCCCAAATTGTTCTTTATTCGTGTTACATTGCAGGACTGAGAAAGATTAAACAGTTCAGCCCATGAAATCATAAAGGTTTGTAATAATAGAGCATGAGTTAAAATAGTCTACTTTTTCTAAAACTTGAGTAGAAGACGATGATGCCACATTGTAGTGTTTACCTTTAACAAAGGTATGAAAAGAAGGGGAAAAAACACCAGAAGCTATGTGAAGAGGTGTTTTGTCATGTCGAAGCATGCAGGCTGTGCCTTATGAATTTTTAAGAGACACCCCCTTCCCCATAAAGGATTCTCAAGATTGCAGGGGTATCATTACAGTGGGTGGGATTGAGAATGGGGTGTTAATTTCAAAAATGGATTTAAAAAAAAATCTTGATGTTGGAAGAGGTGCAAAGAATAGATGTTTTATAATCGTTTGCTCTACCTTTTTCCTGAATGTCAGCATTGGGATATTCAGTTGGAGTGGAGTGGGTGGAGAGAGAGGAGGGAAGTGACAGATGGGCTACATCCACATGTTAAAGAAACTCACAGTGTCTGAGCAGCAGCAGAATCTAGAAAGCACAAGAATCGAAAACCTCAAAACCTCCCCAGCCTGAGGATATTATAGTTCTATGTGGTTCTGTGGAAAAATGTAGTTGCGTTCCATCACCGGATATAATGTAACAGTAGTAGTCATGGTAGCAGCTAACATTTATGTGCATGATGCTTTGCTAAGTATCTCAGATTATTATCTTTTTCAGTCTTCACTAGAACTCTATAAAGTGGGCACCCTGAAAAAGAACTGTTTGTTTTTTTAATAAAAGAAGTTTTTCCTCTAACAAGTGGAGTAGATTTAGGTCGTCACATAAATGGAGTCTTTTACATTACTTTGTCAGAGAAATATATCTGTCCATGCCTTTTATCACTGGCTTTATCAGAGTACCAGGGAGTTTAGTTCTATTAAAAAGTCAACAAAGAAAGCCAGGGGGCTGACCTACCAGTAAGATCAGAGATTATAAACTAGTACTATGAGGGCTGATTCTGGTCTTCAGGTGGGTTTTGTTTCACCAGAATCCTTTTTGAAAGAACTGAATTGGGATGCCTTGCAGAGAGGCCTGTGCTGTCTAACTGGCCCTAGTTCTCCACTCCGTAGGGAGTTACAGTCAGCAGCATTTACACATTCATGTGACCTGCCGGCCTTGTAGGTATTTAGGTCCTGACTTCTGATACTTGCACTTTCTGTATAACTTGAAGTGCTTGTCAGTAGTCGGGTCAGCCTATACCTCTTCATTGACCCAGTTGATTTTATGTCATTCAGTGTCCAGCTGTATTAACACTTTAGCTGCCTATAACAGACTGTAGATGGTTGAGCTGAGTGTGAGAGTATAACTTCCCTAAGTGCTCATTTGAAAACTTTATTTCTATTTAAAGATCACTCTGGAGGGCTAGATTTTATGTCCCTGTCAACTTTCTATTGCAGAGCCATGGCTCAAATTATTTAGATTTCCTCTCTTTGTTGCTCACAATATCTGTCTCATCTCTGATTACCCATAAAAGGTTCATGCATAGAAAGAGTACCAAGCATCTTATAGGCCAATAAAGACATCATTCAAATCTTAAACAAACACAGCCTATTTGAGAAAGAGCCCTTTGCCTTATATCAAGATGGACTAGAATGATAGAGTTTTATATCTAAATATGAAACTCTACATATCCATAGATCACAGAGACCAGTTGCTTTGTTTTACAGATGAAGAAACTGAGAAACAGACAGATAAGGGGACTCTGCCCATAGTCACACAGCTGTTTAGTGACAAGCCTGGGTCTTAAGCTGGTTCTGGAATGGTTTTAGGTGAACCAAGCATGCTGACATGGGAGAGCCCATAGATAGGATTTATTTAAACGTTCAAAAAGTCCTTGCCAATCTTCCCC
>NW_016804493.1:7668904-7762643 GCF_001698545.2 Rhinopithecus bieti
AAAAAAAAAAAAAAAAAAATGCGGAGAGGCTTGGTTCTAGATAGCAGTTGTCTTAATTTTCCAGACATCTGCTGCTACTTCCTTATATACATTGAGAGATTTTGTGTGTTGAATTTGCATACATGGAAACACACCCATGATTTTATGATGTGCTGACTCTTGTTAAGAGTACTTGAAAGCATTATCCTGATATCTAATATTCTGACAAACTTTTTTTCTTTTTGAGATGGAGTCTTGCTCTGTCGCCCAGGCTGGAGTGCAGTGGTGCGATCTCGGCTCACTGCAACCTTTGTCTCCCAGGTTCAAGCGATTCTCCTGCCTCCGCCTCCCCAGTAGCTGAGATTAGAGGTGCCCACCACCATGCCTGACTAATTTTTGTAGTTTTAATAGAGTAGGGGTTTCACCATCTTGGCCAGGCTGGTCTCAAACTCCTGGCCTCAGGTGATCTGCCTGCCTCAGCCTCCCAAAGTGCTGGGATTATAGGCATGAGCCACTGCACCCAGCCCTAATAGTCTTTAACCAAAATTTTCACACTTATTTTTAAAAATATGTTTTGAAAATATTTTATCCACCACAAGTTGGAAAATGCCAGGTAAAAGAAAACTGTATTTTTTTTTAAACTTTATTTTAGATCCGGGGGTTCTGTGTGGGTTTGTTATATAGGTAAATTGTGTGTCATGGGAGTTTAGTGTACAGATTATTTCATCACTCATGCAATAAGCATAGCACCTGATAGGTAGTTTTTCAGTCCTTACCCTCCTCTCACCCTCCATCCTCAAGTAGGCCCTGGTGTTTGTTATTCCCTTCTTTGTGTCCATGTATACTAAATGTTTAGCTCCCACTTAAAAGTGAGAACATGTAGTGTTTGGTTTTCTGTTCCTATGTTAGCGCACTTAGGATAATGACCTTCACCTGCATCCATGTTGCTGCAGAGGACATGATCTTGTTATTTTTTGTGGCTGCATAGTATTCCATGGTGTATATGTAACACATTTTCTTTATCCAGTCTACCACTGATGGACATTTAGGTTGATTCCACATCTTTGCTATTGTGAATGGTGCTGCAATGAACATACATGTGCATGTGTCTTTATAATAGAATGATTTATATTCCTTTGGGTATATAACCCATAATGGGATGACTGGGCCAAATGGAAATTCTGCCTTAAGTTCTTTGAGAAATCGCCAAACTGCTTTCTGCCATGGCTGATTTACCATGGCTAATTTGCATTCCCACCAGCAGTGTATAAGCATTCCCCTTTCTCAGTTATTTTTAGACTTTTAATTACTAGCCATTCTGACTGATGTAAGGTGGTATATACCTCATGGTGGTTTTGATTTGCATTTCTGTAATGATTAGTGGTGATGAGCATTTTTTCTTATGCTTGTTGGCCGCATGTATGTCTTCTTTTGAAAAGTGTGTGTTCGTGTCCTTTGCCCACTTTTTAATGGGATTGTTTGTTTTTTCCTTGTTAATTTGAAAATCTGTATTCTTTTTTTTTTTTTTTTTGAGAAGGAGTCTCGCTCTGTCACCCAGGCTGGAGTGCAGTGGCCGGATCTCAGCTCACTGCAAGCTCCGCCTCCCGGGTTTACGCCATTCTCCTGCCTCAGCCTCCCGAGTAGCTGGGACTACAGGCGCCCGCCTCGTCGCCCGGCTAGTTTTTTTTTTGTATTTTTTGGTAGAGACGGGGTTTCACCGTATTAGCCAGGATGGTCTCGATCTTCTGACCTCGTGATCCGCCCGTCTCGGCCTCCCAAAGTGCTGGGATTACAGGCTTGAGCCACCGCGCCCGGCCGAAAATCTGTATTCTTTACACCCAGTTCACTGAATACTTTTTTTTAAAAGGGTGTCATGAACTATTTAACCATTATACTCTAAAGCAGGCTTTTTTCCTTTCTGGGTTAAAATGATTATTTTCTAATTTAGGACATTGTATAATTATAGTATAATTATAACTAGAATATGATTAGAAATTCATTTAAAGCTTTGAACATCTGAAGAATGGTGAGTTGAATTACAGATATTCTTGCCTGTTGCTCTGTTATACTTACATTTTATCTCAACACACACACACACACACACACACACACTACAGGACTGAACCATTTTACTCCTTTTCACTCTGGCCCAACATATAAATAATTGATTAGAGAGCATTAAAGTAGGTGAAGGGAATCAGTTTCACTTTCGATCATGGGAATGAAGTACTCCTATATTTTTAATTGTCCAGATCAAGCTTGTCCAACCCGCAGCCCACGGGCCATATGCAGCCCAGGATGGCTTTGAATGTAGCCCAATACAAATTCACATGGACATTGTACAGATTCTCCTCTTGTGGCTTTCACTTAAGAAACAGAATTTTGTAAGGATAAGCGCGTTTCAAATCATCAAATTGAATCCTTCTTTCAAGAAACCAGTCTTGTAGTCACATGATTATTGACCAGGGCAAAGAAGCCCAGGAATGTGCTTTTTGAGTGGCATCCTGTGCCACATCCTCCACTAAACATGTTTAGCCATGGCTTCCCTCCCCTACCCTGTGTGCAGCCCCAAGACCGACTCCCTATTCCACTCTCGGTTCTTCCACCTTTTCTCTGGGTCCTCAACACTTTTTCTGGGGTGACTCCAATTTCATGTAATTTTCAAATATCTTTAATATCTGCTTCTCATAGATTCCTTGCTTTTGATTTCCAACCACACTTTGTTTTTTCTATATTAAAAATTAACCACAAAGTATTTCATAATTTTATACTTCCTAATTGCTATTTAATATCTCTATTACCATTGGATGCCTTTTCTTTTCTTTTTTTTTAATTTGCTTTCTGTTAACCTACCCATTGCTTTCATCAGTTTTTATCTGTTCCTTCTTGAGTCCGTGAAAAAGCATGTCCATCATCGATTTTGCTTATATTTGTCTCTTGAAAGTTACCAGAGGACACTGCCAGCCCTGAGCCAGAGGACTTTTCTCACTTCTAGACAACATTAGACATGGAGAGCCCTCTCCTCAGAATCCTCTCCTTCCTTGGCTTTTGGTGACCTTCACCTTATCTCATCTCTGACCTGCTTATTTTCATCTTCCAGTCTCCAATTTCCTGGAACCCTGTCTGTCTTCTAAATTTTTCTCTATATTTGCTGTGCAATAGAGGTTAATTATTTTTAGCCTTTAGAAGTAATTTTTTGGGTTTTTTTGAGACAGGGTCTTACTCTGTAGCCCAGGCTGGAGTGCTGTGGCACAATCACAGTTCACTGTAGCCCTAAATTCCTGGGCTCACGTGAAGCTCCCATCTCAGCCTCCCAAAGTGCTAGGACTACAGGCATGAGCTACCACGCCCAGCCCTAGACGTAATTTTTGACAAACGTGGCCTAATTTTGTACCATTTACCCACATCTTATTCTTGATTTCTTGGTGACAGAGGACAGTCATTCATTCATTTATGTACTAAATATCTGCTGTGTGCTGGGAACTGGATGTATAAGCCAAATACAGCGTTTTTCTTAAGCGTATATTTATGGCCCCTCTGATTGTTGTTACATTCTTGTTTCAGCATCCTCAGAGTGGTGATGACAACTATTTGTCAATCATCTCTACCCACAATACTCAGCTCAATCTTTGTAGGAACCAGAACGGTAGACAGTGATGAACTCTTACTTACTTGCTGTCTTCTCTTGACTTTAAATCCTCAGTTAAATATCCCATTTTTCTATAAGTAGCTTCAAGATTCTTTCACTGTCACAAATTGAAAATCTGTCACCTGACCTCCCTCTCCCCCCAATGTCATTTGTTACACTAGACCCCGACAGTTCCTTCAGGCTCCTCCTCTGCTTAGTAGACATTTCCATACTTGGAGTCAAATTGTTGTCTTTGTGTTAGTAGTCACTTTTTAAGAGAGGCTTTTTGGTGAAATATAACATATGCACAGAGAAGTGCAAAAATGGAAAGTGAGGCCGGGCGTGGTGGCTCACGCCTGTAATCCCAGCACTTTGGGAGACCGAGGTGGGTGGATCATGAGGTCAGGAGATCAAGACCATCCTGGCTAACACAGTGAAACCCTGTCTCTACTAAAAATACAAAAAAAAAATTAGCCGGGAGTGGTGGCAGGCGCCTGTAGTCCCAGCTACTCGGGAGGCTGAGGCAGGAGACTGGTGTGAACTAAGGAGGTGGAGCTTGCAGTGAACCAAGATCGCGCCACTGCACTCCAGCCTGGGCGACAGAGTGAGACTCCATCTCAAAAAAAAAAAAAGAAAAAAGAAAAAAAAGCGTGCAGCTCCATGAATCTTTGTAAAGTGAACACACCCATGCAGTCAGTCCCTACATCAAGAATCAGAGCATCACCAGCCACTCAGAATCTGTCTTTGTGCTCCCTCTCAGTGTCTGTGGATCAGGATAACCATTATCCTGAATTCTAATACCATATATTAGTTTTGCTTTTCTTTAAAAAAAAAAAAAAACAAAGAACTTTTTAGGTAGAGTAATACAGTATATGCTCTTTGATGTCTTACTTCATTGATCAACATTTTGTGAGTCATCTATATTGTTGTGTATAGAGATCATTCATTTTCATTGCTGCATAATATTCCATCAAAGGAAGACATACATTACAATTTACCCATTCTACAAAGGACATTTGAATTGTTTACATTTAGGAGCTATTAAGAATGGAACAGTGTTGCTGTGAACATTTCTAGTACCTGTCTTATGGACAGTCTCACACAGGCACTGATGAATGTACTTATTTCTGCTGAATTTGCATATGCTAGTTTAAATCAATAGTTTTCCAAAAATTGTATTACTGCCAGCAAAATGAAAAGCAAATTGTAAGGCTGAGAAATCTTAAATACTTGATCTTTTTTCTTTCTTTCTTTCTGTATTCAATTTGTTGTTCATTATGCAAATGTAAGTACCTTTTATGTTTGAGGCCCTCAAGGGATATCAGTAATCATAAAAGCAAGTGTCCTGGCATTTATTCAGTTGCAAATCCTATTGATCTTTTTTTTTTTTTTTTTTCCTTGAGACAGGGTCTTGTTCTTTCATCCAGGCCTTAGTGCAATGTTGCAATCATAGCTCACTGCACCCTCCTGGACCATAGTTCCTAGCCCAGGAGATCCTCCTACCTCATCCTGGGTGTAGCTGGGACTACAGGCATGTGCCACCATGCCTGGCTAATTTTTTAAAAACTTTTTTTGTAGAGACAAGGTCTCACTGTATTGCTCAGGTTGGTCTTGAACTCCTGGACTCAAGCAATCCTTCTCCCTTGGCCTCCCAAAGTGCTGGGATTATAGGCGTGAGCCACTGTGCTTGGCTGATCTTTCTTAATATTAGCAGTAATGATGACTCCTGATATTTCATGAGCGTTTATGGCCAAGCACAATTCTTTTTTTTTTTTTTTTGAGACGGAGTCTCGCTCCGTCGCCGGGGCTGGAGTGCAGTGGCCGGATCTCAGCTCACTGCAAACTCCGCCTCCCGGGTTTACGCCATTCTTCTGCCTCAGCCTCCCGTAGCTGGGACTACAGGCGCCCGCCACCTCGCCCGGCTAGTTTTTTGTATTTTTTAGTAGAGACGAGGTTTCACAGTGTTAGCCAGGATGGTCTCGATCTCCTGACCTCGTGATCCGCCCGTCTCGGCCTCCCAAAGTGCTGGGATTACAGGCTTGAGCTCTTCATCCGTATTAACTGATTTAGCCCTCGTAACCACTTTTTGAGTTAGTACTGTTATTCTGATTTCACAGAATAGGAAACTAAGGCACAGAGAGGTTGAGTAACTTGCCCACATGGTTTGAGTACATGACAGAGCTGTGATCCAAGCCTACACAGTGTAGCTCCAGAATCCACACATTTACCACTATGTCCTGTGCCTTTCCAGTTAAATCCATTCTAGCCCACTCTGCCCCCAATTTATGTCTTCTCACCTCCAGACTTAAATACAATGAGATGGTAAAGAGCACAGGCTTTAGAGTCAGACAGACTTGGATTTGAATTCTGCTCTGCCATTCACTCTGTGTGTGACCTCAGGTGAGTTATTTATCCTTCTTAAGACTCAGTTTCTCCATGAATGAAAGAAGCTCTTGTGAAGATTACACTGGTTAATAAACAGAAAAGCACACTTTGTAGTACCTAACACTATCATCATTATTATTTGACCTCCTAATTAGCATCTGTACCACCCATTTATATAATGTGGTGTACATACCAACTCTAAAGCATCTTTCTAAAGGATTGCTTTCATCGTTTTCCTTCCTTTGTCAAAAATATATAATGTCTTACTATTGCTTAGAAGATAACGACAAACATTCAGAGGCATTTGAATCATGGCAAGCCTCTATATTCCTTTTTGTCTTCTGCTTCCTTGCATAGCCCTATTTTACTTGTCTGTGCCATTCAGTGTCTCTGGACACCCTGCGTTTCTCACTTCTTCCTCTCCTCTTTGCAGTAGTTGAAGTATCTCCCTTTTCCTCTTTCCTTCTTGCCTTAGAAGCCTCCTTTGCCTTCCAGACTCACCTCTGGGCATTCATTCAACAGGTTAATTCTTTCCTAAGTATAAGGCATTCTGCAATATACAGAGTGACACAAAATGTCAGCCCTGTCCTGAATGGGATTTTCAATCTATTTGGGTAGATTAGATGGTCACATAAAAATATTTGAGCAACATATAAGTAGTATGTGTTGGATGCCAGCTGGAGGTACCTTTCATGGGTGGAATGCTAAGGAGGAGCTTTGGAGGTGGGCATTATTCAGTGATCTCCAGAGAAACAGAACTAATGAGATGTGTATGTAAATAGGGAGAGAAACTTATTGTAAGGAATTGGCTCATGTAAATGGGGAGATTTGACAAATGCAAAATCTGCAGGGCAGGCCAGCAGACTGGAGACCCAGGGAAGATTTGCAGTTCAGGTCCAAAGTCTTGCTTCTGGGTGGTCCATCTTTTCTGTGTAAGACCTTCAACTGATTGGATGAGGCCCACTCACATTGTGACAAGCATTCTGCTTTACTCAAAGTCTACTGATTTAAATGTGTTAATCTCATCAAAAAATACCTTCACAGAAACATCTAGAAAAATATTTGACCAAATATATGGATATGATGGCCTAGCCAAATTAACACATAAAATTAACCGTGACGAGAGATGTCCCTGTGGTGAGTCAGCATTGTTAGGCAGGAAAACAGCCTGGACCAGGGGCTATAAGCCTGTTTTCTCCCCCAAATACCCAGAGGTAGCTCCCATCAGTATCAAGGGCTCACTGATGGATGAGTGGAAAGTGTGAAGGGAGAACATTCCGAGCCGAGGAAATTATGTAAGTGGAGAGGAAAATTGCAGTGCAGAATCCTCAAGGATACCTAGAATGTAGTAAGAAGCAAATAATTGTAGCACAGATAGCCCTGGATTGATATTTCCGCTAAAGAATTTTTTAAAGTTCAAGGTTTCCCTGTTACTGTTGGGTCACACATTCACAGGATGAAATCTCCTTCTGTATCTTGAAACTAAGTCATGCAATTTCTTCTCTAGAATTTTAATCTGATGAGGTCATTAAGGAAAAATATTTTCTAAATCTAGAGTTCCCAATGTGTTCATTATAAAATGAATTCATTTTTTTCTTCTTATAAAACCCTATGTTTTGAAAAAATGTATCTACTTTAGTACTTGCTAAAATTATTTTGTCAAATACCATATATTCATCCTTAGCATGAAGTGAGTAGTGTGACTTAACACAATTTTACATAATTAATATTCTAGTTGGCTTGGACAGCCCATTTTGGGCAAAGTATCAAGGATTTTTCATTCATTGTTCGTGCATGCATTCAGTAAGTATTTACTTGAAGACTATTTGGGGGATAAAACAATAAATATTTAATGAGCATCTGTTGTATGCGAAGAAACTTCTGGCTACTGGTAATACAGCACTGAACAAAACAGATGAAGTCTTCGATCTCCTGAAGGTCACCTTTTTTCAAATTTTTGTAGTAGTTTATGACTCTGTCAATGTTTTCACAGAGTTCAAATTAAGAATTATAAAAGCATATAGTACTCTAGTTATCTGAATCATCAAAATCAGCTATCAAATTGTATTCTCTCAAACAATTGTGAAACAATGTATTTTAATTCCTAAATAATAGCTTGTTTTCATGTAATATTATTACAGACCTCCTTCACTGAGAAGATGATAAACATATAGAAGATGGTCATGTGAACATATCTGTTTCTGGGTGGTAAACTATAAAGGAGTCCATTATGTTTATTCTTATTTGCATATACTTATGATCATATTCTTCTTTAGACTTAAATCTGTGATCATGACTTTTATGAGGAAATCATCCTGTCTATAAGCATGGTCATGCCTTTAAGAATTGATGACAGTTATACGGAACGGGCTAACATGAAAAAGTGAGGCAATACTTGGGATTTCATTCTGTGAGGAAAATGTACTGGACTTAGTTTACCAGTGTGAAGTCGGTGGTGGCTCTAGATGAGTTTTCATAGAAACAAGAAACTTTAAATGGCAGAAACGCATGACTTAGTAACTATATTATTAATTGCACTAACTTATTTTTTCTCCCCAATCTTTTTAGTGCATGCCTTTTGATAAAGTTACACTGCAAAGACCATTTTAATGTTACTAAAATGATGGTGTTTTAAAGTATAGTGATTTGATAATAGGACTCAAGTGGGAAGAAAGGAAATACCCTTTACTTGGGCCTTCCAGAGATTTTGCTAAACCCTGGGCGAGAGCAGTGTTTCATTTCCCGATTCCTACCACCTGTCCACTTATTCACTGCACATTTACTACATGGTCTCTTTGCCATTCTTAATCTGGACTCAAAATTCAAATAATAGAAATCAGATGGAAATATGTGTGGACTTCATTCTATAAAGATAGTTCTTTTACAAAAATAGGAGGCAGAGGATTTGAGGGACAGGGAAGAGGAAGAAGATGATAAAAAGGAAAAGGGAGAATCCATTATTATATCAAAGATACTTCCTTTTTTAAAACGATTGGATCAAATGTTTGACTGACGTGGTTTGATGACTATTTTGAACCGTGTAGGTTTTAATGAAAGATTAGGAGGTTATAATTTTTAAAAGACCGTCAAATCCATTTCCCCCAAATCTATTTTGTCTGTCCGTTTTCAAAAAGTGAGAAGTCTTTATCTGAAAGGTTTCGTTTAGTTGCTCAGGATTCTTTCTCCCATACACCACATCCAGCCTTCAAAATATGTCTAGATTCTGACTACTTCCTTCTGCGTGCACTGCTACCTCTCTAATCCAGTCTGCTGTCATTTGTTTCTGACTGGCATCTCCACTTCCACCCTTGCCCCTCACAGTCCAGTGTCTACAAAGCAGCCAGTACCATCTTGTTAAATGGGTATCCGTTTATGCAGCTCCTTTGCTCAGTACCTTCCACTGGTTTGCCATCTTAGAGGAGTCAGAACCCTTACTGTGCCCTGCGAGGCCTTTTGTGGTTTGTACCACTTCCTGCCTTTTCTGTCAGCCCAACGATTCATCCTCTTGCTCACTCTTTGCTACACTGACCTCTTGACCATTCATGAATGCACCACACTAGCTCTCCTGAAAGCCTTTCTACTTGCCATTCCCTTTGTTTGAAGCGAAAGCCTCCATCCCCCAAATATCCACAGTGCTAGTTCCTCATTTTTTTTTTCCGATCTTTGTTCAGAGTTTGCTTTATCAGAGAAACCTTTCTTGACCACCTCCTACCTTGTTACTCTCTGTGTCTCTTGCCTGCTTTTCTCTCATTGGACCTATTGTTTATTTACTTGATTTTTGCTTGTCTTCCCCACTAGACTGTGAGCTCCATGAGCATGGGTTTGTTTCGTTCACTGTGATATCCCTAGTGCCTAGAATAACTCCTGGCATGTAGTGGGTGCTCATTAAGCTTTTGTCAAATGGATGAATAAATAAATAATGGAATATATGTGTGTGTACACTTCTAATATTTTACGAGTAAACTAAGTAGGTTTACTTTTTAAATAAAAGTTCTATAAAAAGATAAGAAATCATTATACTAATATTAATAGAATCTGACAGCTTTTATAATGATTTCTATCCAATAGATTTTGTGCTGGTTTTATGAACATATTAACAGATTATAGGAGGCCATATATTTTCTGCAATCATAATTTTTTTTTTTTTTTTTTTGAGACGGAGACCTGCTCTGTCACCAAGCTGTAGTGCAGTGGCACAATCTTGGCTCACTGCAACTCTGACTCCCTAGTTCAAGCGATTCTTCTATCTCGGCCTCCCGAGTAGCTGGGACTACAGGCGTGCACCACCATGCCTGGCTAATTTTTGTATTTTTAGTAGAGACGGAGTTTCACCATGTTGGCCAGAATGGTCTCAATCTCTTGACCTTGTGATCTGCCTGCCTCAGTCCCTCAAAGTGCTGGGATTATAGGCGTGAGCCACCACGCCCAGCCTGTAATTTTTTTTTTTTTTTTTGGAAAAGCCTGCTGAGATTATTTTATTTTATTTTTGTTTTTAAAGAGAGAATTTGAATACCTACTTAGTACTTCTTTTCTGGATAGTGCTCTCCTTTGAATATGGTCTGATACCCACAGGGTGTGCCCCGTACAGCCACTGACTGCCCCAAACTGGCATCCTCCCTGGGCTTCATGCCCCTGAATTTTTGGTCCCTAAAGAGACATTTAATGTGCTCCTATTCTGGTTTCTAATGAGAGAGTTTTAAGTTCTTAAGTCTAGGATGAAAAGGAGGAATGTGTTTATAGCAGCCTTCTTTCATGAAATGAAAGAATTTCTCTGATTTGGGAATTACAGTTCTCTGCTTGGCAGTCCCCCATCCCCCACCCATGTCCTAAACAAAGGGTTTCCTTCTATTTATGTGTAGTCACTTGTCACTTTGGCCATCGTTTTTTTTCTCTGGGAAGTTACAGTTTCTAACTTAAAGTTTACTATGTGTCAAGAGTTACAAAAGATGGCCTTGCAGAAACTGAGGCAGTTAGAAAAGTAAAACTCTAAAAGAAGAAAGGATGTTCAAAATGATTTTTAAATTGCATTTAACAAATGAAGTATCTCCTCCTTTAATCCTAGAGTCTCAAGAAGAGCTTGAAAGGAAGAATTGTAGAGAGATATTTCCATGCTTGAAAATATCAAGCATGATTTTGGCAGAAATCACAGCATAGCAAGATACTAGATTCTTGGGCAGTGAGATGTTTGCTGATTTGGTATTTTATCTTTGGCAGTTGTTGCCACATTTGAGGTCTTCAGCTGCTTTGAAGATTCTGCAAAAGAAAATCATTCATTCATTTCCAACATTAAAAAATCATTATATTGTCAATGGATTCATGTTGTGATCTGTTTATAGCCTTCTGTAGTTTTTTTCTCTTCTTCCTTTTTTTTTTTTTTTGAGATTTATTCTCCAGGCTTGTAGAAACTATAGACTAACCTACTACACAGGCATAATATTGTAATAGAAGAGCACTTGACTATAAAATCAGAAGACTTGGCAAGTCACCTACCCCCTGGGCGCCTCCATTTCCCCATGGATAAACAGGACTCGTGGCTGTCTTGCAGGGTTGTTGCAAATATGAAATGACAGGAAATATTATACATGACGGTTCTTGGAAAACAGCTCCACAAATGCAAAGCACTGTCATTGTTAATAACTATTTGAAGGCTCTGATTTCTTAATATCTAGAGAAATTGATAAAAATTCCAATTGTGGAGAATTCAATTCTTCCAAAGCTTTTGATAGACATGTGGTGTGTTTTTATTATTTTTTTCATAGTACACTAGGAACAACGTAAAGTTTCTTTTTTTTTTTGAGACGGAGTCTCGCTCTGACGCCCAGGCTGGAGTGCAGTGGCCGGATCTCAGCTCACTACAAGCTCCGCCTCCCGGGTTTCCACCATTCTCCTGCCTCAACCTCCCGAGTAGCTGGGACTACAGGCGCCCGCCACCTCGCCCGGCTAGTTTTTTGTATTCTTTAGTAGAGACGGGGTTTCACCGTGTTAGCCAGGATGGTCTCGATCTCCTGACCTCGTGATCCGCCCGTCTCGGCCTCCCAAAGTGCTGGGATTACAGGCTTGAGCCACCGCGCCCGGCCAAAGTTTCTTTCAGCCAGTATGTAATTGACCATCTTTTAAATATGTGGACATAATAATAATATCCTGCTTTAATGTAAATACATAGTAAGGTAGTATGAGGGGGGGAAATACAAACATGAACAGGGCAGTTTTGTAAAACAGCAAAGGAGGCAAAAATAGACGCACGTAATTAACTGAGTTGTTTGATCAGTACCATGTTAGAGTTACAAAATCAATGGGAACACAGAGGGCAGAATGAGTTTTTCCAATTTGTTGACTGGGGAAAGGCTCTTTGTATTATGTAATGCCTAGAGTATAGGTGATTTTGTTTTTTTTTCTTTCTGCTGAGTCCATTGTTGTTCTATGCCAACTATTTGGGTGGCTAACTTCCAAAAAGCATTATTTTTTACCCACTGGGTGTCTCTGAGTCAGTAAATGATCATAATGCTTTTTGTGCAACTACCAAGTCTAGGATCATCTACTGAGTCTGTGAATTACAGAATAGAGAGAGATGGTTTCCACCTTCAAGGTACTTCTGGGCTAGTAGGGTGCTAAATAGAGATGAATGGGATGGACCTGGTGGCCCATGCCTGTAATCCAAGCACTTTGGGAGGCCAAGGCAGGTGGATCACTTGAGACTAGGAGTTCAAGACCATCCGGTCAACATGGCATAACCCCTGTCTCTACTTAAAAAAAAATAGAGATGGATAGGCATGTTATCATTACAAATGCATAAAATCTATAATATCGAATTGCTATGATTGGGGAGAGGTTGAACACGGATCATAGTGGCCACATGGAACATGGGGTGGGCAGGCCGGGTGCGATGTCTCACACCTGTAATCCCAGCACTTTGGAAGGCCAAGGCAGGCAGATCATCTGAGGTCAGGAGTTCGAGACCAGCTTTGCCAGCGTGGCAAAACCCCATCTCTACTAAAAATAGAAAAAAAAAAAAATAGCTGGGTGTGGTGGCACACACCTTTAGTCCCATCTACTTGGGAGGCTGAGGCAGAATGGGAGGCAGAAGTTGCAGTGAGCCAAGATTGTGCCATTGCACTCCAGCCTGGGCGACAGAGCAAGACTCTGTCTCAAAAAAAAGAAAGAGAGAGAGAAAGAGAGAGGGAAAGAAAAGAGAAAGCAAAGAAAAAAGAAAAAGGAAGGAAGGAAAGAAAGAAAGAAAAAGAAAGAAAGAAAAGAAAGAGTAGTGGGGTGTCTCACTCATTTGTCTCACCACAGGTCCATGCTATGGAAATTAAAGTCATCCAGCAGGATCTCTGAAGTATCTCTCATATTGCTGACTTCTGAGCAGATAGCCCCTATTTTGCTGTTTCTGATAAACATTCCATCCAGCTATTGTGTTTGTTTTTTTATGTCTGTTTTCAGATATTCTTTTAATATGGGTTACTTGTGTGGTACTCTGATTTTTTTTTTTTTTTTTTTTTTAAATACAGAGTCTCACTCTGTTGCCCAGGCTGGAGTACAGTGGTACAATCTCAGCTCACTGCAACCTCCACCTCCCAAATTCAAGCAGTTCTCTGCCTCAGCCTCTCGAGTAGCTGGGATGACAGGCTCCCACCATAACACCCAGCTACTTTTTGTATTTTTTGTAGAGACAGGGTTTCACCATCTTGTCCAGGCTTGTCTTGAACTCCTGATCTCGTGATCCACTCGCCTCAGCCTCCCAAAGTGCTGGGATTATAGGCATGAACCACCGTGTCTGACTGGTACTCTGATTTTTTGTTGTAACTGTTTTGTTTTGAAACTGAGTAACACTGTGTCACCCAGGCTGGAGTGCAGTGACGCGATCTCTGCTCACTACAACCTCTGCCTCCCAGGTTCAAGTGATTTTCCTGCCTCAGCCTCCCCAGTAGCTGGGATTACAGGCATGAGCCACCATGCCTGGCTAATTTTTATACTTTTAGTAGAGACGGGGTTTCACCATGTTGGCCAAGCTGGTCTTGAACCCCTGACCTCAAATGATCCACCCACCTCGGCCTCCCAAAGTGCTGGGATTACAGGCATGAGCCACGCCTGACAGGTACTCAGATATTTTTAAGCTGTGACTATGAGAAAATAAGCCTTCAGTGACTAAGAGAGCATGGGGTGAGTAGGGGCACCTGCAGTGATGAAGCACTAAAGCCTGGAAGCCAGCAATTAGAAATTTTCAAAATTTAGACTGGCCAGTAAACAAAGCATCAACCAAAGTTTAAAGTTAGGCTTGGCTGGCTCTTAGGGACAAAACTTGGAAAGTGGGCTCATGGTTAACAATGACAGAGATGCTGGAGTCAGGAATATAGATGGCACTCCCATCCATACACAATCTGTGGTCACTGGTAAAGTGCCTAGCCATATGACTTAACATGGGCTGGGAATTTCTTTTTCTTTATCTTTCGTTTTTGCAGGGGTGTTGCGGGAAAACAGTCTCATTCTGTTGCTCAGCTTGGAGTGCAGTAGTGCGATCACAACTCACCACAACCTCCAAACTCCTGGGCTCAATTGATCCTCCCACCTCCACCTCCTGAGCAGCTGGGACTGTAGGTGCATGCCACCACACCCAGCTAGTTTGGCTGTCCTTCCTTCCCCTTCCTGTCTCCCTCCCTCACTCCCTCCCTTCCCCCTTCCCTTTCCTTTTTTTTTTTTTTTTTGGGGGGGGGGGTGGTTTGCCATGTTGCCCAGACTGGCCTGGACTGAAGCGCTCTCCTCACCTCAGCCTCCCAAAGTGCTGAGATGACAGACATGAGCCTCTGCTTTTGGCAGGAAATTCTATTCTTTCCATTTTTGTCATAGTCTCGAGAGACATAGAATTGAGGATTTACTTCCATTGCCTCATTCGTTCATCAAACATTTATTAAGCACATAGTATTTCCTACTCATTTCTGGGACTTCATCGACAGGGAACTGACACCTTTTAGCAGTTGCTTACCTGTGAAAAGGTAGGGACTACCTTTAATTAGGGATTCTAGGGAAGAACTCGTGCCCATTCCAGAGATGATCTTCTTGCCTTTCATTTGTTGATTTTTATGTATTTTATCCTTCACACCAGGCATATCAGTAATAACAGCACTGTACTTCCACCTGGTAGCTCACCAAAGCTTCAAGGATGTTATGCAGAATCCTTAGCCGGGAACCTGGCTGTTTACCAAGAAGACAAATCTTTGGGCAATTGACTCACCCAGCTTCCAGATACAATTTAAGCTCCCTTTTCCCACAGTGAGTTGTAGGTAATATTATGAACACACGATTTTCAGGGCAGGCAGATGTGTATTTTGAGCTGATGAGTCAAGACATATTTATCGCTAGTGTAAGAGGGACGAGGCTCCGTAGTTGACAGCTGCAATTTAGAGGAGTGATTTTGGTTGGCTGATTAGCATGGAGCATTGATGTTCCCTGATCTGTGCTCCTTTTTGTCCACCTGGTTTAATGCTGTTGGTCTCTGACTGTGATTCATCCTTGAGTTCTTTCTTTTTTGCATGGTAGCTCAGAGATCAGTTTAAGTCATTTAAAAATAAACATTTCACACTGAAGGAGTAGTTTTGCTCTTTGCATAAAGACAAGTTTCCCAAGACTTCCTGCTTGATGTGTGATGAGTTCCATTTCTAGAATTTTTAGGCGCTCTTTCATATTGTAGAAATAACATCTAATAACTTTACTAGGAGGTAATTAATATTCCTCCCTTTCTCCCTCCTTTCTTCTGTCTTTGTCTCTCTGTCAGTATTTCATCTACTCAGAAATGTTTATTGAGCATCTACTTAGTGCCGGGTACTGATCACAACGGAGTTGGGGAGGTGCTGGTGCCAGTGCAGGAGAGACCTGGGGGGGAAGTATAGTGGAGGATGTGAAAGGATTCACTAACTTGCTAAGAGGGTTTGGGAAGCTTTTGGAGAGGAGATACATTTCATCCGAGCCTTGGAGCATGGACAGGTGATTGGGCGAATGCAGGAGGATAGGCAAGGGTGATTAGACCAGGGAAATGGCGAGGAGGCAGAAAAGAACATGGCAACTATTGGGGGGCACCACACACTTATGACAGCTCAGGTATGGGGTGTGTGGTGAGACATGAAGTTGGAAAAAAAAAATAGTTTTGACTGGATCATGAAGAGCCTGGTGTGCTGTGTCAGGACTTTGGAGTTTTTCCTGATTAGGATCATTGGGTGTTTTTTTTTTTTTTTTTGAGCTAAAATCCACATAACATCAATTCACCATTTTTTTTTTTCTTCTCACCCTGTCTTATGGTCCTGAGTAAATCCATCATTTTAACCACTTTAAAGTATACAATTTAGTGACTTTTAGTGTTTTAACAAAGTTGTGCAGCCACTGTCACTGTCTAATTTCAAAATGTTAGCAGGCATTCCTCAGCCTCCTCTTCCCTCAGCCTCTGGCAACCATTCATCTATTTTCTGTCTCTATGAATTTGCCTATTCTGGACATTTCTTATGAATGGAATCACACAAGATGTGACTCTTTGTGTCTGGCACCTTTTACTTAGCATAACGCCTCAAAGTTCATCCATGTTACAGCATGTATCAATACATCACTCTTTTTGTGGCTGAATAATATTCCACTGTTTGGAGAGACCACATTTTGTTTATCCATTCATCAGGTGTTGGACTTTGGGGTTGTTTCCTCTTTTTGGCTATTGTGAATAACATTACCATTCACGTATCAGTTTTTGTGTGAACATGTGCTCTCAGTTTGTATGGCTATATACCGAGGAGCATAATTGCTGAATCATGTGATAATTCTATGTTTAACTTTTTAAGGAACTGCAGAACTTTCCCAAGTCATTGGAGATTTTTAAGACAGATCAAAACAGACTCATTTCATTTTAACATCAAACACTTTAGCACAGTGTTTTCTTTTGAGGCTGAGTATTTCTACTTCTGTTGGCATGTTTTCCTAGTTCAGGGCATCATAGCCCTCAGCAGGGAACCATGTCGGGCCCTTTTAAATCCTATGGATTGATTGCTGTAAAGAAATCTGTACCCAATAGCATAGGATAGGACAGAAAGAAGTGATGTCGGGTATTCTCTCTCCCTCTATGATGTATTTCAGAAATGAGTTTTTCTTTTCTAAACAGAACCCCTGATTAGATGATAGGCTACTATTAGGGAATTTATTATACTTATAAACAGTACTTGGATTCCCTGTAATTTGTTATAATTAATGCAAGAGTTCAAGAGCAGAAAGCAAGGATCAGGTCGTGACATGTCTTTCTCTTTTGCAACACCTTGCTATCATTGGCCGTTTTTCACTAGTTAAGGCCTGTGTGTCTTTGTATGCATTTAAACAAATATTATCCTTTTTAGGAAATAATTACAATCCTTCAGCTTGTTGAAACTGAAGGAATCTTATTAAGAAGTTGGGTGTCTCTGGCAAAATAGGGTATTTATTGATCACTGAATGTTGAAAACTTCTAGACTTGAATGTTTGCCAAGAAAATCTTGTCTGTATTTGGGTATATGCACATGGTTTTCTTCTCATGCATGTACACGTATTAGCTTGTAGTACGAAAAGGCTAGAAGAAAAACTTTCCCTTTTAAGGGTATCCTTGCTAGAGTTTTAGTTTTAGCTTTTCCTTTTGTTTGTGTTTTCCCCTTCCCTTTGGGGTTATTTCAGTTTTGCATAGTCGCAGGAGTGTTCGCTTTGTAGTTTGTTAGACAGTGCAGACTTTTAATTGACTGTCAGCTTGAACAGTTATTAAATGTAGAAGCTTTTAGATATTGCATGGGTCAGGTACCAAACACATTATTAGACTTTAATAGTCATAAACTGAAATTCTTCTCAAGAGTTTTGAGGATAGAGAGATGGAGGGAGGGAGGCATTCAGGTTTATCTGGTTACATGCCTGCATACGTAGTATTTATCTGGTCCTGGCAGACTGAGAAGAGCATGGGCCACCCTGTCCTTTATCTGGATTTACAGCTGTGAACACCCACTGGAATGGGTGGAATGTGCTGGTTCCCTCCTGTGGGTATCTCTGTCAATCTAAGATTTAAAATTATTCCCCTTTGCTCTCCTGTACCCCGGGACTCTAGGACTACTTGTCCTCAGTTCCCTCTTTTTTGTCTTTTATAGTAGAGAAACGTTTCTGTTTGTTTCCATTTGCAGAATATCACATCAGCCAGAAAGCAATGCTGTCTGGCACTTTGGTACATGCTGCACTTCAGAGAAATGGGTTCCAGTAAATTCTAGCAAGATTCCTCTGATATTACTAGTTATGAAGGAAGTTTTCTAGTGAGAAAAGCACATTTTAAGTCTTACCCTGCTCTTGATAACAGTGACAGGACAATTTGTCTTTCTGGTCCTGGTCTGGTCCTCCACTCCAGTAGTTTTATGGAAAGGCTTCAAAAAGTGAGGAATTTAAGGATGGCCCCCCTCTCCAAATTGTCACATCCCTCCTGACCATGCCTATGGGGAGAGATACGTTGGTCTAACTAAATTTGAACTCTAGAGGAGGGAAGAGCAGACCGGGAGCTGTGTGTGATGATAGTGACTCTGCAGGTTGGTAGTTACAGCTTACAGAATGCTCTCACTAACCTGTTTTTCAAACTAGAAAAGAAAATTTTCTTTCTCGCTCAGACCTCCCTGAGCTGTAGGGGCAGAAGGAGTAATGAAAGAATGCTGATATGTGCTGTTAAATTTGGATAACATTTTTTATGATCCATAGTATAGAAGCTACTCAGTGCAAATGAGTAAAGACTTGTGTGTGACACTGATGATGACTTGCATTTTACTTTTTAAAAATCTGCATTTAGAAATATATACACAGAGGGCCCAGTTTGTACCTGCTGTTGGACACAGCCGCTCCTTCCAGGGAGGAGCCTACAATCAGAAACTCTGGTCTGTAGGTTTTACTTCTATCCCTCTATCCTTCTTCGAAAGTTAACAAGTAGTTAAAATGTATAACTCAGTCTTCTTTCCCTTCCTTCTATCTCTGGGGGAGAAAAGTGAAACATCCCAGAGGCTGCTGCCAGGAGAAAAAACAGATCTGAATAACCATTGGCTAGAGTATGAAACATGTCCTGTAATAGGATTTTATGGAAAAGTTTCTCATTTCAACATTTGCCTCATACGCTGTAGCACAGACTGTCTAAGTGGGGTTGGGGAAAAGCTTGGTGATGGAAGCCCTTCCTTAGAAGCATCATAAAAATCACCGGGTAGTGGTGTTTTATTTTCGCTTTTATTTTTTTTTATTTATTAATTTTTTAGATGGAGTCTCGCTTTGTCACCCAGGCTAGAGTGCAGTGGCACGATCTCGGCTCACTGCAGCCTCTGCCTCCCAGGTTCAAGCGATTCTCCTGCCTCAGCCTCCTGAGTAGCTGGGAATACAGGTGCATGCTACTGCGCCCAGCTAATTTTTGTATTTTTAGTAGAGACGGGGTTTCACCATCTTGGCCAGGCTGGTCTGGAACTCCTGACCTTGTGGTCCACCCGCTTCGGCCTCCCAAAGTGCTGGGATTACAGGCTTGAGCCACTGCGCCCGGCCTTCGCTTTTATTTTTAGACTTCAGTGAAATTGGTAGCTTGCCCAGAATGGGCAGGGATCAGATCCTGCCTTCACCACTGTGGTTGTTCATGATCAGATCTGGTTCTGGCCTTGTCTTTAAGGAAGCAGTATTACCTTGGACAAGTCATTGTCCTCCCTTACCACAGCTGCCTTCTCTAAAAAATGAAAGGATTGGACTGGGATTTTAAAAGTCCTTCCCTTGTTAAATAGCTTAGGCTCCATCATGCCGCAGTGATGTATGACCCCCAAGCCTCTTTGGCTTTCACAAACAAAGGTTTTTTTGCTGCCCACCTGGCAGGTCCACTGTGGGTTGTCTGAAGCTCTGCTCCCAGCCATCTTTGCCCAGGGCTCAGGCTCACTGAGCAACCTGCCCTCCCTGCTCACTGCAGGTCTCAGAGCAAAGGGAAGCAGAGGCAGAGAACCGGTCACTGGCTCAGGACACTTTTGCTTGGGAGCAACAATTACTTCCCACTTCTATTCTCATTTCATTGGCCCCAAAGCTAGTCCCAGGAGTAACGAGGTAGGTGGGCATGACCCTGTTGGGAAGGCAGCAGACATCTGGAACCGTGGCAAGGGCCCTGCTCTATCTTCACAATCCTGTGACTTACGCTGAGCGTGTTGCATTCTGGGGTGGTAGTATGACCAAAATCAGATCTCAAGGCTTTAACCATTTTATGTGGCTGTCTCCTGTTTGGGGCACATCTGTTGAACTGGACCTGGAATGAAGATTTCACTGTGGGGAGGGGTGGGGGAAATATTTTAAAAGCGATACGTACCCGGCCTCTGAGTTCCCGGTGCCTTATTTGTAGTTCTGTGGTAATACGGCCCATGTCTTTCAGAATACCACAAGACCTGCTCACTCTGAGAAGAATGAACAGAACTGCAAGTAAAACACAGTGGCAGACGTGCTGAGATAAATTCCTCATACATGAATTTAAAAGAGAGCATAAAGATTTTAGCAATTTGGCCGGGCGTGGTGGCTCACGCCTGTAATCCCAGCACTTTGGGAGGCCGAGGCGGGCGGATCACGAGGTCAGGAGATCAAGACCATCCTGGCTAATACGGTGAAACCCCGTCTCTACTAAAAATACAAAAAACTAGCCGGGCGTGTGGTGGGTGCCTGTAGTCCCAGCTGCTCCGGAGGCTGAGGCGGGAGAATGGCATGAACCCAGGAGGCGGAGCTTGCAGTGAGCTGAGATCCGGCCACTGCACTCCAGCCTGGGCAACAGAGTGAGACTACGTCTCAAAAAAAAAAAAAAAAAAAAAAAAAAAAAGGTTTTAGAAATTACATCCAAAATGTTGAAAAAATTTTTTTGGGGTATAATTTGGAAGGAGTCCTTTGATACTGCTGTCAAAAGTACTGAAGGCTCTGTTGATTTGACCCAATAGGGCATTTTTTCAAACTGAATTTTTCAAACTCCTAGGGGAGGAAGTAACTTGGAAAAGTCACTTATTTTCTTACCATCGGATGGGGAGATTCCAGATAGATGAGGCCCCCAGAGACTAGATCATAGCATGTTCGTTCCCAGTAGTCATGTGTAATAACACTTATTATTAGGACACCTTTTTAATTTTACCCCGAGAAATCTATATTTAATAAAAGTTAATCTTTAAAACAAAATTTAAAATTTAAAATATAAAAGTTTACCTTTATTCGAGAAGCATAATTATGTTCACTAGTTCTTAGAGGAAGAGCGGAATCCTAACCTAAAACCATTCATTGGGCCTCAAGAGTCAGATGGACTATTTCCAGGTCTCTGAATATGAAAAATATTAAAAAGTTTTCCTTGTGAGCTTGGATTTTCAAAGAGGATCTCTTTGGAAAATTGGCAAATACTTACTTTCCTGGCATGAAAATTGTTTTTTTTTTTGTTTTTTTTTCCTTTTCCTCTCCACCCAAAACTGTGACAGGGTGGAGTATACTTCCATGAAATTGCATGTTTCCAAAATAGAATTCACTGTTATATTTTACTACTGTTATAATTGAATCGCTAATGAGAAATAAGCAAAGAGCAGGCATTCTAGAAATAGAATTTCAACTCCTGTTGTCAAATTTAGTCACTATGTTTGATAGAATTATAATATTTTATAAAACTGCCTTTTGTGCAAAATTGTACCAGCCAAACAATTTCCAAAGTGGTTTGAATTTCATTCTCATTTCTGCAGTCTTACATAGTAATACCCACAATCTCGTGGTAATAGCACCATATCATTGCTGCTGTTTAGATTCTCTCCTAGTTTGGATGGCTTCCAGGAGAGAGCCCTGCTTTCTTCAGCTCCTTATTTTTATATTCCAGCAAAATCCTACGTCCAACCTACATGATTAGAAATGTTCCTGGTGTTCCTTGCTAGTGGATTGTGACTCACTGTTTCCTAGGATAGAATGGATCTGTAACAGAACTTGCTTACAAATGATAGAAGTGATAGCTGTAGATGAAAGTTGGAAGCAGCAGATTTTTAAAAACTAGAGCTATTGTTTTGGTGGCAGATTAATTGGTTACTGATCTACTTCCAAAGGTATTCTCTAATAAATTATCTTAGCTGATGATTTTCACCTCCAAGGTGACAGGTAACAAAGCTCTACCTCTAGCAGATAATGCCAGGATAACACCTTTTCAGACGTTTTACTCCTTGGTTCTTAATCACTGAACCCTTAGATAGTACACCAGAAAAAAATATGGTCACAGTGGTCAAAAAGATATATGCATCCTTGTAAGGCAGAGACTGTTTTAGCACTCTCTAAGATACTCCTCAGCATCTAGCAGACTCACGCCCATAGAAAGTGCATGATAGCTATGGGTTAAAATATCTGTTTGGCTTCCTGGCTTGGAGAGCAGCAAATAAGTCAAAACCACTCCAGAAAGATGAGAAGGAATGAGTGGCATGAGGATGAGATTCAAACATTTTATAATTAGTAGGAATTGGTGAAATTTACCATTCTTTCCTACCTTGAGATTTTGCTTTTTGTTTTGCTTTGTGATTTTTTTCTAGCCCATAATTAGGTTTGACTAAAAAGGATTTTTAAGAAAGTCCCAGTGTTTGCCCTTCTGATTTGAGTATAGGTTTTTCTCACCAAAGAGTGGCGTGGTTGTCTTTATTCTGTTCAGTACACCCAAGAGGAGAGAAGAAGTGTGGGACTCTACTGGAGTGTGCACAGAGCCCAGTTCCTTCCCTCAAACAGGCATTGGATTGGCTTATGTCTAATGATACCTACGACATCATCATGGGAGTGCCAGCAGTAATTAGCTCTCAGTGCCGATTGCCTCTCTCCAGGAAAGTTGGGCTTTGGTTCACTTCTGGGTTCCCTTGATTGAGATGCCAAAATGAAGTTAAAATACAGAGTTATAGTTACCAGGAGCAAAAGTGTTGTTAGCATTTACCAGGAATTAATGCTAGAAAAGTGTGATTGTTGTAGTTGTGACTATGTGTTGAGAGTATGGTCAAAGGAAGTGGAGTCCTGGGAAATAAACGTCTTGAGTGAGAAGTTTTCTAAATGTTTTAAGTAATTCTAAGAGTGCTGTTTTATCGGTAGGGAAACAGTACACTGTGTTAGCTCCTGAGGGCATTTGTCTAGTCTGAGACTTGATGTGTTTGGGCATGATTCTGTCCATCTGTACTGTGCTGGTTTGAGAATTTACTTCAGTTTGGAAAGTTGCATCAGATTAGATTTTTCTGATTCACAGATGTGTAAGGTCAAAACTGTATATCATTTTTTAGTGGAATTACAAATTATGTGGCCTCTTTGTGATCTGCCTTACCAAACTTTTGAGTTTGAAAGGTGATGTGTTTCTAGAATGCACTCAGGAATGCACACTGTTGAATGTAACTTTGGCAGTTGTGTTGTCGTCGATCTCCAGGTGTGCAAAAGCATTTTCATTCTTGGACTCTGTTATGAAGACCTGGTCCTTATCAGTAGTTTATCCTGCTGGCCTGCAAATAAGTGATGTGATGAGAATCCTCTGAAGCTCAGAATGAACAGGATGTGGCACCTGCTACATCAAACAAAGATAAACACAGGCAGAGGTCACTTTCCATCTTTTATAGAAATGGCCTTTATCTGCATCACGGGCATATCCTGCTGTGTACACAAGGTTTTACATCTAGAGGCATCTATGTTGTGGGAATATATTCCAAGTATGTGTTTTTAAGGTTGTTTGTTCCTCTATTCCCATGAACAGATATCAGTATTATCTGCAAGTCAAAAAAGATGTGCTTGAAGGGCGATTACGATGTACATTGGACCAGGTGATCCGGCTAGCCGGCCTAGCTGTGCAAGGTAAGACATAGTTATGAGCAGCATGTGAAATTCCATTTGCTGTTTGATCATGGTGTTACCGTCCTCTCAGAGTGAGAAGTTAGATTTACTTAAATGATCCCTTAGTAATGCTCCCTTTTTATTTCAAGTTATCTTAACGTGAAAATGCAAAGTTAGTGATTTTGGTGGCCGGGTGGTAGATCTCTCAAAGCTGTTTGCAAACTGCTCATGCTTGTATAATTACAGTTTTATTTGAGGAAATAGCAGCTTTTATTCTGCCTTTAATTAAGGCTACATTTCAGGGTTTGTGGAGCATTTTCTCAGAATTATTCCAAGGCACAATGTGGTCATATTCTGTGGCTTGATGCTGCAAAGGTGTTACTATCACAACTTCTTGGAGTGTGATAGCTTTAAACATTATGGTATAATGTATTCTAATGCCGTTAAAAAGATAAATTTAAAATCCATGATTGTAACATGAAACAACAAATGTGTACTGGACTGAGTTTATCTTTCAACCCATCCCATATAGGTTTATATTACATAGCTCTCTTTTGCCTTCTCTAAATTGTTATGTGTGGAACTTTATATGTATATTTTATACATTATGGTTTATTGAGTGGTGGCTTAACCACCTTCGGTCATATTGAAAGCAAGATAGGCTGGTGTGGTGGCTCACGCCTGTAATCCCAGCACTTTGGGAGGTTGAGGTGGGCAAATCACTGGAGGTCAGGAGTTCGAGACCAGCCTGGCCAACATGGTAAAACCTTGTCTCTAATAAAAATACAAAAATTAGCCAAGCATGGTGACACACGCCTGTAATCCCAGCTACTCAGGAGGCTGGAGCACGAGAATCGCTTGAACCTGGGAGGTGGAGGTTACAGTGAGCTGAGATCACACCGCCACACTCCAGCCTAGGTGACAAAGCTAGACTCTGTCTCAAAAAGTAAAAATTAAAAAAAAATTTTTTTTTAAAACAAGAAGATGATAATCTAGTTTTTGAAAAGAAACTTTTCCTTTTAGTCATTTTCTTGAAAACCAGGTTCTCTGCAAGTGTGAGCCAGCCAGCAGCTGGGTCCTTGCTGCATGGACTGTTGTTTTAGAAGGTGTGAACTGGCTTCCCATCCCAGACATTGGACTGAATTGAATCATCTCAGATCTAAATGTCTGAAGAGGCAACCCTTCTCCTGACCTCTTTCATTCTGAAGTATTAACAACTTAACGATTTCTGTTAGAAGTACAATTTCTATACCGTTAGCTTCTGTTGTAATTCTGTGGATGGAAACAGGCAAAATCTGATGTATCACCTCGGTCTGCTTAAAGACTGGAGGGGAAGAAACAATGGCCAGTTATGATAGAGAAATCAGAGGTAGCATTGTTGAAATAATGGGGAAGATCAATATGTCCCTCATTGTCAAATTGGGTCTTTTTTCTTTTAAAACACTTCGTTGGGCCAGGTGTGGTGGCTCATGCCTGTAATGCCAGCACTTTAGGAGGCCAAGGCGAGAGGATTACTTGAAACCAGGAGTTTGAGACCACCCTAGGCAGCAAAACGAGACCATGTCTCTATGAAAAATGTAAAAATAAAAAATTAGCCCAGCATGGTGGTGTGCACCTGTAGTCCCAGCTACTCAGAAGGCTGAGGTGGGAGGATCGCCTGAGTCCAGGAGCTTGAGGCTGCAGAGAGCTATGATCAGTTCACTGCACCCCAGCCCGGATGACAAAGCGAGACCCTGTCTCTAAAACATTCATACATACATACATACATACATACATACATACATACATACATACATAAATAGCTTTGTTTGTTTACTGCATGTACTCTTTCCTCTCACTACTTAGTCATTAGGCTTATTATGGGCATCCTGGATACTGGAGGATCCTTGAGGAATTTGGTGAACTTCCTCTGGATTCCCTTTTCATTGGGTCCTTGAAGCTAGCTGTTCAGTCTGATGAAAGGTCCTCTAATCCTTTGCAAATAACTTTTTTTTGAGAATGCTTATTGGGTTTTTAGAAAGATACATCAACAGAAATAGAAGTTGTGGTGGAATGTGGTAACATTCTTGCTATTCTTGAATGCTGCACCTAATTGGTAATTTGTTACATGCTGAGTTTGTAGGTTGATGTTTATTTTTTACCTTCTCAGCAACTTCTCAGCATTGGTGCGTGGTGTGTGTATCCTCTCATCCTATATCTCTTGTTACCTTAAAGATACCTGGATCCGTTTCTATCTGATGCTAAATATTTTACATGAAATTAAAATTTCATGCAGGTTTAGTTCTTAGAAGAGCAAGCAGGATAAGAAGACATTTATATATTTCATTTTGCATGTGCTCAAACTGTACCACGGTAACATGAAAACAGGGAAAACAATTTTTGGCATCTTGTAACATGTGAAGTTATTTAGGAGATAGAAAGATATTTGAGGTTGCTTGCCAAAGGTGTTTTACAGTGGGAATTTCCAGCTGCATATATATGAAAAGATACAGATGGGTTCTTTAGTACTCCAGATTAACCTTGAGTTAAAAAAGTCCCCTTGGCAGATATTCTTTTTTTTTTTTTTTGAGACAGAGTCTCGCTCTGTCGCCCAGGCTGGAGTGCAGTGGCCGGATCTCAGCTCACTGCAAGCTCTGCCTCCCAGGTTCACGCCATTCTCCTGCCTCAGCCTCCCGAGTAGCTGGAACTACAGGCACCCGCCACCTCGCCCGGCTAGTTTTTTGTGTTTTTTAGTAGAGACGGGGTTTCACCGTGTTAGCTAGGTCTCGATCTCCTGACCTCGTGATCCACCCGTCTCGGCCTCCCAAAGTGCTGGGATTACAGGCTTGAGCCACCGCGCCCGGCCCAATATTCTTAAGATACAAATTGATGCATATTTAACAAACAGATAAGTATAGGTTTGTTTAAATTTGTTTAGGTGGCCTTTAGGAATTGTTTTCAAATTTCTTCATTATTTCTAAAAAATCACGTAGTGATGCTTACATGCTGATATTTACCGTACTGTTAAAAGTAACTACGTCAAACATACCTTGGCACTATTTTTATTTAATAATAGTGAGAAATAGGATGAAATGTGAAGAATAATGTGGTGATGAGTTTGCCCTATTTTATGCCATCTTTAATTTCTTATAATAAATACTGCCCTGCCACCTTCTTTTCTTCTCAGCTGATTTTGGAGACTATAATCAGTTTGATTCTCAAGATTTCCTCAGAGA
Organism: Rhinopithecus bieti; assembly: GCF_001698545.2. Lineage (NCBI taxonomy): Eukaryota > Metazoa > Chordata > Mammalia > Primates > Cercopithecidae > Rhinopithecus > Rhinopithecus bieti. Next base: position 7,695,929 of record NW_016804493.1, read on the forward strand.
GTATGTGCTATTTCCTATGGTAAGTATAATTTCATTTTTCTTAATTTTCTACCTTCTTTGGACATTTAGTTCTTTCCTTTGAAAATTTCAGGATTTTACATACGCTTATTCCCTGGGGAAAAGTCGATGCATTTATAAAGTAGGGGCAAGTTTTATAAAACACACTGAGAAGGTAAAATGCCTCCTTCTGCCTCAAGACAGTTCCCTAATTTCTTTTCAGATAGTTTCTTATTAGTATGTAAAATGCTACTGATTTTCTATGCTGATTTTGTAACCTGAAACTGTACTAAATTTGTTTCTCAGTTCTATCAGTTTTTTTGTGGAATATTTAGGATTTTCTACATGTAAGATCATGTCATCATCAAGCATAATTTTACTTCTTCCTTTCCTATTTGGCTGTTTTTTATTTCTCTTGTCTAATTGCTCTGGCTAGGACTTCCAGTACTATGTTTAATACAAGTAGTGAGAGTTGACAGAAAACAATCCCATTTACAATGATATTAAAAAAACAAAACCAAAAACCTAGGAGTAAATTTAACTGAGAAGGTGAAAATTCTGTATGAAATTTCACATTGATGAAAGAAATTTAAGACCACACAAATGGAAAGATACCCCATCTTCATGGATTGGAAGAATCAATATTGTTAAAATGTCTGCCAAAAGTAATCTACAAATTAATGCAATCCCTATCAAAATTCTAACATCATTCTTCATGGAAATAGAAAACAATCCTAAAATTCATATGGAATCACCAGAGACCCCAATTAGTCCAAGTAATTTTGAGCAAAAAAGTAAGCAGGAGATACCACACTACCTTATTTCAAACTATATTTCAAAGCTGTAGTAATTAAAACAATATGAGACTAGCAAAAAAATAGACACAATGACCAATGGAACAGGATAGAATGCCCAGAAGTAAATCACACACATCTATAACCAATAGATTTTTCAACAGAGGGGCTGAGAACACACTGGTGAAAGGGCAGTATCTTCAGCAACTGGTGCTGGAAAAACTGGCCATCTACATGCAGAGGATTGAATTTGGATCCTTATCTCACCCTTTGTACAAAAATCAATTCAAAATGTATTAAAGACTTAAATGTGGCCAGGCACAGTGGCTCACGCCCATAATCTCAGCACTTTGGGAGGCCTAGGCGGCCAGATCACAAGGTTGAGAGATGGACGCCATCCTGGCCAACATGGTGGAACCCCGTCTCTACTAAAAATACAAAAATTAGCTGGGCACGGTGGCGCACGCCTCTAGTCACATCTACTCAGGAGGCTGAGGCAGGAGAATCGCTGGAACCCAGGAGGCGGAGGTTGCAGTGAGCTGAGATTGTGCCACTGCACTCCAGCCTGGTGACAAAGCAAGACTTTATCTAACAAAAAAAAAAAAAAAGAAAAAGACTTAAATGTAAGACCTGAAATTATAAAACACTAGAAGAAAACATGGGGGAAAAGCTACGTGACATTGGTCTGGGCAGTGATTTCTTGCATATGACCCCCAAAACATAGGCAACAAAAGTAAAAACAGATAAATGAGATTGCATCAAACTAAAAAGCTTCTGTACAACAAAGGAAACAACAGATATAAAGAGACAACCTCCACATTGAAAGCAAATATTTGCAAAATTATACATCAGATAAGGGCTCAAACTATATAAGGAACTCAAACTACTCAACAAGGAAACAAATAGCCCTATTAAAAAATGGTCAAGGGACCTGAATAGACATTTCTCAAAGGAAATATACAGAAGGCTGACAGACACATGAAAAATGCCCAGTATCACTAATCATCAGGGAAATGCAAATTAAAACCACAATGAAATACAACCTCACATCTGTTAGATTGGCTGTTATCAAAAAGATGGACAATAACAAGTGTTACTGAGCATGAGGAGTAAAGTTATTGAGCGTGAGGAGTAAAGTCTTACTGAGCATGAGGAGTATTGAGCATGAAGGGTAAAAGGTAACAAGTGTTACTGAACATGAGGAGTAAAAGAGGTATAACTTCCAGCCATTTTGCAAAACAGTTTAGAGGTTCCTTGAAAAATTAAAAATAGAACTACCATATAATCCAGCAGTCTCACTTCTGGGTATATATCTAAAGAAAATGAAATGGTATGTCAAGGAAATGTCTACACTCCCATGATCATTGCCACATTATTCGTAATAGCCAAGATATGGAAGCAACCTAAGTTCTCACCAGCAGATCAGTGGGTACAAGTGTGGTGTATGCACACAATGGAATACTATTTGGCCTTAGAACAGAATTTTGTCATTTGCCATAAGATGGATGAGTGTAGAGTACATTATGCTAAGTGAAAAAACCAGGCACAGAAAGACAAATACTGCCCAATCTCACTTGTATGTGAAATCAAAAAAAGTTGAACTCATAGATGTAGAGAGTGGAATGGTGGTTACCAAAGCTGAGTGTTGGTTGGAAGGAGGAAATGTTGATCAAAGGGTACAAAGTTAGGAATAAGTTCTGGTGATGTATTGCACAGCAAGGTGACTATCGTTGATAATAATGTGTATTTCAAAATTACTAAAAGAGTAGGTTTTAAATGTTCTCACCACAAAGAAATGATAATTATAAGAGATGATGGATATGTTAATTAGACTAACTTGCCCATTCCACAATATATACATGGGTCACAACATCACATTGTACTCTAAATAGATGCAATTATTATTTGTCAATAGAATTAAAGTTTTGTTTTGTTTCGTTTTGTTTTTTTTTTTTTGAGACGATGTCTCGCTCTGTTGCCCAGGCTGGAGTGCAGTGGCCAGATCTCAGCTCACTGCAAGCTCCGCCTCCCGGGTTCACGCCATTCTCCTGCCTCAGCCTCCCGAGTAGCTGGGACTACAGGCGCCCGCCACCTCGCCCGGCTAGTTTTTTGTATTTTTTAGTAGAGACGGGGTTTCACCCTGTTAGCCAGGATGGTCTCGATCTCCTGACCTCGTGATCCACCCGTCTCGGCCTCCCAAAGTGCTGGGATTACAGGCTTGAGCCACCGCACCCGGCCGTTTTGTTTTGTTTTAACAAAAAAGGCACTTCCCTGCTTTGCTTCTCTCTCTCCCTCATTTACTCTCTACCCTCTGGCATGCTGGCTCTTTTTTTGGTCTGAACGTACTGAGCTTCTGCTCACCCCAGAGCCTTTGTATGTGGGTTTCCTCTGCCTGGAATGCCCTGCTTCAGATCTTTATGACATTCAGGTCTCAATTCAAATATTACCTCCCAGAGAGCTCTTTCTTTCCTTGACCACCTGTCTCATACACCCTTACCATCCTTCCTGTTAAATCAGTTTTCGTATGTGTACTTCTGTATCTGACATTATTCATTCTTATGTATGCACATAGGTATGTATTTATTATTGTCAGCTAGATGGTTAGTTCTATGGTCGTTAAACAGGGACCCTGTCTTGTTCACTGTCATCTGGCACACAGCCTGTGCTCATAAAAATTTTAGAATGAGACTGGGTGCGGTGGGTCAAGCCTGTAATCCCAGCACTTTGGGAGGCCAAGGCGGGTGGATCATGAGGTCAGGAGATCAAGACCATCCTGGCTAACACGGTGAAACCCTGTCTCTACTAAAATACAAAAAAAAAAAAAAAAAAGAAATTAGCTGGGTGTGGTGGCATGCACCTGTAGTCCCAACTACTCAGGAGGCTGAGACAGGAGAATCGCTTGAACCCGGGAGGTGGAGGTTGCAGTGAGCTAAGATCACACCACTGCATTCCAGCCTGGGCGACAGAGCAAGACTCCGACACAAAATATAAAAAATAAAATAAAATAAAATGAATCAATAAAGTAAAATGCCCATTCCTGGGTTGAAGTAAAGGTAGACTAGATTTTAACCCCTGGGGAATTTTGGTTGGTTGGTTGGTTGGTTGGTAGCTTCAGAGTAAAAGAGTGTTAATGAGGAGGGATTAAAAAATTTTGAGCTGAGCGCGGTGGCTCACGCCTGTAATCCCAGCACTTTGGGAGGCCGAGGCGGGCGGATCATGAGGTCAAGAGATCAAGACCATCCTGGCTAACACAGTGAAACCCCGTCTCTACTAAAATACAAAATACTAGCCGGGCGTGGTGGCGGGCGCCTGTAGTCCCAGCTAATGGGGAGGCCGAGGCAGGAGAATGGCGTGAACCTGGGAGGCGGCGGAGCTTGGAGTGAGCTGAGATCATGCCACTGCACTCCAGCCTGGGCGACAGAGCAAGACTCCGTCTCAGAAAAAAAAAAAAAAAAAATTTGAAAGCCATTTTAGGGAACAGCTATAACCAATCAACATTCTGGCTCTGGTTTCAGAAATCATGATTATTCACTACTTATTTTTTTGGCCAACTCTTTCACCCCAAGCACTGACCTGGGTGACTAACACCCAGGGGATGAAATTATATAAGAAATGGTGCTTGTTTTCAAGGAGACTACAGTGTGGTTGGTTAAATAGGAAGTTTGCAAAATCAGAATAAAGAGCCAAGTGTGATAAAGTGTGTGATAAATTTTATGTGGGAAAGGGTCACATGCCCTTGGGGGATTAGGGAAGGCTGAAAGACCAATGGCGTGTGAGCTGTTAGGCAAAGAGGTAGGGAGTAAGGAATGATTTAGACAGAGAAGGAGCAGAGGCAGTGTGGCCTGGGTGTTCAGAAAGCATCCACTGGCTGGTTTGACTGTAGCTACTGGAGGGGAGTTGTGGCAGATGAGACTGGAAACTTCTGAGGAGTTAGAATGCATGGACACCTTTGAGTTCTGCAGACCCCACACTTTGAGAACTGCTGGATTTGAGCTGGTCAGCTGGGAATCTGTTTTAGTGTTCTGGGAAAAGGATGTAATTTAGGTGTTAGTGAAAGAAAAACAAGAAAGCAAAGCAAGGGATATTTTGAAGTAAAATAGGCAAAATCTGGCAACTTATCAGTGATGGCATATGGGAGAAATTGGAGTGTCTGGTGACAAAGGTTTTAGGTTTTGAGAGACTAGGATAGGTAAGTCTGGAATTATTCATATTAGTGCATGAGGTCAGTCTAAATTGGTCCAAAGCTAACCTTGTTCTTAATGGTTAGGGAATATTGCACATCTCTAACTTTTCATGAATAACTCCATTCTTTTTTTTTTTTTTTTTTTTTTTTGAGATGGAGTTTCACTCTTGTTGCCCAGGCTGGAATGTAATGGCACCATCTCAGCTCACTGCAACCTCCGCCTCCTGCCTCAGCCTCCCGAGTAGCTCCCGAGTAGCTGGGATTACAGATGGGTGCCACCATGCCCAGCTAATTTTTTGTATTTTTAGTAGAGATGGGGTTTCACCATGTTGGCCAGGCTGGTCTTGAATTCTTAACCTCAGGTGATCCACCCGCCTCGGCCTCCCAGAGTGCTGGGATTACCGGCATGAGCCACTGTGTCCAGCCTCCATTCTTACTTTATTTCCCTCCAAGTAAACAGTGGTATTATCTGCTGTGCCTGCTGTTTTCATACCTTGTTAATTCTACTCATTAAATGAAACTCCAAAGAGATTAACATATTACTTAGCAGAGAAGTTCTTCATAGGGCTTAATGTCAGTATGCTTGAGTCAACATTTCTAATGTCTCAGAAGCTCATCCCAAAAGTCAGGGTGTTTCCCAATGTGCTTGGTGGGAGGAAAGTGAGGCTCAAACTTAGAATTTTAGAGTGTGTACATTTATGCGTCAAATGGGGTAGTTGGTAATGGAGGGTTGATAATTTCCCACATTTTATTCACTTTACTCTCATTAAAGGCCTTTATTACATTGCCTTTAGGAAGAGACCAGGTTTGGGTGCTTCTCAGAATTTTCAAAGGTGATTACCGGCGTGATATTTATGAGTTTGTAGATGGTAAAATGCTCTGACAGGTTAAAGTGCTATGAAGTAGTAAAGGAGTTATTTTGTACATCATACCTCTTTCAGAATAAGACTGTGTTTCCACTAAACACTAGGCAAATCAGATACGTGAACAGCATAGACTTCATAATCTTGTCACTGGACAGACAAATGTTGACATTGTTATTCTTGGATCTAAAATGGCTCTTTTCAGGGTGGTAGCCGCTAACCATGTGTGGATATTTACATTCAAATTTAAAGTAATGCAAGTTAAATAAAATTAAAATTTTAGTTGCTTGATTGCATTGGCTACAAATTTTTTTTTTTTTTTTTTTGAGACAGTCTCACTCTGTCACCCAGGCTGGAGTGCAGTGGCGCAATCTCAGCTCACTGCAACCTCCGCCTTTCGGATTCAAGCAGTTCTCCTGCCTCAGCCTCCTAAGTCCCTCCTGTGACAACAGGCATGTGCTACCACGCTTAGCTAATTTTTGTATTTTTAGTAGAGATGGGGTTTCGCCATGTTGGCTAGGCTGGTCTCGAACTCCTGGCCTCAAGTGATCCGCACTCCTTGGCCTCCCAAAGTTCTGGGATTACAGGCTGAGTCACTGCAACGGCCTTGGCTACATTTTTAGTGCACCGTAGCTGCATATGTCTAGAGGCTACTGTATTGGAAAGCTCAGATATGGAACATGTTCGTCATCCCAGAAAGTCCTGTTGGACACTGAAGGTGATGTGGCAGAAGCCTTGTCTGAGTTGTGAATATTCCTAGACTTTAGTTATCAGCTGTCCACTTTCAGCCCCTACCCCTGCCCCATTGTATCCTGGGTGCACTGTGGCCTGTGGCTGGCAATTTCATGGCACCTTTGCTGAGCAGTGCTGTGACCCTATCCTAGCTGTGCCCCTTATTGGCTACATGACTTTGGGTAAGTTATTTAACCTTTCCAAGCCTCAGTTTTCTCATCTAAAAATGAGAATAACAAACCTAATTTCGTTGTGAGCATTAAAGGACATAATATATGTGAAATACCTAATATGAAATATATAATACAAGTTGCCACGTGGTAAATTCTCAATAACTGTTTATTTAGTTGTCATATTATTATTGTTATTAGCACTATTATTCTGTCTCTTTGTCTTGCAAATATAAGGCCGTTGAAGGGTGTGCTTTCCAGGTAACATCACTCTATGCTTTTTTTTTTTTTTTGATTTTGTTATGTAAGCAGACACAGCACAGGCAGAAGGCACAGTGTTAATCAGCTCTGTGTAATTAAACTTTTGTTTGACAATATAAAATTTACATGTTGCATAGTGAGTTCAGTTCAAGAAGCATGTATTGATCACTTACTATATATTTAGCCCTTATAAGCTGTCATTGCACAGAAGCCCTATGATAGGCCCCTTAAGTGATATGAAGAAGAATTGCTGCCCTTGAGGAGCCTATACTCTCATACAGGGTGGGAGACAAGGATCAAGGATAAGACGAGTATACACATAACCGTGTAAGAAATGCAGTGGGCAGAATACGAGAAGAGACATGCACAAGGGGAAGAGGTAGGTCAAAAGGCGAAAATGCTTTCGTCCAGCTGGGGAGAGAGGAGAGCCCTATTGAGGGAAGTGGTAGCTGAGACAGGACCTAAGGATGATGTGGCATTTCACACTGCATGATGTGACGGGATGGTTCCCCCAGGGAGGATGAGCATGTAAAGGCCCATCCCTTCCGAATGGAAATGTATAAGCAGTGTGTGTTAGAAGAGGCGTTGGCCTGGGACTTGACCTCTTGGGCAAGGAGGTCTGGAAAGGGAAGCTGAATCACATTGAAGAATGGTCTGCATGCCAGGCCCAGCTGTTGACCTTGCTGAGTAGGCCGGGGGTAGTCTTAGTAGGGTGTAAACTTTCTGCTTGGTTCCACTGGAACTTTCAAAGAGAATGCATTCCTTTGGTGGGGGAGGGAAGATAGGATGAATGGCTGTGTTTGATCTTATAATGTAACCGAATTTGTTAAATGGAATTTCTTCAGTAGAGAAAAGAACAAAGTCAAGTACACAGGGCGCTCCACAGGTGTGTGGCTGTGTACAGGCATGCGCTCTGCCATTTTTCATTCCCACAGGGCCACGCTCACACTCTCCCTGGCGGGGCACATACCTCAGGGAGGCCCCAGGTGCAGATGGAGGCGGTTAAGTTGAGAACAATAGCAGAAGGGGTACCTCTGGGCTTCTTCTTTTTTAAAAGTAGGAAACAGAGATTTAATGGAACACTTTTTGATCTTCACTTTATTCTGTTGCCACATGCCCTTCATTAGCTTTTCAAAATTAATGGGGTTTTTACTCAATACCTAGATGCACACACATAGCTAACTTTCTAAGTCTTGTGGTATCCTTGTTATTCCACAAGATGAAACTAAAAATGTTGAACTTATTTCTTATCATGAACTTGAGTCATTTCAATGGATGGCTAAATGGGAAACCGCAAATTAATCAGTTACGTGAAAAGTAAGAGCTGCCATAATTCCCTGTCTGCTCTGAAGTTTCTCATGAACTCTAGAATTAGCAGGACATGCAGAGCTATGGAATTTTTAGCATATAATGATGCCCTTGCTTTCCAGTTTTAAAATATATTGGTTTTTCACATTTTAATGATTTGAGATGGGATGTTTTCACAGTTTTGAGGTGTACATTTTAGGGGTAGTGTTGTCATCCATGAAAAGTTAAATTGGAGATGAAATCTTTATATAAATGGTATTTTAGAATCAAGGGAATGGGGCATTTGGTATGATTTCTGCCAAAATATCAGTACCTACCTCCCTTCCTAGTAGGATGAGGTTCAGGTACCCACATCAGGGTGTAGCTCAGACTTCCATCTGACATCCCCTCTGAAGCTCACAGGAAAACGGTGCCCATCTGTGCCTCTCTTGGTGCTTACTAGCCTGGAATATGTGGGATCTGCTGCCCAGGAAAGCTAGAAGCAGCTGGCTTGGGACTTGAGCCCCAGGCCACCACAGGCATGAGACAAACTCTGGAATCTCTACCTCTATCAACTTCTGAAGAATGAATTGCTTTGGTCTGCTCGTTTTGGATTATTCCTCTTGATTCCATCTCACCATCCTAAGCAGTGCTTCCCTGGCCAGTGTTTAGCAAGCCCATTTCCATGATGTCAGTCCTCCCACCGTGGTGTTTCGGAAGGGGAGTTGGGAAAAGATGTGTGTAATCGGTTCTTCTGAGCCCACAGTAGTCAGCACATCACGGGTTTCAGGGACCTGGGGTTCAGCTGACTAGTGAGCTACACACCTGTTGCCTTACAGAGCTCTCTGGAGATGTTTTAGCCATCATGGCTTCCTCTGCCCCCATGACCATCAAGTAACATCAGAATGAGCCTACTCTGCCTTCAGTGGTTTTGAATTCGTTTCCTGGTATACAGAAAGGCCTGGCACAGTCCCTTTCTAGGCTCAACTTTTGAAGGGATGATGGCTTGGGAACTCACTGGCCTATACCCCAAGCATTAGAAATATGTAAGCACATGCAAAGCATTTTTTATAAATGTACATCTGAGAAGCAGGCAGATAGAGAAGAATGAATGAAAAGAGCTATTCCCCGGCACCACAGAACTTAGGGGGCAACCCAAAATATACCTGGAAATAACCTGTTATAATGGAGAGCCATGCTATAACAGTAGAAATCATAACTCAGTTCTAAAAATTACAACCTTTAATTCTACAGCAGTAAAGGAGATATTGAGGAAATGTGACTAATCAGGAACATCTGAGGAAGGGAGCTCTTAAGGTTTGCCATCAAAATAGCAAATGCCCACACCCTCGTGTGACCTTAAGCACTTTCTGTTCTTATAGGATTTGGCCCTGGAAGAGGCTGTTCTGGAGGAGCTGACCCAGAAGGTAGCCCAAGAACACAAAGCCCACAGGTAAGGCAGTCAGAGGGTAAGGGGCTGCCTGCACAACAGATGTTTACTGCCTGTGGGGCAGGAGGCATCCATCTCCCAATCAGCAACTCTGGGCTTGAGCCAACACACTTGTATTTCTTCCACCATGTGACTCAGCTCTGTACTTCCGTTCTGAAAAGGTGAATGTCGACTTGAAAACTGCTCGGTTCCTTCCTTCCCTCCCTCCGTCCCTCCCTCCCTCCCTCCCTTCCTCAGAGAATCTGGGAAGCCTGTGCTGAGAGAGTGAAGACCTAAAGTGCTGTGTTGAGTGATAGGCAGGTGAAGGAAAGAAAAAGAGAGAAAGTTTAATTCAAGGAAGCACCAAGAGTTTGATATCAAGGCCTATGCAGTGATCCTAAGTTCTCTCATCATGGGTTTTTTTTTTTTTTTTTGACATTCTCACTACGTCACCCAGACTGGAGTGCAGTGCTGTGATCTTGGTCCATTGCAACCTCCACCTCCAGGGTTCAAGCAGTTCTCATGCCTCAGATTCTCAAGTAGCTGGGATTACAGGCTCATGCACCACCACACCCAGCTAATTTTTGTATTTTTAGTGGAAACGGGATTTCACCATGTGGTCCAGGCTGATCTCGAATGCCTGACCTCAAGTGATCCACCTGCCTCAGCCTCCCAAAATGCTAGCATTATAGGCATGAGCCATGGCCGTTTGACTCCCAAAATATTATCCTCATTGTAAACTTTTCCTTTTTTTTTTTCCCCATAATGAAGATTTCTCCCAGATGGGAGAAAATAACTTCTTTTAAAGTAGGCAACATATTTGAAGGGATGTCTGGAATAATAATTTCATGTTTATAGGGCTGTGGCTCTTAATTAAATACTTTACCTTCCTCTTATTATTCCCTGTTGAGTAAAAGGCTACTGGGAAAGATGTTAATGAATTACTTAGTAATGCACCCTACCCTCACAGTTGGGTAATGATTGCTCTTCCCAGAAACTAGAGCTAAACCACAGCTCTGGAATTTGCCATCAGGAGAGTGGGATCTTCCACTGACTGCCCTTAACCATTTCTTCCTTCGATGCTATTTTGATTTTAGTGGAATCCTGCCAGCAGAAGCTGAACTGATGTACATCAATGAAGTGGAACGTTTGGATGGATTTGGACAGGAAATCTTCCCTGTAAAGGTAACGTGCTGTGCCCTGTGCTGGCTTTAATTTTCTCTTACCTGTACTGGCATTTGGAAAATCAGTGTTGATAGCAGTGGACCAGAATGACTTGGCCTTCTTTTTACTATGCAGCATTAGTTGACAAGTCCTATTTATTATAGATAAACAAATGCTTTTCTTAACCAAGACATTTTGAAGTTTGCCATGGTCCTCAGCAGAATAGTTCAATAAGACAGTCCATCTAATTGAGTACCAAGCATCAGCCAATTCGGCACCTTGGAGGTATCAAGGCTGATATTCCAGCCCTATAACAGGACAAGTCAACAGCCAATGTCATGTGAAACATTAATGAAGACTCTAGCCAGTAGTTTTCTTATTCTCTTTTTCTCTTCATTGAGCCAATACAGGGATAATTGTTTGTGAGGTAGAATGAAATGTTTCCTGTATACAATCATGTTTTATTTCTCCAGCTTTATAGGGCCCTCCATTGTGGGTTCCTAGCCCCTTTGGTGTTTTATGGAAACTATGCCTAGGAAACTGCTACAGCACATCACATCCTTTGCAGCACATCTACCTCCTGAAGTGGGTGTGGTTGGGGGGGTCATGGAGCATAGTCATTTACAGAGCTGAGCCCATCATCCAAACTCATTTTCCGCTCTCTGCTGACCAACTTTACAAAAAATGGAGATTGATCAGAAACCTAAAGCAACTGGCACATTTCAGCAATTTGGGAGACGCCTGCAATTTCATCACAAACATTTCACTCCAGACTGGCTCCACTGGCTGTTTTATAAGTGTTCAGTTCCCCCTCTGTTGCACGTTTGCAATTTGCCTTAATGAGAACTGCCCATGTGCATCAAGCAGAATCGAGCAGGGTGGCCGCAGCTTTCAGAAAGGGCTAAATGGCTCTTTTTTAGATTTGTTTAATTTTCTTTTGCTTCTCTAATAGCTGCCCTTCATAGGGTTGTAATCCATTTTCCTTGCAATAATGCCTTATGAAGCCATCTGCATCCCACTTACATTTCTGCAGCCCATATATAGTCATATTTTGGGTCATTGAAAAATCAGAGTAAACTTTTCTCCACTTCTGGAAAACTGACTTCTCAATCCCTGGAAGTTGGAGGTTTTGTTGCGGCAATTTGCTTGTGTTGTTTTTTAATGTGGACTGCAGAAAACAGGGGCAGTTGAGGATATGTTGAAATCTGCTGTGGTTGGTTCTGATGTGCTTTCTAGTATGTTCTTTCTTTAGTGGGACCAACAAGGGTTATAATACCTTCCTCTGAGTTGGAAGATAGGCACTTCTGACTCATTGCCAAGCTCAGGTAACGGAGCTGCACTGCCTCTTTCCTCTTTCTCCCCACGTATCTGTACATATCTAAGATGACCATCTATAGACCACATGATTCCTGGTGACCCAAGGATGGGGGTGGGAGCAACAGTACCAGTGGGGGTGGTGATGTGGTCAGCTCTGCAATGAGTAAAAAAGCAGACAAGAAAATATGCAGGGAAAGGCTGTGAGTGAGACTGGATTCTCTTTTGATTGGTACAAGTTCTTATTGACAAAATAAAAGCATGTCATGATATATCCTAGGAAAAATACATGAATTTAGCATGAGCTTTTCCACGAGTGGTTCCTCAAAAATTTTCAAGAGTAGAAGAAGACCAGTCAGCTTCCCAACAAGTCTGTCCCTCGTTCCACAGATACAGGTATGGGCACTGCCTGAGTCACTCCTGTATTGTCAGAGCACATAGACATGGCGAAGGGTGCTTCTGGGATGGGTAAGACAAAGAGTCTGGAGCCTTTATCCATTGCTAGGTTGGATTTAGAGCCCTTAAGTTTTGACCAGTGCAGTGTCCCCAGCATACTGGGTAGAGTGGCTTCCAGAGGCACCCCTGCTGTGCTTTTCCCATTGCCCCATCTTGGTGAATAACTCTTCCCTTATCCGTATCCCTACAGTTCTGGCGGCAAAGTGCCCAGGGAAATCTTTCTGCAGAATTCCCCTTCTCTTTCTAATTCCACTCCTCCTATCTTCTTTTCTCACATATACCTCCTGTTACCTTTTCAACTTCCTGGAATCAGCATTATGGGACAGTTCTCTTTTGTCTTTGCTGGTTCATTGTCTCTCAGCACTCTTTTTGCTTTGTGACCAACAGGGGTTGTACTCTTTCTCTGTCTCTGTTAGAAGACTCTTACTCAAATGTAAGCTTTAGAGGGTGAGTTGAGAAGAGGTCCCTGCCTTCTTTGTGCCTTAAATGGGATCAAGTATTCTAGGGAATGTAGAAGTCCTTCTTTTCCATCTTAGTTCTAGTTGTGCGTGGCCCCACTCTTGCTCCAGAAAGAAGACCTCCCCCATGGGAAAGCAGGATTTCACTTAAGGGACTGACAGTTTGTCCACTAGATGTCTGGTTCCCACTCCGCTCTCAGAACCCTGGCAGCCAGGTGATGCTTTCTCAGACAGGAGATTGGAAGCACCTGACTGGACCAAGAGGCCAGACTGAAGATAAGAATATGACATCTGGGGTTCCCCAAGACAGGGCTCAACAGATCACCCACCAGTGAAGTCCATAAGCCCCTCCTGTGCTTAGAGAGCTCCCAGCCAGCGTTTAGCATCCGATTCTCAAATGCGAACAGACAGTCAAGCATCACTCTACACAGTATCCTTCTAGGAACGACAGAGATCAACATCATAAGAACAGCAGTGGACTGACTGGCAGATGCAGATGTTGTACAGGAAGAAGAACTCCCTGCTCAAAATACTATTCAGTGAGCCTCAGGATATTTTTTTCTTTTTTTTAATTTTGCCTCCTTGAAGGAATAAGGTACTTACAAAAAGATGGATTTAGAAAACAAAAATGAACTCTGAAATTAAAAATATGATATCAAAAGTGTACAACTTAATAGACAGGTTAGAAGATAAAACTGAGAAAGGCTCACCAAAAAACAAAGTAATGGTAAGTCAGGGACGGGAGATAAAAGAATTAGAGGACCTGTCCAGAATGTCCAATATTTCAATAATGGGGGTTCTAAAAAGAGTGAACAAGGGAAACAAAAGGTAATTATTCGAGAAAATATCCCTTCACTGAGGAATGGGACGTTCTGCACTGAAAGGGCCAGAGATGATAGCTGCAAAGAGACACATCAAGGGCTTTAAGAGGTGAAAGTTTCAGCCTCTGGGCCAAGGAAGTGGTAGGTCCATGTCTGCTCTTGGCTTCCTTTAAGCAAGCCCTGAAGGATATTCAACTCTTCAAACTATTACATGTATAATGATTTAAAAAACAAGAACTTTGGTAAGGTTAAAAAATAAAAGACATTAATAGATATTCATGAAAGAGAAAATCCAAATCCCAATGAATCTGAGAAAATCCAGAGATTCTCTCTTAAAATGGAAATGTGTTGTGACAAATTGAGGAAAAAGGAAAAAAAAAATCTATCTCTCTCTCTATATAGTCCACTAGGATGTGTGGTGGGTAAGTTCCTGTAGGACCTGACCCCACCAACACAGCTGTTCACTTTATTGCTATGATGTTGTCTATGATTCATTCTACTCATGGGTGAGAAATGGGATGTGATGCCTACGGGTTTTGAAATATGTGTATATTGTGGAGTGGCTAAATCAAACCAGTTAACATATGTATTACCTCACATATTTCTTTGTGGTTAGAACAGTTAAAATTTACTCTTTTAGTGATTTCAAGAATACAATACATTGTTGCCGGGCGCAGTGGCTCACACCTGTAATCCCAACACTTTGGGAGGCTAAGGATAGAGGATCACTAGCCTGGGCAGCGTAGCAAGACCTGTCTGTAAAAATAAATAAATAAATAAATAAATAAATAAATAAATAAATAAGTGGGGCATGGTGGCACATGCTCGTAGTCCCAGCTCCTTGGGAGACTAAGGTAGGAGGATTGTCTGAGCCTAGGAGGTCAAAGCTGCAGTGAGCCAAAATCATGCCACTGCACTCCACCCTGGGCAACAGTGAGACCTTGTTTCAAAACAAACAAACAACAACAAAACACCAATATATTGTTACTAACTATGCTATGGTCACCATGATATATTGAACTTACTCCTCCTGTCTAACAAGGCTTCATTTCCTTTGACCATCTTCTCCCCATTCCTCCCATTCTCCAGCCTCTGGTAACCACCATTATACTATATGCTTCTATGAGTTCAGTTTTTTAGATTCCGCGTATAAGTGAGAACATGTGTTATTTGTCTTTCTGTACCTGGCTTATTTCATTTAGCATTGTGTTCTCCAATTCCATCTGTGTTGTGGCAAATGTCAATTTTGTTCTGTTTAAGGCGGAATGGTACTCCCTTGTACGCATGTACCACGTTTTCTTTATCCATTCATCTGTGGATGGACCCTCAGGTTGATTCCATATCTTAGCTGTTGTGACTAATGTTGTCGTGAACATGAGTCCTCACAAGTATCTTTTGTTGGTCTTAACCCAGGACAATCATGGAAACTGTGTACACCTTGGCATTTTCTTTATGGGGATTTTCGTGAGGAACAGAATTGGAAGACAAGCAATAATACACAGGTAGTCTTATTTGTTTGTTTGTTTTTCTTTTTTCTTTTTCACCTTGAGGGACTGTAATGTTAATGTTACATTAACATCCAAATGAGTTAAGAGCCAAACAGTGGATAAGATTTGACTTTTCTCAGCTCATATAAGGTGAGCCCTCTGCAGGATTTAAGTGTTAAATTCATCTCACTTTTCGTAGAAACCCTTCCCACCTGACTCCAAGAAATACATTGTTAAACCCTATTGAGTTACAAGGGTGAAACTAAACTTCGTGAGTCTGGTTGAAAACTGGCTCTGCAGTCAGTCATTAAATCTAAACACTTCTTTCCATTGTTCTGAACCACCTGTGCCACAAGATTGCAAACTGATTTTATGTGAACAAAAGGCAATTATTTTAAAATGTGTTTTGAAAAAGTAATCTATTTATTTTGATGAATTAGGGGCTTTGGTACTTTTAATTATTTTGACACTTCAGTCTTCTTTTCCGTTTATCAGGAATGGTACCAGTGTAGAGATGCAGCCATCTCCTCCTGCATTGTACGTCAATATGCTTGCTTTGTATTGGTGCTCATAGATTTTATCATAATGCCAACGATCTGATAAACTGTGTTCTAGCTTTCATTTACAAGGGCAACATGGCCCATGATTGGAAGAACAACTTTCTTGTATGTGTGTCTGATAGGCGGATCTGTGTATCCAGGGCACACTATGAAAGATAGCTCTTGGAGGCAAGCATAGCCCACCTTCTGGAAGTGACTCTTAACTGGCCATGTACTCTCTGGATCAGCAACTACAGTAGGCCATTTTGAGACAATTTTCTAACTAAAAGCTTCCTGATAGGCTTTTATTTTCCTAGATCCCCACTCTGTCATTGTTTTTATGATATTCTCTTGCCCTCTGAATAGAGACATTATTGAATCAGGAATGACAAGAGAGATCTTTCAGGCTATAGAATGAACTTTTTGACTTTTGGACTTAGTGTCAGCTCCATGTATCTGCCACAAAATATAAATTAATTGAGGAAAATATATAAATATGTGCAGAGTTGTAACTATAAATTTTTATACCCATTCAAAGCTATCCAGGCATTGTGTCCTATGAGTTCTCCATAGTTAAAATGATGTTTCAGTTTGTCTTTGAACCTACAGCACAGCAGATAAGTAAGCAAGTCTTGCACACTAGCTATTGAAGTGAAAGAGAAGAAAATTGCAATTTGGAAATTTCATGAGCGTAAGCCACTCACAGGTTTTGCTTACTTTCCTTAGAAACTGTTTCCAGCACTTTTCATTTATCTTGAAACCACTACGAGATGAGAATTCACATCTACTGTAGCGTCATGTTAATTATACCACTAGATGAAGTCATGTGGTGGGGCTCTGAGTGTTTCTAGGATTTCAGCAGTTGATTTGAAGGAATGAAGCCAGACGAAACCAAATATCTCTTATCTCTAGAGACCTTCACTAAGGAGCATGTAGCTGTGAGTCCACGTAGATGTAGTCTGATAGAACTGTAGGTTGCGAAGCAAGCTGGGTGCAGCACTTGTAGAGAGTTTTGCCCCAGCAGAGGCACCTAAAAACATTTGGTACTGGTATAAGGGAATGATGACTGGAGGAAAGACTGGAAACCCCAGGTAAAGAACTCATCCATCCCTGACGTACAGAGTAAACTTGTTAAGTCAGGAACTTATTTGTGTCTATATTGCCTCATTTTAAAGTGGGATCAAAAATAGCTGCCATAGAGATTTGATGTAAGAATCGGACTCTATACAGCTGAGAGGCAATATTATTGCTTTTTATTCTTCTAGCAAACATTTATTGAGTGCTGTGTGCCAGGTACTTGATTCAGTGCTTGGAACACAGAAACGAAGAAGGCAGAATCCCTGCATTGGGTATGGGGCCTGTGGTCTACTTGGTCTCATTAGAGATCTCATCACAGGAGTAAAAATTATAATGCAATGTGGTGACTGGTAGGGGACTGCAGCAGGCTCTTCTCCTCACGTGTGGGTAGGGGGGATATGAGGAAGGGATTCCTAGAGAAGGTGACTCCCAGAGCTGAGTCTCAAAATTATTATCCAAACAGAGGATAGTAGAAGTATTAATGAGCAGATGCATCATATGAGTGAAAAAGCGGTGGCAGGGAATAATAGGTTGGGGCACCAAGTGAAGGGTAGGTAGTGGTAAAAGATGGTTAGAAATTGGTTCCAAGTAGGATGGGAAGCAGTAGCTTATCTTTCCTCCTCTGGTGCTTGTTTTGGTGTATCTCATTTTAGATAAGGTCTCCATGAAGACAGGGAAGGAAACTCTGTGTGATTGTGTGTGTGTGTGTGTGTGTGTGTGTGTGTGTGTGTGTGTGTATGTTCCTAAAAGTGTAGGCACATTACACAGACAATTAATGTATACTTAGTGGCCGGCATATGGAGCTGACACTAAGTCCAAAAGTCAAAAAGTTTATTCTATAACCTGAAAGATCTCTCTTGTCATTCCTGCTTCAACAGGCGTTTTTTCTTAGGTGGCATCATGAATCTGTAGTGCATATTGCAATACAGAATATGTGGATTCTTCTGTTTAGGTTCCTGGAAACACGTGACGTTTTAATAATATATGCTCCTCCATCATTAAAAAGTGGTGGTCATGGGAAATATTTTGTCACTTCGGAAATGTGAAAAAAGTGGGAGGGGGGAAGCAAAAGTCCCTTGCAGATTTTCCTCATTGCTAGTCACAAAGAAAACTATAATTTATAAATAGCAATATCTAGACATATGTAGAATTTTTAGCTATTTGAATGAATACGTGCTGCATTTTCTTTACTTTTATCCTTTGAAAGAACATTTCACTTAAAAATAGTTAAATCATAATTTGTAAAATGAGACTCGATAGCAGCAAGCAGCCCTCCTCTGCTGTATCGTAAATGCCTGAAACATCTTTCACGGTGACATTTCTTTTGACCAGGTGGAATGACATGGGGAATATCACTCATAACAAGTCGACCATTCTAGTGGAGCTCATCAACAAAGAAGAGACCGCCCTCTTTCACACGGTAAGCAAAACAAACAGAGGCAGGATCTGACAAGACACTAGCTTTTGGACTTTTCAACTCCTAATGTCCTTTCCTTGCTGTCCCTATCTTGAAATAGTAAATATTCTCTTGAAGAGATGCTTTCTAATACTTGGTCAATGCTATCATTACTCATTCCAGGATAGTGGTGATGAAATACCCATGTTTAAAATACCAGGTTTCCGGCCAGGCGAAGTGGCTCATGCCTGTAATCCCAGTACTTTGGGAGGCTGAGGCCGGTGAATCACTTGAGGTCAGGAGTTCGAGACCAGCCTGGCCAATATGGCAAAACCCCATCTCTACTAAAAACACAAAAATTACCCAAGCGTGGTAGCAGGCGCCTGTAGTCCCAGTTACCCGGGAGGCTGAGGCAGGAGAATCGCTTGAACCCGGGAGGCAGAGGTTGCAATAAGCGGAATCGTGCCACTGTACTGCAGCCTGGACAACAGAGCTAGACTCCGTCTCAAAAAATAAAATAATAAAATAAAACAAAATACAGGGTTTCCAAGCTGACTTTTGACTCTAGGACTCTGGTCCCTCCACCTGCCTTATGTGTGATGGATCACATTGTCTGGCATGCCGCCTTCCTCAGCACTGTAGTTACAGCCCTCATCTAGTGACCCCTGATTCTTCTATTGCATTCCATTTGCTTTTGCTGGCGGACCTGAGTTTTCTTTCCCATCGTAGCCCAAGCTTAATCTGAAGTAAGCTAAGTGACTGACCTTCTGTTAAGTACCTCCTCAAGAGCCAAGGCATCTCACTGCCTCCTGTTTAATGAAGTCTGGTGTTTATTCTATGCTGTGCCTTGATTCAGTTATTTATTTTGAAAGTGCTTGGTCAGGAATTACGTAAAGACATGCCGGTTCATCAGTGTAACCCCAGCACTTTGGACATAGGGATTCCTTGGCAGACAGCGTGTTTTCCCACTCTTTGGTAGGCTTTGTAGGCATAGCTGCTGCTGAAATTCAGCAGGCTGGTTTACTTTGCTGGCCCATGTATTATTTTGTGCTTGAGATGAAGGTTGGAAGGGATGTGTCCCTCCTCAGAAGAATCTTAATGAAATGTGTAACTAATTCAACAGATGTTTATTTTTTTCTCTGTCTCTTCTTTTCCAAGGATGATATCGAAAATGCCAAGTATATTTCTCGGTTGTTTGCCACACGACACAAGTTCTACAAACAAAACAAAATCTGCACTGAGTAAGTAAACATTTAGTCCCCCCCCAACTGGATGGCTTTATCAGACTAAATTAATGTCTTTTTGGGGTGCTGTAGGTCGCTTTTCCTATTCACTCTTTTTCCTTGTTCCTTGCAGAAGCTAAAGAAGTAAGCTAAAGCCAGGGCAGGAATGAAAACGTTAATGATGAAGACTGTCTAGTGTAGTGCATATGCCCAGAGAGAGAATAATTCACAAATTGACTGTGAATGCTAGGCTGCCTGGATGGGGTGGCCCGCATTAGCGCCTTTCCAACCCTCTGCTAGGAGTTTGGAGAAGCAGAGCAGTTCCCAATTTGCCAGGGTGCCCCTTCGTGTCAGACGCGGAGTGTGTTCAGAAGTGGGTAACAGAGTGACGAGCTAGCTTGAAAGAGAAGACGCTCCTGTCATCCTCAGCCCCGTGTCGCTTGCACAGTTGGCTAACCCTGCGCGTTCTCCTGGGTCATGTCATCTGACTGTAAATGAGAGGCCAGGGTAATTAGAGGAAGATGTGGAAGACACTCATAGGTGTCGCAAATCCATGTGTATTTTTTTAATTTAATTTGGAAATAAAGATGATAAAGAGGCGTGTGATGAGGGCACTTAAATGCGACCTGACCTCAAATGGAGCGTGCTGGGGCTCACTCTATCGTTGTCTTTTTCTTGGTTACCTTCAAAAGACGTTCCTCAGCCGAATACATTCAGCGGTTTGGGCGCCCAATGTGTTTAATTTTGTTTCAAAGAGCGTCAGGGTTATAAATGCAAGAGAAGAACTGCTTTTCCACTCCCACAGTGGACACATCCGAGAGTATGTAGAGTATTGTCCTAGAGCAGTTCCTGCTGAAGAACGCGGCTGCTTTATAGCTGGAGCGCCAGGTCATGGCAGACTTTTTTCTCCACACCACGGAGGCTCTTTCAAGCCAGTCACTGCAATTGGTCACTGTCGGGGTCTGAAAGTATGTCTGATAGTATTAGGCCTACCCGCTTGGTTTGTAAATGTAAATCAGAAGAAGGCCTGATCGGGGAGTGGCAAGTGAAGCGGCTATACGTTTCTTCTAGACACATTCTCCCATGTGCCCCACCACACCATTCTCTTGAGCAGGTTCCTGATAGGTCACTTCTGTGTATTTCTACTCTGCTGTTGCCCTTGACTTCTCGGGGTATCTTTGACATGAACAAGAATGCTATCCTTGACTTCTCTAGGGTGAATTTAAAAACTGAGAACTGGATTTTACTCTTGTCTTCTGATTTAAGCACAGCTCAGCAAATGGTTTTACTATAAAATTTACGGAGTGCTTTCTTTTTTTGTGTGTAGTCTTTTCCTCCAGTATTAGTGAACATCACATATTAGTCTGAAAACTAAGAAGAAATTCTGTTTCTCAATTCTGCTTCTGTGATAACCATTCCTTTCTTCTTCCTAACCAAGTATAAGAGGTTCCTAACCTCTTACCTGATTAAAAACCTGGGGCGCACTCTCAAAATTATACACACACACACACACACACTCCCATTAAATTCCATATGCAGTTCAGCGTCCCAGCACGATGTTATGGCCTGGGGCATCCCTCTGGAGTTCTGTGAACTGGCATAATCTTAACAGCGTCCTTCTCCACGCACACACAGCAGCGTCCTTCTCCAGAGGGCGATACTCTCTGACCTCTAAAAGATCGTTACTGATTTTTCTGCTCCTGCAGAGCTGCTGCTTGTCGTCTGGAGGTATAGCTCTGTTGAGTGGCTCCTCAATTTCTTGATATAGGGAGAAAAATTAGGGGGCAGTATATATAACATAGGTCTGATAATATTGTATTGTTTAGCCAGTCGTTTAAAAATCCACCATTGCTATATTACCTCCATCATTTCATAAAATATATTTTATCACCAAAAAAGTAGGAAGGATGAAATCTCAGAATAAGGAGAGTCCTTTGAATTGAAGAACTTACCCTAATAAAAAACTGTACAAGTCCTGTTTTTTTTATTTGTTTGTTTGTTTTATGGTAGCACTGAGAATGAGGGAAAATATTATAGCATTTGGGACCCATGGCTTGAAGGCATCTTTGATTTCAACTCTCAAGAATTTGCTAATACTTCCAATTCATTTTTTAATCTGTACATTAAAAAATATGTTGATTCTTAGTCTGGAAAATATCTGATCAGATAAATGTTTGTAAAATGTATTATCTTAATAAAAAGTACCTTTTATATAGTCACACTGAAAATATTGTATCTATTTTGTATTTTCATTTGACTAGAAGCATTTTAAAAATATTTTTTCTTGCATTTTTTAAAAAAACTATGAAGGATTTTACATCTATACAACAGTAGAAAGAGTACAATTTTAAAATCCATGTAATGTGATATTTTCAGTCTTGCTTATTTTCCTCAGTCTTTCTATAGAAATAAGCCTCCATTTGTTTAATATTACTTTGTAAAACTTACTCTAAAAGTATCCTATCTGAACGTTTTGAAAATAGAGAAAAACAAAGGAAATCAAGATTGTTCTTAGTGTTACTACCCGGAAATAAGCCATGTTTATGGCTTGATGTAACAATTACCAATCTTGTTGATTTACTTCCTCTCCCTCCCTTGTCTATCTGGTCTTTTTATATCAATAATAATAACCATTCTCATTTTTTCACCTCTTCATGTAGACAGTCAAATTCTCCACCCCCCATCAGACGCCAGCCTACCTGGAGCCGATCCTCTCTGGTATGTATAGAAGCTGCAGTGATCAAGTGATCTGACTGTTGAGCATTCTTTGTTGTTAATTTGAGGCAGGGGGATGATGAGGGCATCATGAGGAGGTGAAATTTTGTGAGAACACAGAGGCATCATTCTGTCAAGCAGGTGCGATGCACACCCATTTTGTCCCCCTTGGATCCATCTATGCCCACCACTACTCTTAAGTGTGGCTGAGGCTGAGGGTTTACCCTGAGAGTAGGTCTTATTCCAGGCCTGTGGGACCATGTTCCATCAGCATACAGCCCATGGTGTGTTTTCATCCCCTTGCTTATCTGTTCTGGTTGTTGTGTGAAGATACATCTTCAGTTATGAGCTCCACAAATTCTTTTGTGTTCACTGCCATAGAGAGAGCTTAATAAACTAGTGAGAAAATGTCTTCTAAATGAGCAAAAACTGAACGGATCTGGTTGGTGGTCTCAGGCAGAGTATCTGATGGGGCAAATCGATTGCATAGTTCCTAATTTTAGGCCTTTCTAAAAAAATCAGATTTCCAAAGCACTTCGATAATTTTAGGCTTTAGTTAGCCAGCAGAGTTTGAATTGATCTAGCTTTAGCTGCTGCTTTTTTGTTTGTTTTAAGTTGCTCTCCTCATCATGTGAATAAGGAAACAATTAATTTCAATGCATGTGTTCTGTCTTAGGCTATGTTTTGAGGATTACTCAAGGATAACAGATGTTAATAATTGGTTTCCTTTAATGTTTTCTGCTTTTTTTAACTCACAATTCTTTTATTTTAGTTTATTATTTTTTACACAAAATCAAAATAAACATATGACCTTTGAACTTCTCTAGATCAACAGTTCCTTCAAGTTGATAGAATGCAATTGAGCTTTTCTTCATATTCAATGTATACACTATAGCATGTCTTTAACTTGTCTTTTGAAGGGAACGTTTTGAGAAAAAATTATTTTCTGGAAAATGCTTAGATGTGGACTCTTTGAATTCTTGAGTTGAGCCATTATAACATCGCAGTAATTCCTGAGTGCCTATGTGAATATTATTTCTCTCAGTATTATGCACCATACCTCACATGTGGTCCTGGGCCCTGGAGATCTAAGAGAGACCTTGGGCTTTCCCCTGAGTACCAATAGATTTGTTCATGGCACTGAATTCTTTATTCTTCTCCTTTATGAATGTTATCTTCCTTTTCCCTTCTTTAGAGTATAGATGTCTTTATTAGCAAAATAATTTTACATTTACACCCTTGAAACCCTATGGGAGGCAAAGTGTTTTAAAGCTCTCTTGTGATCTTATCTTGTCTTCATTATCCAGAGAGGATGCAGAGGCTTACCTATTTTATTCAGATGAAGACAGTTTATAGGAAGTCTGATCCAATTAATGGCTTCCCTCTTTCTCCTGTCCTTTAGGCTTAAATCATTTCACCAAGAGTTTCTTACAATGAGTGAGTAAGACCAGATAACATTGTCTCTTGGCTTCCTTGCTGATAACCAGAACTTCTCATTGCTATTTTTCACCTGCCCTCTTCTGTCTATATTTTGGCATCAAATTTGTTTCTCTATTAGCAGGTCTGGAAAGAAATGGAATAATGAATTAGAATATATAAAGAGATGCAATAAATAATAAAATCCTGAAATGATGTTTGAGGGATTAGCTATTATTATCCTTTGACAATGCTGTTTGTGAACTGGTGTAAGTCTGCTCATTTATGTCAGTTCATAAACCGTAACTTACTTACTAGATTTTTTAAAATAAGGCAAGAAAAGACAGTAAACCCACTTTGCCTTGCGGTGTATTTCTATTCCCTTGTACAGATTCCTCCCCACTATGCTTTTCTTTAAAGCCTGAAAATGGTTGTGCTACCATGGAAAGCTTGAGTTGAATTATGTATTGCCAAGAAAAGGAAAATATTTTAAATTTCAACTCAAAATCAGCCAAAGGGAGACTTGGGAATATAGCCCCTTTTCTTTGGTAGCCCGAACTGCTTTCTTAGATTGATTTCAGTTCTTCATTTCTTCTGTCTTGATTCCTTTTAATTCTTGGATCCCTTTTCTTTATTGCCACTTTGAAGATCAAGCATTGTTTGTGGCAGAGAAAATGATAGGTGAGTTAGTCACCCAGCTTCAAGCTCTTGGCCGGTGTGGTTCTTCCATTGAGGGATGCTGAGAAAGTGTGACCCCTGCTGGATTTGGTTTTCTTGGTTTGATCTCAGATTCTTCTCTCAAAATAGTAACCTTTAAAATCTATAAGGCTAATAGAAATACAAGAGATTGGCTGGGCACAGTGGCTCACACCTGTAATCCCAGCACTTTGGGAGGCCAAGGCGGGTGGAACACCTGAGGTCAAGAGTTCAAGACCAGCCTGGCCAACATGGTGAAACCCCGTCTCTACTAAAAATACAAAAACTAGCTGGGCGTGGTGGTGCAGCACCTGTGATCCCAGCTACTAGGGAGGCTGAGGCATGAGAATCTCTTGAACTCAGGAGGCGGAGGTTGCAGTAAGTCAAGATTGTGCCACCGCACTCCAGCCTGGGCAATAGAGTGAGACAATGTCTCAGAAAAAAGAAATATAAGATATTACTCTGTTTGGTGGCTTACAAGCTTAAGGGTTTTGAAGATTTTTTTCCCCTGCAAATCAAAACTCTTACTTCAAACAAATTCTTACCTGGAACCTCAGTACATAAATAAAATGGATAATACTTGAGGTAGGGGAGGGAAGAGCTTGATTTGACTGACAGGAAACTGAGACCGACTGAGGTTAAATGGCTTGCTCTAGATTACGTTAGTGCATAACTGTCTTTCCTTTGTTGGCTCACCAAAAAGTGTGCATTTTTTTTGTTTTGTTTTGTTTTGTTTTGTTTCTCTGAAAACTTGTCACTTGTCCCTCTTCCACAGCATGAAGTTATTCAGGTTCAGTCTAAATAGCCATCTTTAAGAGACTGTGGAAAAGATTCTGCACTGCAGTGGCGGGTAGACAGGGCCCTTTCCACACTTGGTTCTGCATATGGGAAGGTCAGCAAGTGGTCTGGAGAGCTATACACTCATTGTTGTGGGCCACATTTGAGATATTTAAATAGATTCACCCTGGGCTCAGTTTAACACTAACCCTGTTCCTGTTGAAGGTTGATGTGGAGCTGTGAACTGGGGTCTCAGGCACAGTTGTACTGATATGTAGGAGCTTGTGAATGGAATTTTGAGAACAAAACAGGTGTCCCTCTTATTCTCATTTCTGAGATGGGTTATAATAATTTACTTTCTCTTTCTTTCTTCCTTCCTTCCTTTCCTTTCCTTTCTTTTTCTTTCCTTTCTTTCTTTCTTTCTTTTCTTTCTTTCTTTTTTTTTTTTTTTTTTCAGATGGAGGCTTGCTCTGTCACCAGGCTGGAGTGCAGTGGCACGATCTTGGCTTACTGCAACTTCCACCTCCCAGGCTCAATGACTCTCACACCTCAGCCTCCCAAGTAGCTGGGACTACAGGTGCACGCCGCCACACCCAGATAATTTTTTTTTTTTTTTTTCTTGGAGACGAAGTCTCAATCTGTTGCCCAAGCTGAAGTGCAGTGGCGCGATCACAGCTCACTGCAACCTCCACCTCCCGGGTTCAAGTGATTCTCCTGCCTCAGCCTCATGAGTAGCTCGGACTACAGGCATGTGCCACCATGCCTGGCTAATTTTTGTATTTTTAATAGAAATGGCATTTCACTGTGTTGCCCAGGCTGGTCTTGAACTCCTGAGCTCAGTGAGTCTGCCTGCCTTGAATAATTTACCTCTTCTAAGTTATTCTTGTGAAAGAAGGCATAGAGAACTTTGCAAGTATATTAGAACATATATAGTAAATGGTTACATTTGGTCTTTGATGGTAACCTCTTTCTCTTTCTGATCTTGAACCAACTTCATTTCTCCCTTACCATTTCTCCAGTTCCAAACTTAGTGATGAGATGGGAGTGCAGATGGGTAGAAGAAGGTTGAGTCAAAGGGGTGGCAGGGACAGCGGCTGCCACGAGCCTCCCTGACGACATGGCGGGACTGCCGTGTGCCTGGGCCGGCTGTGTGAGTCATCGGCCGTGTCTGCCCAGGCCTCCCCACCTCCTCTATGTTCTCTGTTTCAGCCCAGGCAGCAGCCGTACATCCTGCCTCCCGTTCACGTCCAGTGTGGTGAGCACTACTCGGAAACGCACACCTCGCAAGGTAACTCTGGCTTGCCGTTCTCTCTTCTTAAGACAAGAAGTTGAATACCAGTAAGCAGTAAAGAAGGCTTTAAAAAAAAGATGACAGGGATGCTTTCTTTTTAACTTTGTCCTCATCTGAATGACAGTAGCTAACAGCTTCAATTTGTGGATGGCCTAGACTATCAGTTACCTCTGATCAAAAAATTTCCCCACTATTGGCTGCTCAGGGAGTCAGGGCCAAGGCAGTGAGCAAGTCCTTTTCTCCTCCCTTTCCTAAGGGAGCTTAGAGAAGAGAGTTTGACAGCTCAGCCCAAGTGAATGCACTTCACCTTCATTGCCAGTATCATTAAACTCATGGCAGTCACTCAGGTTTTCATGGTGACATAGAACATGGGCATGCAGAATAATTGGAAGAAATAAACAAAGTCAGCCTTTTCTTTTAGCTGTTTTTCTCATCTCTTTCTCCAGCCCCTTTCTTGGTACACTTGCTTTTTTCTTCTCAGAGTAAGGTAAATCTGTTCTATTCCTCTCTTTCTCCCAAAACATCTCCCATGCAAAATGTGTGAAAAAGCTTCTTCTAGTAATGACTTCATGATAACAGCTAACATTCATAGAGCAATTGTGGTATTGCTGTAAGTACTTGCTATACATTGTCTCATGTAATCCTTAAAATAAACCTGTAGGTACTATTATTATTTCTATTTTACAGTTATGGAAATTGGAATACAGAGAGATTAATGGTGGAACTTAGATATGAAAATCGGTAACTCGTAATCATTATGCTAACTGCATTTCAAAAAGAGAGATGGTAGAAAACCTCGGATGTTGGAAATGTAGTAAATGAATAATTAGTTTCTATGTTATCAGCTCCTGGCCATTTTGAATCCTCTGCTGTCTGAAAGTGTGAGCATGAAAACCAAGACAGTCAAGACTATTTAATTTAATAAAAACAGTACTTTTTACAAGGAGACTAGCGAAGTTACCACATTTCTATGGGATGGCACCAAACCCCATGGGAGGCGGATAAATTGCAGCACATTTGTCTCTGTGTCCCCCTGTTTTTTCTGCCCGTCTCATCTGATCAGATCTCTTTACACACTCCTACTCTTCAGATGGTTGAATGTCTTCAGTCACCTTTTCTGTTTTTTACCTTCTCTGATTTTATGCTTATCTGTTTTGCTCATGTTTAAATCTGTAGTGTGAAAAAATGAATATATCTTGGCCACAGAAAGGCAAGAGGTTGCCTTCCTTGGAGGGGTGTGTGTGTGTAAGAGAACACCGGACACCTAGAATGGGCCTGATTTTAGAAATCTGCTTTTTCTCTCTTTAGGGACCTCTTTAAACTATAATTAATTTTTACTTGAATTGACCTAAGTGATGAAACCAGATCTAGAGGGGATTTGGGAAATTACCGAAAAGAACTCATGATTCTAATTTTGGCCTTCATTGCTGCTCAGGACGAACTAGCTGTGCTGACATCCTGGCTACGTCATTTGTTTTGTGTCTTTAGAATGCCCAGCAGTCCCCTGGGTGAAGGGGCTTTTTCCATTGCCGTCAGGAAGAGCAGCTCTAAGTACTTAGTAATTGAAATCTATTGCCCTATTAAAGTTCTTGACTGTCTGGTCTAAATATTCAGTCCTATTGCTGAGCCCTGCACAAGAGGACAGGTCTCCCCAACTGGAGGGCAGTTGTTGGTGCCTGATTTTAAAGCTTATGGCAAAATTGAGAACTTCCCCAAGCGACACTTACTCCAAATGTGTGCATGCCTTCTTCCATTAGGTTCCCATTTTCTTTTCAGTATGTCTTAAGGTGTTCTTTCTGTATGTTGGCATTTCATCCAAGATGGTATCCGTTATTCTGTAGAACATGTGGGTAGAGACCATGGGATTTCACTTTTTATGACTTATTTAAATGAAAAGTCAGCTCATGAGTATGAGGATGTACTTTGTTGTGGCAGGATGGCTTGGAGGTTCACGTGCCTTTGTTTGACTTCTCGTAGACAGCATTTTTCATGGGAATGAAGAAGCCTTGTATTGCAACTCTCACAACAGCCTGGACTTAAATTATTTAAATGGCACCGTCACCAATGGCAGCGTGTGTAGCGTTCATAGCGTCAACTCCCTCAACTGCTCGCAAAGTTTCATCCAGGCCTCCCCTGTATCTTCCAACCTCAGCATCCCTGGGAGTGACATCATGCGGGCCGACTACATCCCGAGCCACCGGCACAGCGCGATCATCGTGCCCTCGTACAGGCCAACCCCCGATTATGAGACAGTCATGCGCCAGATGAAGAGGGGGATACTGCATACAGACAGCCAGAGCCAGTCTCTGAGAAACCTCAACATCATCAACACCCATGCCTATAACCAGCCAGAGGATCTGGTGTACAGCCAACCAGAGATGCGGGAGAGGCACCCCTACACTGTCCCTTATGGGCCACAGGGTGTCTACAGCAACAAACTTGTCAGTCCATCTGACCAGAGGAACCCAAAGAATAATGTGGTACCAAGCAAGCCAGGGGCAAGTGCCATCTCGCACACGGTGAGCACCCCAGAGCTGGCCAACATGCAGCTGCAGGGCAACCATAACTACAGCACGGCCCACATGCTCAAGAACTATCTCTTCAGGCCACCACCCCCCTACCCACGGCCACGACCTGCCACCAGCACCCCAGACCTGGCCAGCCACCGCCACAAGTACGTCAGTGGCAGCAGCCCAGACCTGGTGACCCGGAAGGTGCAGCTCTCGGTAAAGACCTTCCAAGAGGACAGCTCTCCGGTGGTGCATCAGTCTCTCCAGGAGGTGAGTGAGCCTCTTACGGCCACCAAGCACCACGGCACGGTGAACAAGCGCCACAGCCTGGAGGTGATGAACAGCATGGTGCGGGGCATGGAGGCCATGACGCTCAAGTCACTCCACCTCCCCATGGCTCGCCGCAACACACTCCGGGAGCAGGGACCGCCCGAGGAGGGGCCAGGCAGCCACGAGGTCCCCCAGCTCCCTCAGTATCACCACAAGAAGACCTTCTCTGATGCCACCATGCTGATCCACAGCAGCGAGAGCGAGGAGGAGGAGGAGGAGGCTCCAGAATCGGTGCCCCAGATCCCCGTGCTCCGGGAGAAGATGGAGTACAGCGCCCAGCTGCAGGCGGCCCTGGCCCGCATCCCCAACAAGCCCCCGCCTGAGTACCCCGGCCCAAGGAAGAGTGTGAGCAATGGGGCTCTGAGGCAGGACCAACCCAGCCTTCCTCCTGGCATGGCTAGAGCCAGGGTGCTGAGGCACGGGCCGGCCAAGGCCATCAGCGTGTCCCGGACCGACCCGCCGGCTGTCAACGGGGCCTCTCTCGGCCCATCCATCTCGGAACCCGACCTGACAAGCGTGAAGGAGCGGGTCAAAAAAGAGCCCGTGAAGGAGAGACCTGTGTCTGAAATGTTTTCCCTGGAGGACAGCATTATAGAGAGAGAGATGATGATCAGGGTGAGTGTCCTCCTCTCCGGGGGCATTTCCCAGTGTGAAAGCGCATGCTTCAGGCACTGAGCAAGGGGCAAGCCTTATGCAGGGAATGTGGTAGGTTTTTAAGCAATCACTGAACATTTAAACAGGTAGTATTTTATTACACAAAATGTTGGGTTTTGCCCTTTCAAATAAATCTTCCATTCTCTTTCGTGACTTCTAACAGGTGTACTTGGTAGGTTGTTGAGGCCAATGGCCTCAGCTAGTATTTTGCTGTTTATTCAAGGCTCAAACTTCCAATTGTGTGAGCTGCTATTATGGAAGCTCACCTTTCTGTGTCTTTCAGTGTTTTATTTTCTTGAAGGAAAGCTGTCCCCCACCTCCATTTAGATATTAAAAGCAACATCCTTATACCGCCTTCTGTATAGATCCATAAGTCCAGACTCGCCAATATTGTCTTGGTTGTGATATGTTAGCTTTATATTCAGATTTTCTTTCAATAAATGTTTCACACAGATTCAAGAAAATTATAGCAATTAGATATATAACTCAGTAATTGGATAATTATCCATTGAACTTATTCTATCAAAAATTCACCCACATGTATGTGAATACACACATACATATATATACATACGTATTACCACTTGAAGATCCATCCTAGTATTAGACATGAATAGGTCTTCTTCATAATATGTACAGAGCCATGTATGGTGGGGGCTACCTGTAGTCCCAGCTACTTGGGAGGAAGAGGTAGGAAGATCACTTGAAGCTGGGAGTATGAAGCCAGCCTGGACAATATAATGAGATCTCATCTCTACAGAAAAAAAAAGAAACCACAGGTATCATGGCAGGAGCCTGTAGTCCTAGCTAATCAGGAGGCTGAGGTGGGAGGATTGCTTGAGCCCAGGTGTTCAAGGCTTCAGCGACCTATGATTGTGCCACTGCATTCCAGCCTGGATGACAGGACTAGACCTCATCACTTAAAAAAAAAAAAAATTGTACAACCTGGGGAGACAGTTATGTTGTCAGAACAGGACTATGCAGGTACATGTAGAACAATGAAGTGAATCTGTTCTTACTAGTGAGAAAATGTTTGGATTATTGCTACTTTAAAAAATCTCGGCTGGGCGCCGTGGCTCACGCCTGTAATCCCAGCACTTTAGGAGGCTGAGGCAGGCAGATCATGAGGTCAGGAGTTCTAGACCAGCCTGACCAACATGGTGAAACTCCATCTCTACTAAAAATATAAAAATTAGCTGGGCATGGTGGCGCGCACCTGTAATCCCAGTTACTCACGAGGCTGAGGCAGGAGAATCACTTGAACCCGCAAAGCGGAGGTTGCAGTGAGCCGAGATGGCGCCATTGCACTCCAGCCTGGATGACAGAGCAAGACCCCGTCTCAAAAAAAAAAAAAAAAAAAAAAAATCTCCATTGCTGCTTGCCATGAACATTTTCACTCCCTTAAAAAAACCAATTAGAACTAATCAAAGCCAGATTGACTTCTCTTCATTCACCACGGTTGTACCATACGGTAGCCAAGCCTAATTTTAGGAACTCTGAAACAGTTGTAACTTAAAATTTGCCTTGATGGAATCCATTTGGCCATCGTCATTTCCAGGTCTTCCTAACCCATCATTGGGATTCAACCTGAAAAGAACAATCAAGGCCCAATGATTTAAGGAAGCCAAGTTCCTGGGGTCAGAAATTGAATCTATAGCAACCTTGTTACTTTTGGAAAACCTTAAGAACATTCTCAACCTCACAGTTTTGGCCAGCCCCACTAGAGTAGTGCTAAGAGATTTTTATACAGACATGACTGTTTGCAAACCTGGAAGGAAATTGTGCAAGGTGTACCTTTGCCTCTAGCAAAGAAAACCTTTGGCTTGGAATGGAAGAAATGTATGGGTGGGTGCCACTGGGAGAGAGCTTTCCCAGCATGGAAGAAAGCAATTTATTGGTAGAAAATAATTTTTCAATACTTCTTCCACGCCACTTAAAAGCAACATTAACATCAAGAACCTATCAGTCTAAGCATTTAATTTAGCTATTTCCCCTGCCAACTCGATACTTAATGATGTCCACATGGTCCCTTAACCTCATTTTGGTTGTATTCATCCTCTTCTCTTCTTACTCGTATTAAACAAATAGCCTGTAGCCAAAATCTTGGCAGGGTCTCCTCCTTATAGCTCCTTGCATTATCACAAAGGAACAAGGGGATTTTCACTATTGTTTTTTCTCCAGATGCTTTTCCATTCCATTCATGTAGGTAATAATGACTAGCAAATTTTAGCCATTAACCTTTAGTTCAAGAAAATAATTATCCCATTTCTACTTCATTTTCCCTGTTGATTTTTTTTTTTTTTCCCAAATCTGCTACACTCAGGAGCTCAAGGACACCAGCAGACCTTAGAGGTGGATTAGGAGCTTCTTCAGTGAGCCAGGAGGCCAGGCAAGGTGGTGACAATGCCAGTGGCTCTGAGCCCAAGATGAGTCTCCACCTGTTTTGTTTTAATGCAAAACTCACCCCTTAGCCTAAGCAGCATCCCCACAGGTCAGATACTTCTCTGCTCTCCTCACTATGGGCAACTTTTGCCAGCTTGATGGGAATTCATGAGAGGTGATGGCCATTCTAAGGGCCCTCTTGATCAGAACACAATGAGAAACTTTTAGCAAAAGAAAACTCAGGAGTGGGGCGGAGTGTGCAGGTATGGTGAGAATTTGCCCTCTGGGCAGCTCTCCTGGACCTGCTTGTCTATTTGATGGATGGTTCAGCTGCTTTTGTAGCTCCTCATTCTGGCTCCTACCGCTTCCTTGAAGATACTTCCCTGCTTGTAGTCCCCTAGCCAGAAGTTGATGCACTGAGAAGAAAAGGCCAGATCAGAGCTTGTGAATTATTATTATTATTATTTTTATCTCTGGTAGCAAGCTGATAGGGTGAGAAGGATCAAAGAGACATACTTTGATTTATCACTGAGTAATAATCCTTTCTCAATAAAGACAAGTTAATTACTTTCTGTCTTAGACCCAGTTAGGGTCGCCTTGTAGGGCAGGTGGAAAGGAAGCGGGACTGCTGAGAGGAGCTCAGGACCCATTTTCCAGAACTATTACCTTCTCAAAACTTTGGAGAGCAGTGAAAATAGATTCCCAAGTGAAAGAGGTGACAGAAATAAAAAAATAAAAAAAAAGAAAAAGAAAAACTCTTTCTCCCCAAAACTAGCAGCAAGCAAACAAAGACCTAAAACATTTTAATCCAGAATCTTCTCCCAGGGGGTTCCCAAGAATTGACAGACCACGGCCATTTGTAAGAATATTATATCTTTTGGTGGTAAGTCTTTGGGTACTGTAAACCCAGAAAATCTGAGACAGGTCTCAGTTAATGTAGAAAGTTTATTCTGCCAAGGTTGAGGGTACACACCTGTGACACAGCCTCAGGAGGTCCTGATGACATGTGCCCAAGGTGGTCGGGGCATGGCTTAGTTTTATACATTTTAGGGAGACATGAGACATCGGTCAGTATTGGTTCTCTCTGGAAAGGCGGGACAACTTGAAGCAAAGGCAGGAAGACTTGCAAGTAGGGAGGGGGCTTCCAAGTCACAGGTAGGTGAGAGGCAAATAGTTGCATTCTTTTGTTTCTGATTAGCCTCTCCAAAGGAGTCAATCAGATACGCATTTATCTCAGTGAGCAGAGGGGAGACTTTGAATAGAATGGGAGGCAGGTTTGCCCAAGCAGTTCCCAGCTTGACTTTTCCTTTTAGCTTAGTGATTTGGGGTCCAAGATATTTTCCTTTCACAGTACTTTTCTCACTTTCTCCCAGTAACCTCCTCTGAGACACTCCTTTGGTTTGTCTGATGAGTCCGTGGTCACCAGGACAGGCATCCTATTGTCAGTGTCACTCACACAGGCTTCATTCTGATTGTAGGTGACATTATGGAAACACATGGAAGGGCGTAATGCAGTCCCCCCACCTGCAATTAGAATAATTCATAACTCTGTGGGATGGCTCCATCAAGACCTCTTCCTGGGGAGTGAATTTATACATCATAGAATAAGGAAAAAAGTGTCTCAAGGCTTGAAAAGAAACCGGGGATTCAATGGCTCTTCATCTGTGGCAGTCAAATGAATCTGCAAATGGGTTGCCCTTCAGTGTGAATCAAAATCCTAAACCTTGCAAAACTCATCTGCTTCTGTGAGGAGTGCCTGTGTTCTTCCCTTAACTTCCAGGACACACTTAATTTTAGGAAAGGCCTTTGTGGCTTGCTTGAAGTGAGCATAAAGAGCTTTTCATAGTCGGTCAGTTTCAAGGACCTGAGGAAGCACAGCAGGAGGCTAAAAACCAGCCCTGCCCAATCCAATTTCAATTTAGAGTTGAGGGTGGAGAGGATGGAAATCAAAAAGCCACAAACCGGGGCCAGGTGTGAACATCGAAACCTTTCCCTAAGTGGTCTGCTCGGTTCTGGAGTCCATGTTCCCCCATAGCTCAGTGGCATGCAGTGATGTCCCACCATCTGTGTTGGCAGGCACAGTCTCTGTTATTGTGGGCCCTCCTGGGTGAAGCCTGAAGGGTAAGGCCTGTGGATCATCTTAGATGACCCCAGCCAGGCTTTGGTGTTAGTGAGTTTGCTAAACCACATCAGTTTTCAATTCTGGGCATGATACCACCCTTAGGTACTCCAAGGACATCCTCAGGACGGAAACTTAGGAAGATTTTTCTCTACAGTTTATGTGTGTGGATCTCTCAATCAACAACAAACTGTTTTACAAGTTTTGCTCCATTCCATCTGTGCAAAAGGTCCATCACTGTGATTGGATTAGATGATTCCTATAACCCTGTTTCTCTTTTCCTTGTCTTGTCATCCTTATCTTTCTAAAGTGTATCTCACGTACCCTATTTTGTTTTTGTTTTGTTTTGCCCTATGGCAGGGTGTATTTTTAGGGAGTCTTTTTTCTTATTTATTGGTGTATCTAGCTAAGGAGTTAATTAAGAATAAAAGCTCAGGAGTCCTGTAGGAACTGGCTTCCGGGGGCCCAGTGGGAATAGTGGGAAGGCTGTGTTTGAATTTGCCCTACTGATGGTGATTGTCTGCATTCCTTGGCTGGGGAGTTACAGATTTGAGGAGATTAAAACACATTCCAACATTCTACTAGTATTATAAACAATGAGAACATGTCTTTTCTTGCCGCAAGAATCTAGAGAAGCAGAAGATGGCAGGCCTGGAGGCACAGAAGAGGCCGCTGATGTTGGCAGCGTTGAACGGGCTCTCGGTGGCTCGAGTCTCAGGGCGGGAAGAGAATCGAGTTGATGCCACCCGGGTTCCCATGGACGAGAGGGTAAGTGGCAGGCTTGTCAAATGTGATTCATTCTCTGTAGTCTGAGGATCCCAAAACACCCTCCTTCCTCAAATATGCCAGCACTGAGATTTGTGTGATGCATTATTTCTTCAGTCTGAGATTAGGAAGATCAGGCATAATTGTGTTGCATTAAATCAGTCCCTTCCAGCATCTCCTGTTTCTTCATTCCGGTCTTCCTGCTTTGTCCGGTTGGCGGATCATTGGTTGCCTAAAACCACCAGCCCCTAACATGCTGTATGACTTGGTCAAGTCACTCAATTTCTTTGGGCCTGCTTCCCTTTTTGTAAAATGCACAAGTTAAACACTTGCGGTAGCTCTCAATTTCTATGATTTTTGTGAGCAATTGCCATTTCTTAGGAAGTGATTATTTTATCCAATCATTTATTTTATTTTAATTTTTTAAAACTTTTAGTTTTGGGGGCACATGTGAAAGTTTATTACATAGGTAAACACGTGTCACAGGGGTTTGTTATACGTATTATTTCATCACCCAGGTATTAAGCTCAGTACCCCATGGTTACCTTTTCTGTTCCTCTCCCCCTTCCACCCTCCACCCTCAAGTAGGCCCCAGTGTCTGTTGTTTCCTTCTTTGTGTTCATAAATTCTTATCATTTAGCTCCCACTTATAAGTGAGAACATGCAGTATTTGGTTTTCTGTTTCTGCGTTAGTTTGCTAAGGAAAATAGCCTTCAGTTCCATCCATGTTTCCCGCAAAAGACATGACCTTGTATCCAAGCATTTATAGAGTTCTTTAAAAATGCTGTCCCCTCATATGGCCATAAAATGAGGCTGATTTATAATTGTCTGGATAATGCATTGTGAAAACATGGGTTTTGAAAAGCAGAAAGCAGCTGCATGGTAGTGTTTTAGAGGTGAAGAAAGGTGTATCCTTAGTTCCTGAAATTGCTGTCAGAAGGTTAATAAACAGGTTGTATAAATGTAATAGAGTACTAATAAAATTAGGGTGTTCGATTTCTGCCAGTATGTATCCAGAATTAGAATGTTTTTAAAGCCAGAAGGGACTTCAGAGGAATCATTTAACCCAATTAATACCATGTTATTGTAATTATTAGTTTGGCCAGGGAAGAGGTAAAAAGAGAGAGATTTAATCCTCAGAGCTATAGAACTGTGGACCCAGTGTCATCTTAAAAACAGCTACATAGGTGGAGAAAAGGATGTTTGGATAATTAAAATTAACAGTCTCTTTATCATTAGGACTTTAAACTGTTGTTAATAGCAAAAAATTGATTTTTGAATTTTAACTCTTGCTAGTTCTTGCAGATTTGTTCTACTTATGAGTAAGAAGGAAAATGGTTATTAGACAAGGGAAACAATCAATATGGTTGATAAGGAGACAAACCGAGTATTGATTATACAACTTGAAATCTCTTATTAAAACAATCGCTAAATATTTAAAGAAATTTGGTTGTTTCATTGAGTTTTTGGATCCAATAATTTAGAGAGCTGAAGATCAATTTCTGTTGCAGTTCAGAACCCTGAAGAAGAAACTAGAAGAGGGAATGGTGTTCACAGAATATGAGCAAATTCCAAAGAAAAAGGCGAATGGCATTTTCAGCACAGCAGCTCTGCCAGAAAATGCCGAGCGCAGCCGAATCCGTGAAGTTGTCCCCTATGAGGAGAATCGAGTAGAGCTGATACCAACCAAAGAAAATAACACGGGATATATTAACGCCTCCCACATCAAGGTAGGAAGGCAAGCCTGTTAGAAGGTTTGTTAAAGATGGCTGGGTTAAAGGTAAAAATGCGGGGAGAAGAAAATGTGTGGGCTGCAGCTGTACCTTTTGGCTTGTCCCCAGACCCTCAGGGATGGTTTTTGAACTCCTGTGCTTTTCTTAGTCAGGTGGAAGGGCATGTCTATCACTGCAGAGAGAAGGAAGTCTAGCAGCCTCAGGAAGACCCTCGGGTCAGGGATTTCTGAAGCTCACTCATGACAGAGGCCTTAACTTTTTCTTCTCTCTGTGGGCTGTAACTTTGTCTATACTCACAGGAAAAACTGAAGATTATCCTTTTTGGTTTGTAATTAGCAGAGATGGAGACTTTGGAAGTTACAGGTATTGCGTTACTGACATTCAGGTGTTATGTTCAATAACAACAGAAACGATTGTTTCTCCCTTACAATACTGTGGGTTATGTGTTTTATAAAAGCACAAGTCCTATTATTGCATGGTATTTAGAAGAGTGGAGTAATTTTCACCTGCACTCTAAAAGTGTGGT
Organism: Rhinopithecus bieti; assembly: GCF_001698545.2. Classification (NCBI taxonomy): domain Eukaryota; kingdom Metazoa; phylum Chordata; class Mammalia; order Primates; family Cercopithecidae; genus Rhinopithecus; species Rhinopithecus bieti. Next base: position 7,733,494 of record NW_016804493.1, read on the forward strand.
TAATATTGAATCTTGAAAGATGTGCCACATTAGTCAATGAATTTGTGTTAGTAAGTTTTTGTTATTATTTCAAATACTTTAAACCTTTGTATGTCAGTATTACATAGTTTAGCACTTCTGCAGTTGAGTTATGGATACATGTGTACATATAGTTAAATGTTTCTTAAATAGCTTACCTTCCTCAGAGTCCCTGTTAACAGAGGATACTTATTTAGAATGTCACCATTTGCTCTCAACTCTGAAGTGGGAGATTTGTTCATCTATTAATGTTAAAGCCATTGTTATAGGATGTTGTTAAATAATACAAGGTTCAATTAATAGTCTACTGTGATCAATAGCCTTAGAAACCTGTTTTTGGCCTCGTCTAGAATTATTTGCTTTCCTCATTGGACTTTTCAACTGTAGCAGAATTATTAACAGGTTTTATTGAGCCTCTAAAGGCTAGTTAGGTATCTAGTTTGTGTGTCAATTATAACTAGTTTTGATACAGAATGTGAAAAGTATAGCATGGTTGGGTATATAGTATTTTTATTAATATACACAGACAACCATAGTTTTTAATAATTATAAACTGTCAAAAGAAATATAAAAGAGTAACTGTCATAGATCATGTTACTAATTTTACTTGGATTTTGAGAGTGAGAAGTAAAAAATGAACTCTAGGAAACTCTTAAATAAACTGTCGGTGGGTTTCATGGGCTTAGTTTAGATTATGAAACAATGACCAACGTAATGTATTCAAACAAGGATGCAGTTCACACAGCTGCTTCTTGATAGAGTGTCTATGAAGATCTTACATAGCAATATTATATTATCTTCTTCTTTTGGCCAGATCTCTTCCACTATTTTCCATCTGCTCTCTGAAAAAAGCTGTCACTTTGTATAAACTGTGCCCATCGGGCATTGTTAACTGAGAAGCATTCCCTTCCTTGGTATTCTCTGTGGCCCACATTTCATCCTGTGGATCTGGGTTAGACATGGGTGCATTTAATAGACCCATGGAGCTTGCAAGAACTTGTCCCTGTGTTTTGGAATAGAGGTGTATATTTTGCCAATGTTTTCCCCCCTGGGTTCCAAGCAGCCGTTAACACAGAACAGAGATTTATTTGCTCCAGAGGTGGAATCACATCTGTGAAATCTACCTCAGTAGCACTGCTTGTTGTGTTTTTAATGCAGGTTTTAATACCCTCCTGTCAATACTTGGAATATGCTGAAAGGCCCCAGGCAGCAGCAGCATTCTCTGGAAGTATTTATGTTTCCTATACGTTGGGTGCCAGAGAGGCTAATGTTTAAAATCATAATTCCACGGATAAACCAAACTCCTAGCCAGCAAATATATGAATGTTATCTCCCACTAGTATTTGGAAAATGGATTTTTCTTGCCAGCTTTGACCTAAACATGTCTTGTGTAATGAGACAATAACTTACATTGTTTTTGTTTGAATCAAGTTAGCATACAGTTTTATCAAATAAATGAGGGAAAGAAGTTTCAAACAATGATGACTTCATTGCTTTTTGAACTCTCCAGAGATCTGCATTGCATAGATGTAGAAGGGGCCTGCCTTTGCAATATCAAGGCACAGAGCTGGAAGGGAGAATAGAAAGAATTCCTCCAAAGGCCACCATTTCACCTTGACAGCATGACCTTTAACACTTTGGATACAACTTCTTATTTATGGTTCTCTGCAGCTAGTATTTATAGCTGTAGAATTATCTTCCCCTGATCACCCTGAGCCGCAGGGGTAATAATTTTATTATCCAAAGTAATGTCATGACTGTAGTTCAGTTGGATGCCATGGTACTACCAAGGTGAAGTTATTGATAAAATACTACATGCTGTTGACAAGAGCATTCGTAGCATCTCTGCTGTACATGGCACCACAGAGCAGCAGTAACAGCAGAGGTTTATGATACACTTCATCTCAGATCCACAGGAGAAAGATAGTGCTCCAAAAGGGATGTTGTTCCATGGCCTTTTTAAAATTGTTTTATTTTTTTTATTGTTTAATTGGATACCGTGAAGCACTGTTTTTCAAACTGGATTACAACACAGTGGTAGAATGTGAAATCAGTTTAGTGGTCATGACCAGGGGTGTGTGTGTGTGTGTGTGTGTGTCTGTGTGTGTCTGTGTGTGTGTTTTAATGAAATAGACAAGAGAAAAGAATGGAAAGTGTCAAGAGTACATTGCACATAGTAAGCGTAACTATTATTTCTGTAACAAATCCTAAGTTATACATGTTCATATGTATGCATATATACGTATGTGTATGTGTATGGTTTTTAATAGGCACTAGTTTGCATATACTGTGAGTTACAAACAAAGATCAGGTAAAGGCCAGGCGCAGTGGCTCAGACCTGAGAAGCATTCCCTTCCTTGGTATTCTCTGTGGCCCACATTTCATCCTGTGGATCTGGGTTAGACATGGGTGCATTTAATAGACCCATGGAGCTTGCAAGAACTTGTCCCTGTGTTTTGGAATAGAGGTGTATATTTTGCCAATGTTTTCCCCCCTGGGTTCCAAGCAGCCGTTAACACAGAACAGAGGTTTATTTGCTCCAGAGGTGGAATCACATCTGTGAAATCTACCTCAGATCACCTGAAGTCAGGAGTTCAAGACCAGCCTGGCCAACATGGTGAAACCCCATCTCTAGAAAAATATAAAAAGCTGGGCATGATGGTGGGTGCCTGTAGCCCCAGCTCCTTGGGAGTCTGAGACGGGAGAATTGCTTGAACCCGGGAGGCATAGGATTCAGTGAGCCAAGATCGTGCCACTACACTCCTGCCTGGGCAACAGAGCAAGACTTAGTCTCAAAAACCAGGATTAGGTAAATGTTTTAATAGGCTTGAGTGGCAGAAAGTATTTTCATGTGAGATTGTGTTACTACACTAGCCTCTGTAGTCTCAGGGATTTTGCTAATTGAACTAATTCATTTGGCCCCAAAAATAGATCCAAGGTTTTAAGGTGGATGCAGATGGACAGGTGATGAGCAGGTAATGTTGTCCTTGACCTGGGGTTTATTTACCGATACTTTTCTTGGTTTTCAGGTGGTGGTTGGCGGGGCAGAATGGCACTACATAGCCACCCAGGGGCCCCTGCCACACACGTGCCACGACTTCTGGCAGATGGTGTGGGAGCAAGGAGTGAATGTCATTGCCATGGTCACAGCAGAGGAGGTAAGGAGAATGGCCTACTCCACGTCCTTTTCCCCAGGGAAAGGGTGGCCAGAAGATGGGCTTTGTGCTGGCCACTTTGCTACACTATCCTTCTTCCTGCATTCTCTGCAAATGCTTTTCTCTTTGCTATACATCTGTTTTCTTACTTTCAGATAGATATTTTTCCCCTGGAGATAATTGATTGTTGTAGCTTTTCCTCCTCCCATTTTCTTCTTGCTTTTAACTCTTTTCCTTGGATTGTAATGCACTAAACTGAAAATAAAACAACAGAAAACCAAAAATGACCAGACTTTAGTTCAACCCGCTGACTTTGTGTACCAAATGAAAACAGTGATCTTTCCACTGGAATTTGGGAGTCTCAGGCTGCTCTGGGCAAATCGACATAGATGCCCAACTCCAGGCACCCCCCAGCTCCGCATGCCACCATGCTTATCAGCTGAAAAGAGACCAGAAGCTGTTGTTCCTGGAGAGGCATCTGTTCTTTGGTGGAAGAAAAAATATCTTTTTCTTCTTTTGCCAAGCCAAACATAGTTTTTCTGCTGTAACTAGAGAACTCTATGTGATGTTATAAAAAACCAGCCTACACTGCCAGTCAATCCAGTCTCAGTGTTCAGCTTGCTGTCTTTGCAGGGAGAAGTGTTGTGTTTCCTCTCTTGTCACATTCTCAAAATTTCTTTAACCACCTTCTTTTATTTCTTTCATTAAATTCCAGTTTATGTTTTGAAATCATTCAAGGGACTAGTTTCATCTGTGTTTACCAATATCCGTGGTATTGCAATGGCCTTTCCTAGCTACGTTAAGGGGGTCAGGAACAAAGAAAACTGGGGAGGAAAAAGTCATACTTTTCTTCATTGACTGTTTTGAGCATTGGCTTTTCAGCACAGTCCATTAGAAGAAAATAATGAAAGGGACATCAGGCTCTTTAAAGCCAGTTGTACTTCCCTGGGCTGACCTGTTTGATCTTCCCATAAAGAGAATGAATCCTCCTTAAAGCTTCTAGAATAGATTTATCACCTTATCAGATCACACCATTGCAAGGTATTCATTCACCCAAATACAGCATACCATCTGTGCTAACTTCAGGAGTACATGGTAATAAACAAGACAGGCACCATCCCTGTCCCCATAGAGCTTATGTCCTAGTGGGAGGGACATTCAAAAGTGAACAAATAAAATAAGTGCAGTTAGCAGTAAGTGCCGTGGCAAAAATGGAAAACTACAGTCCTGAGCGGGTCTGGGTGAGTACAGGTCTTCCTGCCTCATCCCTCCTCGTCTTTGTGTGGGTTTCAGCCGCAAAACTGTCATTCACACTAGGGGACTCCTACTAAAGGGTAGCTTCACAATGTGCAACCCTGAGCTCCAGACTCTGTATCATGTCACACACTTGCTGGAAGGCTGGAAATGAAAACCTTATTAATAGGAGCATAAATTCAAGGGAGAAAATTTTTTAAAATGGAAAAAGCGTTAAGAAAGAGAGTGACTGGGGGCTACTTGGGATCAGGGCGTGGCCAAGGACCCTCCGAGGAAGTGGCATTGGAGGTGAGACCGGAGTGACAAGGGGCCAACCTTGCCAAGACAAAGTAGCATCTAGTGATCTGTGGGACAGTTGGGGACTTACAGCCTTTTAAAATCCATAACTGATTTAGACACTCAGCAGAAATGTAAATTTGAGGTAAATCTGCTTTCACAGGATTGGTAAATAAAAGAGGAAGGTGTGCTTCCGACTTAAGGAGACTCAATTAAACCAAATGAAGCCAGGCAAGGTAATTTATATATTCCCCAAAGATGTGTTGCTTTACAAGTGGGCTTTACAAGAGGAACTCCAATGTTCCTCTAAACAGCCGTCAGGGTTCCCAGAGCCTGTCACCACTGCAGCTCTGTTTATTCAGTGCTCCTTCTCTCTCACCACCTACTCCTTGCCCTGGATCTCCTCAGCTACCGCCTCCCCCACACTCCGCCCCTTCTCCAGGGATTTTAAAACTGCAAAACTGAAACATAGACCTTGTGTAAATGGTTGAGAGTACATATTCTCAGAAAAGATTATAAAATCAAGGGAGAAAGAATGGTGATTTAACCAACTGTTCTCAGTTCTAGTTGTAGATTGAACCAAAACGCATTGGTCAGGCTGAAACAAATGTGAGATCAACACTAGATAAAGATAGTGTCGGTAATCAGTGTGCTGTAACAGAAAGAGCTCTGCGCTAAACATCCGAAAGGAGTAGCATGACCTAGAGCGATTGTTGAAACCCCTCCCCCACTTGTCTAAAACCTTTGAATGACTTCCCATTGCCCCTGGGGTGAAATCCAAACTTTCCACCATGGACTGTGAGGCCTTTCCAGTCTTCTGTCCGACCACCTGCCCCCTCACATGTCACACTCCAGCCACCCTGAAGACCTTCATTTCTTGAATGCACCAAGCTTGTTCCTGCTTCTAGATTTTGCACTTGCACTTCTAACATTCCACTGCACCTCCGTTGTGAATCTTTTCAATTTTCCATTGATGTAACTGTCATTGTAAATTGTGTTATTGGTCTTAACTAGCATGTATAGGATTTACCCTGTACAGTGTAGACAGTGCAGAGTGCTACTGAACTAGCGATTTAGAAGCTATTTGCATTTTATTCTGTCTTCACATCTTAGGATTAAAAGGATGAGAGCTTCCCTTGACCTATTTCCAATTTTGCTTTATACGTGATTTAGGAGGGCGGACGAACCAAAAGCCACCGATACTGGCCCAAACTGGGTTCCAAGCACAGCTCAGCCACATATGGCAAGTTCAAGGTGACCACGAAGTTTCGAACGGATTCTGTTTGCTATGCAACCACAGGCTTGAAGGTCAAGCACCTTTTGTCTGGGCAAGAAAGGACAGTGTGGCATTTACAGTATACTGACTGGCCAGATCACGGCTGTCCAGAGGACGTCCAAGGATTTTTATGTAAGTGTTTTTATTCCCAGTCTGCTACCTGACTGACTTTTACCTACTGTGTCAATAATCCAGCCGTTGGAGATGAAATGGAAAAAGAGGATGCTTTCTCTTAAGTAGCAAAAGTATTATAATATTGAAATATATGTTCCTTTCTTATTATGTAGAACAGAGAAGAATAATACATGTCACTTATTCTGTTTGCCTTTCATGCGCATAAGCTAAAAGACTGTGATCGACATATTGGCTCTACCTTGATTCAGACCTTTAGGTACTCATTTAATTGGTAACTATTCTGACACATGCTACAACAAGGATGAACCTTGAGGAATGATGCTGAGTGGAAATAATCCAGTCACAAAAGGACGAAAATTGCGTGATTCCACTTATATGAGGTACCTAGAATAGGCAAGGTCAGAGACAGAAAGTAGGTGAGAGGTTACCGGGGCTGCGGCGAAGGGGGATATGGGAATTACACTTGTTTTTTTTTTTTTGAGGCGGAGTCTCGTTCTGTCATCCAGGCTACAGTGCAGTGGCACGATCTCAGCTCACTGCAACCTCTGCCTCTCAGTTTCAAGCAATTCTCCTGCCTCAGCCTCCCATGTAGCTAGGACTACAGGTGCAGCCACCACGTCTAGCTAATTTTTGTATTTTTAGTAGAGATGGGGTTTCACCATGTTGGCCAGGCTACTCTTGAACTCCTGGCCTCAAGTCATCTGCCCCTGTCAGCCTCCCAGATCGCAGGGATTACAGGTGTGAGCCACCGTGCCTAGTCAGGAATTACCATTTGATGGGTGCAGTATTTCTGTTTGGGACAGTGAAAAAGTACTGGACATGGATGATGGTGATGGTTGCACAACTATGAATATGCTTAATGCCACTGAACTGTGTACTTAAAAATGGTTAAACTGGTAAATTGTTGTGTCCACTTTGGCACATTAAAAAAAAAGGAGAAATAAAATTTAAAAATAGGCCGGGCGTGGTGGCTCACACCTATAATCCCAGCACTTTGAGAGGCCGAGGTGGGTGGATCACCTGAGGTGGGGAGTTTGAGACCAGCATGGCCAACAGGGTGAAACCCCATCTCTACTAAAAATACAAAATTAACCAGGTGTGGTGGCGCATGTCTGTAATCCCAGCTACTGGGGAGGCTGAGGCGGGAAAATCGCTTGAACCTGGGAGGCGGAGGTTGCAGTGAACCGAGATTGCATCATTGCACTCCAGTCTGGGCAACAAGAGCGAAACTCCATCTCATAAATAAATAAATAAATAAATAAATAAATAAATAAATGAATGAATGAATAACATTAAAAATTTTTTTTCACGAAGGTTTGCATCTCACAAGCCCTATATTTCCCTATAGTCGTAAATCTCAGTACTTTCTCGTACTTTCTCATATTTTTATGAAGACACTAAGAAGTATTGAAGCTCTCTTGTAGCTTTCGAAACTGAAATTTGCTCAATGGCTAATTAATTTCTATGTATGTGTATTTTTAGAATGTGGTTATATTAGAAACTAATTCACCAGATTATGTGCAGTATTTTTATTTGAACGGCCCAAAATTGGCCATGTACCTACTACATGCCAGGCACTGGATCGGGCTCTGAGAATGCAGAGGTGACAGAGTTCAGTCTTCACTTTCAAGGTACTCAGAGCCTAATGGGAAAGACAGGCCAGTCAACATCGTCCAAAGATGAGATCTGATACCCTCCTCTGCTTTTCAGTGGTGGCTGCAGCTCTCCCTCTTTCCACATGCTTGCCTAACTGTCCTGTGCTTGTTGGGAAACCCCATTCCTTACTCACCCAACTGGAAAGGAGCCGCATATGCTTCCTGTAGCCTTGTGCCTGCTCTGTTGTTGACTCTCTAGCTAGTGGAAGACCTGTGACCACCACAGAGGGACCATCATCCAGATGTTGGATAATGTCAAAAACTTGATTTTATTTTGGTATTCATTTAGAATGGGAGAAAAAGGGAATGAGAGAGAGAGAACAGGTTCTCAAGACCTAAAAATACTGATTTACAAGTTCCAATAAATATTCTGATGTGTACTTACCCAGCAATACAAGCATTTCATTTCCGTGAAAGTGACGATGGTACTTGAGGGGTTTGGCACTGAAAGCAGAGAGTAGAAAGATGATTGGAGTCAGAGGATCTAGAGTAAGATCCAGAGAGGATTCGTGATTTGCCTGAGGTCAAATGGCTTGTTATCTGTATCTTGAAATAAGGGCAGTGACCTTTGCAGAACTTCCCTTCCTCCTAACAGTGCTCATTGTATTTCTTTCAGCTGATCACGTGCTAATTGACGGATTAAAATTTTCTCCAAGAAGCAGAAAAGGGAAATAATATAAGTAGATCAGTTTGTTGATTGGCTAACAGCTCTGATGAAAGAGTGAGCTTATAAAGCACTTTAAAGAATAGCCTTTTAAATCAGAACCAATTAAGGAAAGCCTGTCTAAATTACCGAAAAATACATAGTAGTTTTAAAGAATGTAAACGTATGTATTATGCTTTTAGGAAACTCAGTACACGTATTCTGTGCAGGGCATTAGAAATGTTGAATCTGTTTCTCCTAGGTTTTAAAAGATTTTTTTGCCCATGTTTAAATTAGGTTACCTGGATGCAGAGTACCTAAGCCAAATTGTTTACTGCCCTCCAGAAGTCTTTATTGAGTTACGGTGTAAGGAACTTTATTAATATGACTGATAGAGGAAACATCCTTTAAATCTACCTCTCCATTACATGAAAAGCTCTATTTGAAAGTGGCATCTACTGTATTACCCAACATTCCTTTTATTTTTCTTCTTAAATTTAGCTCAAGTAAAGCTTTGTCTCTTGTATGTAAATATTGCCTTTGGTCAGACAGAATACTCAGTTGCCTAATGTCTTTTCCCCCTCGCAGAAAAAGTGTAAAGAAGATTCCACACACAATATCTAGCTTGTATTGGTACCTAATAGTAACTACTCCCTCTGTTCATCTCACCATCTCCTTTTTTTTTTTTTTTATTGAGACGGAGTTTTGCTCTTGTTGCCCAGGCTGGGGTGCAATGGCGGGATCTCGGCTCACTGCAACCTCCGCCTCCCAGTTTTAAGCAATTCTCCTGTCTCAGCCTTCCGAGTAGCTAGGATTACTAGCTGGGATTACAGGCGCATGCCACCATGTCTGGCTAATTTTTGTATTTTTAGCAGAGACAGGAGTTCATCATCTTGATCAGGCTGGTCCCGAACTCCTGACCTCAGGTGATCCGCCCGCCTCAGCCTCTTGAAGTGCTGGGATTACAGGCATGAGCCACCGCGCCCGGCCCTTCTTTCTTTTTTGTTTTGTCCTATCTCATGGTACATTACTACTACTACTAGTACTGCTCTGACTAGTACAAATAACTATTACTAGTCATCATCATCCTAGTAGTAGTAGTAGTGATAATAATAGTTTACTTTTTTGGTAAACTACTTCAGATTATTTTGTAATCTGGTAAGTTTATAAAGGAAAGTGTGGGCTATTTATATATGTCTGTAAACAGGTGCTTTGAAATTATTTGAATGGTTCAAACCTACTTTTTTCTCTTCAACAATGTAAACATTTCCCCTATAGTCTGGTTTACACTTCTGCTTTAGGATGAGGTTCACTGAGTATCAAGAACCTTTAAATCTGTTTCTCTCCTGAGCTACTACAAAATCTAAATTATTAATTAAATTTTGGGGGCTTTTGGAGTGTCTGAGGATTACATTTCTGTACTTTTCTCTTTTGTCATGGTTGTAAAAAAAAGTCATTAAGGCTTGGAATCCTGTGATTTTTCTTTTGTGCCCAGTTGGAGTCATGAACACACCCCTCCCTGCACAGCCCTGCTGAGCCAAGCAGATGCTAGAAGGCATGGGGGGTATCATGACCCCCACCACCTCACACACATATTGCCTCCAGAAAGGGGGTTCATCTTGGGCTACTCACATAGCCCCGTGGAATCCATGCTGAAAAGCAGACTCCCCAAAGTCTACTTTAAAATCCAAAAATGAAGTCAAGCCTCAGTTGACATTCACTCATCAGTGAGGGGAAGGAAGAAGGGGCAGATGGATGCTCTCTCCCTACCAGAAATTGGCTCTGACAGGCGGGCGTTTCAAGGGGACTTAGCAGTTGTTCTGATCCCAGTCTGTTAATAGCAGGAATTGCTGTAAGTAATGTCTAGAATCATCTGCTTGGGGGACTTAGGGATTTGCAGAGGGGAAAACAGAATTTAATTTTTAAAAAAGAACTATTTAATTTAAAGAACAAATTCTCCCATGAACTAATTGACTCCCAGCTGGTCCTTTCTGGATCCAGGACTGTACATTGGGTACCAGCCAAATAATTAGTATCTTGTAAGAACTCTAAATTATTGTCACTTAAAAAAACACACACACACACACATTCACCATCAGTTCTCTTCCGCTCCCCCCTCCCCAACTTATATGCAAAGCCACGGAGGACTTTGGTGACAGAATTTGCGTTTTGTCCTGCAGCCTACTTGGAGGAGATCCAGTCGGTCCGTCGCCATACCAACAGCATGCTGGAAGGCACCAAGAACCGGCACCCACCCATCGTGGTCCACTGTAGTGCTGGGGTGGGAAGGACCGGCGTGCTCATTCTTTCTGAGCTGATGATCTACTGCTTGGAGCATAATGAAGTGAGTCATTCTGGGCTTCTCTCCGGATACTCCACCTTGGGGACAAGTCTACACCCTGGCCAAACCTTTGCCTGCGCCCTTGCCTTTTCAGTGGTTAATTTCGTCTCTCCCGACCAGAGTTTTCCAGGCTCCTGGTTCCTAGTTTGACTGACATTTACAGCCCTCCTTATCTTTTTGCCCTCCCACTGCTCCGTGTAGATATCCAGATAAAAGAGGAGAAATGAGGGCGTGCAATAGAAAACACTTAGAAAATGTGATCTTAGTCGGCATCTACTTCCAGAAGTCTGTGGCATTTTGTAGATAGCCTGGTTTCATTGTGGGTAATTTTCCATGATGAGTTATTTGACCCCATATAGTTTAGATGCGTCTTACATTTCTAGGATGTGTTCTGGCATAAATCCTAGGTGAAGTGTCTACTTGGAAAATGTTTTTCATTCTTCAGAGTGAGGTTTGCGGGGTTGTTTGCTTATCTAGTCTGGTAGTTGTGTGGTGTAGCGGAGCAGAGTAGATACTTTTGAGCATGCAAACATCCCCGTCTTTGCATTGGCTGATCACCCTACCCCTTCTTCCTGCAGAAGTGGGGTGCTGCTGAGCCTGTGCACACTAGGTACATGGCATCCCTTTGCTGCTGTAGGATTACGGAGTTACACTGAGAGACTTTGGATTTTGTGTAGGTGAGACAAACAGCAGTCAAAAGCTAAGGAATAGTTCTTCTACCTTCTAGCTACCTGGGACATCAGAATTTTTAAGGGGCTTTTGCCTGCCATATCAGCCAAGTAGAGGAGCCATGCACATGTCACTCCTCCTGTTTCACAGAAGAGGAAACTGAGACCCGGAAGTAATTCCGTGATTCGTCTAGTGCCATGTGGCTCTTATGCAGTGGTACTGAAGCCAGAAGCAAGGTCTTCTGCGTCTGGGTCCAGAGTTATTTCCTGTCTTCACTCTGCCTCCAAACGCTGTATAAGATTTGGTTCTTACTCAGTTTTCAAATTATATGGCTTGAAAAAGTAAAGGAAACTTGTGGTTTGGTAGTTCTTAAATTATAGAATGATTTGTTGCAATTCTGTGGAGGAATTTATATGATAATATACTATTTATTCAATAGCATGAATCATTTGAAAATCAGATTAAATATGAAGTTTGTCATACTGAATCTTCCAGGAAAACAACAAATGCTAAACTTAGACATTAAACTTTCTGCCTGTGAAATGATAATTTTGAGAATCTTCTAGTCTGTCCGTGGGAATGAATGTTTGTGCCACTAAAAATTGGAAAAGGGGCAATCCGAACTGTAGCCTAATATTAGAAAAACATAAAACAAAGCTTGAGCGAAATGCTTGTCATGGAATCAGTTGAGACTACATAACAGAAATGTCATTACCCTCTGAGTTTGTACCATTTTGTCCCACATAGGATTTTTTTATTGTTTGCCTCTCTATTCCTCTCACTACTAGAGGTCTCTAGAAATCTCTAGAACAATGAGTAACCTGCCACTGAGTCTCAATCCATCCATTGCTAGGAAGACAAAATAAGATGAGGTAGAATCAGTGTGTGCATGGCTTGAGGGCCTCATCATCACCTCCCCCACCTAATTGTCCTTTCCTTCCCTTCATATCACTTTTGTCACCAAATTCCCCGCTTGTTTTCTTTATTTCTTTTTTTTTTTTTTGAGAAAGGATTTTGCTGTTGCCCAAGCTGGTCTCAAACTCCTGGGCTCAAGCAATCCTCCCACCTCGGTCTCCTGAGTTGATGGGATTGCAGCTGTGAGCCTGGCCACTCCCCTTATTTCCCCGTTCCCTGTGCTCTGCTCCCCACTTCCCCTTTTCAACTCAAGAAGCCATTCTGTCTTGTCTGTCATTAAAAACTATTCTTTTCTGAGCTCTTTGGAGACCCGTCAAAGGCTGAGCCTCAGTGAGGCGATGACATGGGGGCTCACTGAACACCAGATGTTATTGGACCAGCAGAGCACAGACAAGGCATATCAAAGCCAGAACAGTTTGGAGTGAGGGATTCAGCCAGTGTGGCCTCCTGTGGACTTGGTGAAGGCTCAGAGTGGTTAAATGCTCTATGGTGTGTCCAAACATAGCGGATTTCCTCAGTGCCCAACTGCATGCCAGAACATTCTTTGCTGGGACGTGGTCAATCCAAAAAGAACTTCTGTTCCCATTGATATTCAAAGATAGCAAGATGACTCATATTTTTCACTTCACTTCCCCTAGCACAAATATAGCCAGTCTTATCTGTCCTATTTCCCATGGTTGCTATTGGTAGATGGTTAGGGGGAAAAAAAATGCTCTACTTTTGTTCTGATACTGTTTCAGGCCTGGCTAGTAAGATCCAAGCCCCTATTTCAGGAGAAGAGTAGACCATGTTTAGTTCGTTTGTTTTATAAGCAAATTTTTTAACAAATATATATTAAATTGTGGGTCTCATTTTTCTCCTGTCCAAACTCCCCTGCCTTCTTTCCACAGCTTCTGGATTTAACATACTTCGTATTTTAGTCTGTAATTCATGCAGTTTTAATTCTGTCAGTGAAATGACCTTTCTTTTTCCTGGACTTGTCCCTCTCAGTCTTATTCTAAACACAGAAAAGTTGAGCAGAAACAATGAAACGCAGACACTTACAATGAGGTTGGTAGCTGTGCGGTGGGGAGTGGCGACAGCTGTCCCAGGCTGCTCTGGGAAGCCTCTCTGTGGCCCAGTGCTTTTGGTCACTGAGTGTTAGCTGAGACATTTTAAGGTGCATAGGGTTTTTCAGGAAGCACTCGTTTTATGGTCTGCGGTACACTCTCTTAGTCCCCTGGATGTAGCTGTCTGTTCCAGCTACAGCTAATCACAAAAACTTAGGATCTCAGTAGCCAAAAGGGCAGATGTCTTGATCTTGCCGCTTTTCTGAATAAGTTATACCTGCTTCATAAAGTGAGGAGGAGAAAATGTCTTCTAGACAAGATTGAGCAAGTGTCAACTGCTTTGTGCTTCCTTGGCTTGGGGACAGTTAAGAGCAGAGCCTGTGGGAGTGAATCAATCTTTAAGCCAGCTGGGACCCTTTCATTGAAGACCAGGAGAACTTTCTTTGTCATGTTCCCAGACTTCTCCATATCAGACAATATACTGTCATTTAGGCTCAGTCCTACAGGTAATTGAGATGGGGATGATGGTGGAGGAGGAGGAGGAGGATGTGGTGGTGGAGGAAGTGGTGATGGTGACAACATTGAAAATAATATCTTAACAGCTAGCTTGTGTCTAGTGTTTGCCATGTATACGCACTAGTCTAAAGCCTTATAGTATTAACACAAGTAGCCTTTGCAGTGACACTGCACCAAGTCCTGTTAGTACCTGTATTAGTCCACGCTCACACTGCTATAAAGAACTACCTGAGACTGGGTCATTTATGAAGGAAAGATGGTTAGTTGACTCACAATTCTGCAGGCTGTACAGGAAGCATGGCTGGGAGGCCTCAGGAAACTTACAATCATAGTGGAAGGGTGAAGGGGAAGTAAGCACGTCTTCACATGATAGCAGAAGAGAGAGAGCAAAGGGGGAAGTTAAAACATACTTTTAAACAACCAGATCTCATGAGAATTCACTGTCACAAGAACAGCAAGAGGGAAATCTGCCCCCATGTTCTAATCACCTCCCACCAGGTCCCTCCCCCGACACTGGAGATTACCATTCAACATGAGATTTGGGTGGAGACACAGAGCCAAGACCATGTCAGTATCCTCACATAACAGAAGAGAAACTGAGTCATAGGTAAATGAAGTAATGTGCCCACTTCCCACAGCCAAGAAGTGGTAGAGCTGAGATTCAGCAGATGAAGCCCTACTTAGAGCCTGTGCTCTGAACACCAGTGTGATCCTGCCTCCCGACTAAAACCTTTGCTGGGTAGGGGAGAGGAGCAGCCTTATTCTTTCTATTCTTTTAACTTCAGTGTCCAACTACAGAGTAATCCTCATCAAACATGATATTAAGTTCATTATTAGGTGGCTCTAGATCACATCTCATGATACTGGTCACTTTGCAATATAATTTAGGCAGAGACCTACCTGTTACCATCAGAAGCTTATAACCTAGGTTCTGTATTTTGATTCATAGTTCGAAGATTCACATGCCTTTTTTTTTTCTTACTAGGCAGGGACTTGACTTTGTCCGTTTGCACCACTGTGATTACACCACTGCACTCTAGCCCAGGCAACATCACAAGTTTGTGATGTGCATTCCTTAGTTGGTGTTGAACAAGAGTGACTGATGGCATGTGTCATGTCATAACTATACACAGTTTGGAAATAGCTGAAATTATTTTTCAAGGTTCAAAGGTTACAAAGTCAAGCATACAGCTGAGTTTTTATTATTTTCTTTTAAACACTTGCTTAGCCCTTGAAAACTTCCTGGGTGCCATCATGCCTGGGGTTAAGAGCTCACAGAGCATAGTGAGTGTGCTGAGGCCACCACGGCCTCCACAGCTCAGGGGTGCTCCAGCCGTATGTGTCCTGGCTGGTCCAGGAGGATGGACATGGTGAAGGTGAGGGGAGAGGACACTGTGATGGCCTCTGGTTTGCTCAAGTATCCATGACACTGTATTAATTTCCTTTCATTAATGATAATATATATCATTGTATATACTCTCAAATAATTCACACATAGGCAATCTCATTTAATACTCAAAATGTTCTCATTTAAGACTCAAGGCCAGGCACAGTGGCTCATACCCATAATGCTAAGACTTTTAGAGGCCAAAGCTGGAGGATTGCTTGAGCTCAGGAGTTTGAGACCAGCCTGGGCAACATAGTGAGACCTCGTTTCTACACAAAATTTTAAAAATTAGCCAGGTGTGGTGTGCCACATCTATAGTTCCAGCTACTCAGGAGGCTGAAGTGGGAGGATTGCTTGAGCCTAGGAGGTTGATGTTGCAATGAGTTACGATCGCACCACTACACTCTAGCCTGGGCGACAGATCAAGACCCTGTCTCAAAAAAGGTGTTCTCGGCCAGGCACTGTGGCTCATGCCTGTAATCCCAGCACTTTGGGAGGCTGAGGTGGGCGGATCACGAGGTCAGGAGTTTGAGACCCCAAACTGACCAGCATGCTGAAACCCCATCTCTACTAAAAAAAAAAAAAAAAAAAAAAAAAAAAATTAGCCCGGCGTGGTGGCGCGTTCCTGTAATCCCAGCTACTCAGAAGGCTGAGGCAGGAGAATCGCTTGAACCTGGGAGGCAGAGGTTGCAGTGAGCAGAGATCAAGCCATTGCATTCCAGCCTGGGCAACAGAGGGAGACTCTGTCTCAAAAAAAAAAAAAAAAAAGTTCTCAGTTAAAGGCTTTTACTCCAAGTAGGACTGGTGTTCAGAAATGGTGCTTTGACATTTTAAAGGTTCACACTTCAATTATCTCACTTGATCATGACTACAGTCCTGTGAGATTATAATTGCATTAACATTAACATTTATTAATGTTAATAAAGGAATAATGAGGCCAGGCGCGGTGGCTCACGCCTGTAATCCCAACACTTTGGGAGGCCAAAGCGGGCGGATCACCAGAGGTCAGGAGTTCAAGACCACCCTGGCCAACATGATGAAACCCTGTCTCTACTAAAATTACAAAAAATTAGCCAGGCGTGGTGGTGCGCACCTGTAATCCCAGCTACTCTGGGGGCTGAGGCAGGAGACTCTCTTGAACCTGGGAGGCAGAGGTTGCAGTGAGCCGAGACATACCACTACCCTCCAGCCTGGGCAACAAGAGTGAAACTCTGTCTCAAAACAAAACAAAAAAGGAATAATGAGTAATATTTATTA
Source organism: Rhinopithecus bieti (assembly GCF_001698545.2). Lineage (NCBI taxonomy): Eukaryota > Metazoa > Chordata > Mammalia > Primates > Cercopithecidae > Rhinopithecus > Rhinopithecus bieti. The sequence goes on from NW_016804493.1 coordinate 7,750,040, forward strand.
AGCACTCACTGTGCACTAAATGCTTGATGTGTGTTTCATCATTTGATCCCATGAGGCAGATGTTATTTCATACCCCATGTTATTGCTGAGGAAATGTCACTAACTAGGGCAAGGCCACACTGCTGTTAGAGGAAAGCATTATTATCCTGATTTTACAGATGAGGAAACTAAGACCCTGAGATGTCTTAAATCCTGTCATTGGGTTGTGGTGGAGTTGAGAGTACCCGTCAGGTCTCACTCCAGCCTTTATGTTTTATCCAGCAGACTAGTCTGTATTTAAAATAATACACCAGGACAGGTGTTGTGGCCCACGCCTGTAACCCCAGCACTTTGGGAGACTCAGGTAGGAAGATTGCTTGAGCCCAGGAGTTGAAGGCTGCAGTGAACTATGTGCCACTGCATTCCAGCCTGGGTGGCACAGCAAGACCCTCTCAGAAAATTTGAAATTAAATAAAAATAAAATATCCCACCAGTGACACATGATGACCAGGTTCTCCAGTTGCTAGTATAAACTGTTTGATATGTAAAACTCAGCCAGGGCAGAGTCCCTTGCTTTCTCTTATACCTGGGCATGGGCAGTGGGTGAGTGCTTCCTGAATGAGGGAATGAGGAATGCTCTAAGGGAAGCCTCCTGTCTCAGGACCTTGTGCTTTCTCTCTTTTCTTGCAGAAGGTGGAAGTGCCCATGATGCTGAGGCTCCTCAGGGAGCAGAGGATGTTCATGATCCAGACCATCGCTCAGTACAAGTTTGTCTACCAAGTCCTCATCCAGTTCCTCCAAAACTCCAGACTCATTTAATCCCCCCAATCCAGCTCCTGGAGGAGGGACCCAGCTCCATCGTGCAAGGAGAGTCACCTCCAGAAAACATCTGCTCCCCCCGCGGGGGTGCAGGTGGCTGGCAGCAAGCAGGCTCTCTGAAGAGAATAGCCAAGATTATTCCACATGCCATGTATTATTTTATATGAGATAATTTATTTTTTTCCCCTTTGGAATAACTTTTGTGAATTATTATAATGCAGTTTTCCTGATAATATAGTACTTTTCATTCGAACCACATTTTGACTGATCTGCATATATATGTCAGTAGGTAAGGTTGCCTGCTGGATCATTTTGGGGACAGAGGCATGAGGGAGCACATCTCTTGTGAAGTTGCAGCCAGATTTGTAACCAGCCCTGAAATTCATCAGCTTAATTTATTCATCATTCATTACTTATATCCAAAGCAAAGATGGTAAGAAAAGTAATTCATCCTGAAATATAAAGAAAAGCGTCTAAAGGAACAAGCACGATTCTCTTATATTTTGGGACTCATGAGCCTTGATAGACAGTTTTCTCTCTTCTTCATTTCTGCTCCTCATCCTCAGTAATCTCCTCTCCCCAGCACCCCACCCCCAACTTCCCCCCAAGCTTGAGTTAAAGACAGAACAGCTAAAGACAGTGCTGCCTTTACAGCGCAGTAATTGTCATCTTTGGGGACGAAAGAGAAGCTCCGTGTTGCACTTTTCTTGACCACCCCTTATCCTGGGCTCTGGAGCTTGTGTTTCCCTGCTGGAGACTGTACCCTGGGTATTTGTTACTACCTCTCCCGTTTGCTCAGTAGGACCCTGTCTGGTGGCATTGAGGCTCTGGACCAGGCCATCTGTGCAGTTAAGGCTCTACCCTGATTGAGAGAGAATAGCAGACCTAGAAAGAGAAAGCAGTTGGGCAGGGCCTTTGAGAATTGTGTTGTTCAGGCAGGGCCTTGATGATCATTGTGTTTTATTTACATAAGATGTGTGTGCTGGACAGAGACCCGAAAGTTGAGGTCACTAAGTCATTGGAAAGGTCATCAAGGAAACAGATGGGGAAGCTGATTTATGGGAGCTATATGGCATTTAGCTACGTAACAGGGGTCCTGGCCAGGAAACATCAAATTTGACCCCCACTGTGCTGGTATCATCTTCAGGCTTTGGCCTGCAAGATCAGAATTAATCCTACTCAGGACCCCATAGTCCAAACTTGGGGCCACTTGATGAATGATGGTAGAACTGTCATTGGCAAAGCCTTGTGCTTCTTTCCTTTTCTTCATAAAATCCACTCTCTGGTCAGTTATCTTCACTTGGAAGCCCAGTTCTTAGTTTCTTCCTGTGGCTTCATTGGTCAGTGTCCTTCTGAATTTCCAAGGTTGGTACACAATAAATCGTGTTTTGTACATTTTTCCTCTTAACTGCATTTTGGGGATTTATCATTCTGTGTCTACTTTTTCTTGAGTACAACTTTGATATGCACCTTTTTCTTGAGTACAACTTTGATATGTTGTTACGCGGTGATAGGAAGTCAGAGGGCGTGCTCTTCCTGGTTGATTTGATGCCACGTCTTCCTTGTCTTTGCAGCTCAGGGAAAAGGCAGCAGTGGAGGAAGGCATATGGAACGCCCACAGTGGTCAGTTCAAAGAACAAACCTGCAATTTAAACAATGTAGTCAACTAGGCACGGTGGTTCACACCTGTAATCCCAGCACTTTGAAAGGCCAAGGCGGGCAGATTGCTTGAGCTAAGGAGTTCAAGACCAGCCTGAGCAACATGATGAAACCCCGTCACTACAAAAGTACAAAATTAGCCAGGCGTGGTGGTTTGCCCTTGTAGTCCCAGCTGCTCAGGAGGCTGAGGCGGGGGGATCACCTCATTCTAAGAATTTGAGACTGCAGTGAGCCATGATCTTGCCACTGTAGTCCAGCCTGGGCTACAGAGAGACCCTGCCTCCAAAAAAAAGGAAAAAAGGTTGTCAAGAAAAACTACATGTAGTAGAAAGGAAAATTTAATTGCAGGTTTTTTTTTTTTTTCTTAGAGTTGACTGCTGTCGGAGTTCCATATGCCTTTCTTCATTGCTGCTTTTGTCCCCCCGAGCTAAAAAGATGAAGGAGTGGCATCAAATCAACCAGAAAAAGTAGACCTTTGTGACATCCCATCACCACATGCCAACAGGCTGCATATTCCCCATTAAGTTCTTTGGAATATGAATCCTCTTTTTCAACCCGGCCAGGTGTTGTGGTGGCTGTACTCTGTAGTTAGACTCAGAATATCTGGGGATGGAGGGCTTCCCCTCTGTCTTCTGCTTCAAGGTCTGAAGACTCAGTGAAGGAGTATAACCTGCTGATCTTTGTAGATTCTGGAGTTTCATCGTATATCCTGGGAAGAAAACCATTAGTATTACATGTATTTTCAGTGGAACAGAGCTTATAACCCTTATTATAAGAAGCTCATCAATAAGCAAAAAGGTATTTGTGCCCTTTGCTTGGAGGTTTTTCCATCCTTGGGATATTCTACTGTTAGGGATGTTTTAGCAAGTGGTCTCAGTTACTGGTTTACTGCATGATGAACAACATCAGTATTTATCTTTTATCTCGAAGCCCCAAGGTGGGCACTGTTAGAATGTCTCATGTGGACAGCATATAGATCTGGTGTGTCTTTGAGGACATCAGAGCTCATGGGCTTCCTTGAAATTCATCCACTGTCCCTGCCCTGTGCTACGGTAATATTCATTAGTGTACAAAATGCAGGGAGGAAGTAGGTTTAATATTCAACTTTCTAGCCAAAGTTTATATTGAAACCCAAAAGAAAACATTTAAGAGTTGTTCCACATATTTCACTTTTAAAAACAAATGCCTTTGGTTCTTTAGCACATTTTGCATTCCTTTTCACATCTCCAGTAAATGCCAGCATATCTCCTGTTAAATTAGCAGCAGCCATTTAAAGTCCTTTCAGTGGCATCTGCATAATAATTGCCCAGAGATGCTTTATATCTGGGAAGCAAGCCAAGGAATAAACCTTGAAGCAAAGTATTAAATTAGTTATCTAGTTAGAGCTTTTGGAATGATTTCCTGATGATGTATCAAGTCTAAAGCTAGAGCTGTCAGTGTCTATTGCTGCAGTTTGGAATTGAAGGGAGAAAATTAAAAATGGAGGGAAAAAAGTTACCATCTCACAACAAAGCCATCAAACATTTTCCAGCCACTGTGTTCGAGGTTTTCCAATGGAACTGTTTGGTTTCTTTCATCCATACTCATTTGGATACATTGACCCGAGGTATTCATCCTTGTTTACTGTGGTCCCTGAATCATGGGGGCTGAATCTGATGTCTTCATCCTTGAGATGAGATGAGCCTGCTGGCTCAGCTGAGGAATGTCCTGCTGAGGTTTCTTTGGTTTCCTTGGGTTCTACGGATATACTGGATATACCACCTTTTAGCAAGAGTCTCTGGTAGCATTTACAGATAGCATAGACATTAGTATGCACTTCTTTCCCCAGATAGGAAGTAAAGGAAGATTTAGTTGCATGAAAAAAGGATGTTAAACATTGATTACACAGGAGTAAAGATGAATGAGCTGCTCTATTCAGTCGGAGCTAACCAATAAGATCAGGGACGGTAAAAACACCTATATGGAATATTTTGAATCATAAGCTTTTGAGGAGCTTAAATTGAGAGAATTTTACTTTTAATTTTGTAGATTGAAGAGAGGAACCACTTTTTAAAATTATAACGAAACTGCCATTGTTTTCCCAAGGGTCACTTGGCTATCTCTGGCCCCCTCTTTCATCAGCCTGAAGAGAGGGTCTTTGTAGACTGCTGTGGGCCTTGTAGGACTTGACCACAGCTTACACCTACTTAACCTTGATCCTGCCTTCTTTCAGCTTATGCTTTTCAGTTATAAACTCCAGTGGGTACAGCAGGCTGGCCTTTTCATCTGGCTGATTATTTTTCCAGCTTAATATAGATTGACCCATATGAAATTTCCAATAATGGACCATATTTTCTGCGAACAGACAGTGTTTGCATGGATCACCTATATCTTCCCCCAATACAGTATAGATCCCAACACTAGATGTCATTTCTCCAGAGCAGTGCTAATGAACACAAAAGGTGTACCCTGGGTGGGCCGGCTCTTTTCGTGAACCTGCTGCCCTTCTCATAGTGGTCCTTGCATCACTTGGTGAATGGGCCATCTCCTGGGACATGGAAGTCGCAGAGGTAGATAGTGCACTGCAGTTTCTCTTAAGCCGGATTGGCCATCAGGCACATCACCTTGGAGTTTTTAGCTGCTGTCCTTTCCCTATGAGCAGTCTGTATTAACTGACCTCAGCCTACTTGTTACATGACGTATGGGTCCCAAAAGTGTCCTTTGTCAAAAAGCAAAATGTGCTTTCTAGTCTCTCTTTCCCCATCTAATGGTACATTTGCTGGTGAAGATGAGTACAGTTGACCACTTCTACCTGTGGGTTCCACATCCCTATATTCAACCAAGTACAGATTGAAAAATATTTGGGGAAGAGGGGAAACCCACAAATTTCCAAAAAGCAAAAGTTGAATTTGCCACATGCTGACTACTACATTGAATTCACGCAAATGAAGTGACGTGTAGGCATCGAGTTAGGTACTGTAAGTAATCTAGAGATGATGTAAAGTATACAAGAGCTGTGCATAGGTTATATGCAAATACTACACCATTTTATATAAAAGACTTGAGCATCCATGATATTCTGGTATTTGCAGAGGGTCCTTAATTGCCCCCTTTGGTAAAGGATAACTGTTTCATTACTGATTTTCATTTGGGGAAGATCTGTCAATCCCTTGAGGTGGGGGGGTTGGGGGGTGGAGGGTACAGGGCATTCTAGGATGTGTGCCAGGGAGCACGTATTCAAGGGATGGGATTGGGTCAGACCTGTGTTCTTCCTCAGTATCAGAAATAACTCTATGGAGCTCCTAGAATAAGACATTTCTGGAAGCACCACATAATTACTGTTGGGCTCTTAGGGTAGCCGTTTTTGGGAATTTAGCGTTTCCATGTTTTACCAACAATTATTCTGCTGCTGTGTTTTATTGTTTTGCCAATGGGTTTTGAGACACTCATCATGCTCTTATTGAGTGATTTCTTTTCATGAGCAGAGCAACAGCTCATCCAGCATGGTTTCCAAATGGAGAAATTCAGGTCTTTCATAGAAACCGCACAAATTTTCCAATGGCCTACAGCTTTATGGTTGGCAAACTAGTTGGCCCTATAGGGTGGCAATAAAGCTGTAAGATGTTAAACTGCATTTGATACTTATCTTGAATGCTGAGCAAGGAAGCAAAATAGTTCTTGTCTTTACTTAAGCTTCCAAGACATTATGGGGCAAAGGAACTTACAGATGGCATCTGTTGAAAGTAACAGCAACATGTCAGGGAGAAACATGGGGGAAATCTCATCAAATTCTGCTATCTCAAATGTGTCGTCCAGAAGTCAGTGTTATTCAGGGGGCCCTGTGAAACTTGACCACCAGCTTGCCCCGTCAACACTCAGCCTTTATCCTACCTGCTCTCAGCTTTTGTGTTTCTGTTAGAAACTCAGATAGGTATTTTTATTCAGTAGACTACCTTTCTTAATCTCTCCAGCTTAATATAGCTGCATCTTCTTTCTCAAGGCCAAACTGAGATATTCCCTATTAAAATGTCCATGAGCCTAGCATTGAGTATCTGGCATCCATCAATGTCATAGACTGGAAAATGATTGCTTGGTGCAGTAAAGAGGAGGATGTGTATCAGTTCCTACTGTTTGGAGCTTTGTTTAGCCTTCCCATTTTAAAAATAAATTCAAGGACATTGAGTTACAAGGCAGAAGGGCTGGAGCTACTGGGCAGCCTGAGTGTGACCAGCATTTGTATAGAAAGTCATTGCTCCTTCTGCCATACTTTGGGCCATCAGGATCATTATTTCCCAAAAATGCCATAAACTTGCCCAAGAATTTCTATAAATGAGGAGAGGGAGAGGAAGGATTTTTGGATCAGTCCTGAAGTTGCTATCTAAAAGTTCTCTGTTTCACAAATAATTTTCTGAACTCTGTAATGCCTCTGCTCCTCCCTACCTCCCTTTCTGTTAATGTCAGCGTGATGGGAACCACCAAATGGCATGCTAGGGAAACCCTGCGGCCATGTTGGAGTCTATTTCACCCTAGCTCATAGTTTTAAACTGTCTTCACTGTTGAGGTAGAGCTTGATGAATGTCGTGGATTGTGATGCGTGATTTATCATATTTGCCTGGATTTGCTGCTCAAAAGCACCATCTTCCCTCACCTGCCACTGGCAGCCTTTCCTTGCCTTGCTTGTTAGCAGAGCATTCTGCTTACCCATGTGGCTCCTGTATTTCTTGATTCTTCTCCCCTGTGATCTCAGAGGTGCTGCAGAGCACACTCCCCTTTAGAGCAGGTCATGTTTATATTCAGGCCACAAAACTGGGATGCACATGCAGTGACTTTGGTGTTCCTTGTCTTGTTCAGGGGAACGGGTGGGATTGTTGTGTGTTGTCACCCTCTTCATTCCATGAGCACCTTGTTCACCTAGGGTCTGCTGCCTTTTCTTTTTTTTTTCTTTTTGGGATAGAGTCTCGCTCCTGTTGCGCAGGCTGGAGTACAGCCTCCTAAGTAGCTGGGATTACAGGTGTGTGCCACCACACCCGGCTAATTTTTGTATTTTTAGTAGAGACAAGGTTTTGCCATGTTGGCCAGGCTGGTCTCAAACTCCAGACCTCGAGAAGACCCCCCTCGGCCTCCCAAAGTGCTGGGATTACAAGCGTGAGCCACCGCACCCAGTCTCTGCTACCTTTTCATATTTCCCCATCTGCTTTATGGATCAACTCTCAACAGTACACTTTTTCTTTTCTTTACCTACCCTATGAGTGCAACCCAGATGAAAGAGTTAAACCTTGTCGGAGAATCATTGCCTTAAACCTCTCTAAAGTATGTAATTAGGGAATCTTACTGTAATTTTTTAAAAATTGCTTGTATAGTTTCAAAGAATAAGATCTGGCAAATGACCAGATGTGGTGGCTCATACCTGTAATCAAACCAGCATTTTGGGAGGCTGAGGCAGGCAGATCACTTGAGGCCAGGAGTTCAAGACCAGCCTGGCCAACATGGTGAAACCCTGTCTTTACTAAAAATAAAAAAATAAAATAGCCAGGCATGGTGGCAGATGCCTGTAGTCTCAACTACTCAGGAGGCTGAGCCAGGAGAATCGCTTGAACCCGGGGGTGGAGATTGCAGTGAGCTGAGATCGCGCCACTGCACTCCAGCCTGGGCAACAGAGGGAGACTTTGTCTCAAAAAAAAAAAAAAAAAAAAAAAAAAAAAAAAAAAAAAAAAAAAAAAAAATCTGGCAGATGAAAATAACCAGAATGAAAATAGCTAGAAAACTCAGCAAGCAGGAAGCTTCCTTTCTCACCCTTTTGCTCCCTTGCTGATAGAATCAGTCACTTACTGTTAGAAGAAATGAAAGAAGCTCTGTTTAAAACAATGATGACAGCAGTACTTAATATTTATTTCAAGGTGAACTTATATAGATTGAGAGAGGCTACATTTGGCAGAGTGATGTGTAGGAAGACCCATTTGTTTCTAGCTTCTCCCTGCAAGGAGAATGTTTTCTTCACTATAGCCTCTTCACACAGACTGGCCATTCTAGTGAAACAGGTGGTAAACCTGCCCAGAAACATTTTATCTGTTTTCACTTATCTAGGAAGGGGTAAGATTAGCTGGTCATCTAAAATCTGTATGTAAGCTATCTTCATTTTCTTCCCCAACCTTCTCCTCCTGGGAAACACAAATGCCATCTCATCTGACAAAAGGTTTTAGAGGATAAAGCTGAAAAGATTGGATTGGGATCTTTTTGTGGCTTGGGGCGGAACCTTTTGCTAAAATCTCAAGAATGCTGCTTTGAGTTTAGCTAGGGTGACTCTCAGAGCTGGAGTGCCTGGCGTTCTCAGCATTTCTCAGGGGCCTCCCACCTCTCACAACTGCAGTGTTAGCTAATATATACCTTGAGCATAGAACTGAATGCTGTAATTCAGAGCCATTTTTTTTTCAACTTGAACATTGTACAATTTTACTGCAATTTCCTTTGAACTTTCTTGCCACTGTTTGGAATCTTAAAAATTCATTAGCCTTCTCCTTTCTGACATAAAGTTACACTTCATCAGAGATGAGTTCCTGTGTATGTCCTTTGTTCCTTCAATAGCTAATTAATGTGCTTGAGGATACTTCAGTGGAAAAAAGATCTAAATATGCAGATTACTAATAAACATGTAACCGTATGTAACTTGTGTTACATCAGATAACAAGCTAATCTAGTTTATTTCACTGGACTAGGCTTGTGCTCCCTACTTCAGTATTTTGATGCTTTCCTTGCTCTTTGTTTCACAAAATATTGTGAATTTTGGTATCAAACAATGTCATTCAAAACAAATGACATTTATTAGGTTTCATTTTGAAACAATGTACAGGCAAGTCCCCAACTTAGAAACCGGTTTGTTCTTACGGTTCTTGGGCCAGCCCATAGGAGCCCACTGACCTCCACTACAGCCCAAATGGAGGGCTGTGTCAGATCTAGTTGGCTTTTGTGGGCTGACCCAGACATTTAATCACCATCTTTTCTGTTGTTGCTGTAAGAAATGCATTCCAGGTTGGGACTTGGGACCCTGAGAGCACATTCTCCCCCTATGGTGGCCGCTTGCCACCTTGCAAGATGGAAGCCCAGTCTCCTTACTACCAAAGTGTAGTTGTAAGCAGAGAGAGGGGTGAGATGTTTATAGGACATTCCCTAAGCTGGGGAGTGATTTTTATCAATATTCATGTCAGCTGTACTTTGGTATAGACTTCCTATCAACTTAATAATATGAAAAGCCTAAAATAAAACTATGCATGCTATTCTATGTGCTATTTTATATCAGTAAATAAGCTTATGCTTGCCAGTTGTATACACAGTTATGAGGTGTATAGAACTGACTTTGACAGTATTTTTTGCACTGTTTCCTATCTGTTTTTATAAAGTCTTATTTAGATACTGAACCTTGTTGATGTTCTCACTGCCCTTGTGCTTGCTATAAAATGTTTCATATGTGCCTTTACAAATGTGAGATCTTTGTTCTAACCTTTTTTTGTAAAAGATATCTATTGATTTCCATATGCAATAAACCTTTTTTCAGAGAAAACAGTTACACCTTCTCTTTTCTGTACTGTATATGTTTGCATTAGTTCAAAGTGCCTGGGAAAACCTGCATGCTTTGTTTTCTAAAGCCCATTTATTGCTACCCACTTTTTAGTCCTGTATAACCTTATCATACTGAAGATTTAGTTTGAAATTCCCAAGGTTGTTGCTGTTAGAAGAAACCTGAAAGGGGTGATCACTAGGCAAGTGGAGTGAAGAATACATAGAAATAGGTCTTTCTCACAAATGCAGCAATAAGCCTTGTTAAGTTCCAAGCCCCTCCTTACTCCTCCTCCACTGTCATTTACTCAGGTACCAAACTGTTGATGTGGAAAAGGCAGGCACCAACCAGGCTGCTGTAGAAAATCCAAATTCTTACTTTTGCCTTTCAGTTTTATAACAGCTCAACTTGTCTCTAGGTTTAAAGGTGGCTGTCCTGTCCAGACTTTCAGCCAATAACTGCCATAGCACATACATGGTGAACCCCTCGTATGTGGGTAGATGCTTTATGTATCCTTGGTAAGTAACAGAAAAATATAACAACTTCTCCCAGTAATGCATTGACAACCCCCATGACTATACAAGTGGTCATTGAACTACCAGCGATCCCAACTAGTTTGACATCAAAAAAATGAGAATACTGTAAGCCACTCTGGGGTGAAAGGATATGGCAAGCAAATCTCATTAAACATACACTTCATTCTCTATGGTGACTGTGGCAACAAAGCAATTACAATTATTGAAAGAAAGGCTACATAATGTTAAAAAAGATGATAATCGATAAAAGAGGCCAATGAAAATGGAAGTAAATCGGGTAGAATGGCAGGAGAACAGATACACTAATTCATTTTCTCTTTTGTGAGCTGAGCAAATAGAACCAGTTTCTTTTCTTTGGTTGATAAACAGAAAAAGTAGAAGTTTATTATATAATTGAGAGATAAAACAGTAACCTAGTAGACGTATCTGTCTCCAAATATACTGTTAGCAGAGCTGGGGAAGAAAATTTTTAAAAAGAAAGAAACAGAATAATTCCCCTCAAAACTAAAGATAAATATTAGAAACAGCAACGCGCACACACAAATATGCAATAAGATTACAATACCAGAACCAAATATGGCTATTTTATGTGATTTTACCTCTTATTTTCTTTAATGAAAATAAATGGGAAAAACTTGCCAGATTTACTAGTTAAGAAACATAATGGGGGGAAAAAACTCAGCTAAAGAAAACAAACATCTAACAAAAAGAATAAATGAAACTTGTATAAACACAGCAAAACTACTTCTGAGGCAAAACTTAGATGAATTAATAAACTTACCACGTTCTTGAATAGGAAGACTCATAAAGAGGCTAGTTCTCTGTATATCACTGACTCCAGTGCAAGTCCAATAAAAAATCACAACACCAGCACAATTCAGGGGAACCCAGAAGGATTAGCCTTAGTATATACTAAAAGCTTTACAGCGCAACAATATAAAAGAGTATTTTACTGGCACAAGAATAGATCAAGAGAATGAAATACTGCAGAAATAAACCAAAGTTTTAGAAAATGATCATGGTACCCTTCCAAATCAGCATGAGAAAATAAATAATTCAACAAGTAATTCAATAAATGAAAATTAAAATGTATTAAGGAGTACCATGGGATGTTTTATTGTTTGTATTTATTTGAGACTGGGTCTCGCTCTGTTGCCCACGCTGGAGTGCAGTGGCATGATCTTGGCTTACTGAACCCTGTGCCTCCTGGGTGCAGGTGATCCTCCCACCTCAGCCTCCAGAGTAGCTGGGACTACAGGCGTGCACCACCATGCCCAGCTAATTTTTGTATTTTTCATAGAGATGGGATTTTGTCATGTTCCACAGGCTCATCCTGAACTCCTGGGCTCAAGTGATCAGCCCACCTCGGACTCCCAAAGTGCTGGGATTACGGGCATGAGCCCCTGTGCTTGGCCTGTATATCTTATTAAACAATTCTGCCAGGCATGGTGACTGATGCCTATAATCCCAGCACTTTGCGAGGCCGAGGCGGGTGGATCACGAGGTCAGGAGTTTGAGACCAGCCTGACCAACATGGTGAAACCCCGTCTCTACTAAAAATATAAAAATTAGCCAGGCGTGGTGGTGTGTGCCTGTAACCCCAGCTACTCAGGAGGCTGAGGCAGGAGAATCGCTTGAACCCGGGAGACGGAGGTTGCAGTGAGCCGAGATTGAGCCATTGCACTCCAGCCTGGGCGACAGAGCGAGACTCAGTCTAAAAAAAAAAAAAGAAAAAAAAATTTCTAGCTAGATCAAAGATTTAAATACAAATTAATATTACTTTTTATAATAAACCAGTAATAGTTTTCTTCACTTAAAGATGAAAACAATCTGCCTTTGTACAGCAAGTGTCATGAAAAATAAAGTTAATGGACAACTAAAGTAAAATATTTTAACATATGACAAGGAGCTAATACCCTAATATATACCAAGCTCAGAAGTTATTATGAAAGACATTAACAAATAGCAAAACAATCAATGGCCATGTGGTATCACAGAAAAATTTGGAATTTCATATCAAGGGTGATAGGAGCCTCTTTTGTTTTAGTGAAACAATCCTTTTTTTTTTTTTTTTTTTTTT